>NC_057764.1:44911879-45265620 GCF_010389155.1 Erigeron canadensis
CAAAAGAAAAAACAACCATAAAGAAAAACAAAATAAAGGAACCACCTTTAAATAATGGAAATATAGCAACTAATGGTGAATTTTCTTTTTACCTTTCTTGCCACTCTTAAAGTGTCTGAATCTTTTAGTTTGACTTTTCAAAGGTAAAACAGGGATGCTCTGTTCATGCTTGAAGAAGTTATCAGGATCAAACTGGGTCTTGATCTTAACCAACCGATTGAAGTTGTCTTTGAAGTACCTTGTTCCCCAGGTGCTTGCTTTCACAAAACTTGTATCATCTCCATTTTTGTCATTCATCCCAAGATCAAGATCTCTGTAGTTGACATAAGCTTGCCTTGGAAACATGGACGCGTATTGGGCCATGTAGTTGTATAGCTTCCTTATCCAATCAACATGCTTGTTCATGGCCTCTTTTTCAGGGCTCATCCAGCTGTTCACATACTGAATCTTGTAAAGGACCCCATTCCTATGAGGAAACGGGATGGATGATTCTGAAATCCTGCCCATCATTCCCCCGTATGGGTTCCATATCATCAACGGGCTTTCTTCCTCCAACATTCTTTGCCAGATTCCTTCCAGACCCTTCTCTGGAATGGGGGTTGTCACGAAATCTGATTTAGCTTTGAAGTAGTTCAAGAAAGCTGGTTTTCCGGCTAGCAGGACGTTGGTTGGAACGGTCCTTGGGTACCCTGCTATGAACAGGACAGATTCTAACCAGCTCATTTCTGAGCAATGCTGTTTTGTTAGTCCTAATTCAGGGAAACTTTCTTGCATAATTTCTTGCAGCCTTTCTTGATCTCCAAGAAAGAGTGCATTGTAAACAGTGGTGATGGTTCTTTGTGTTGTGTTTGGTATATTTGAAGGTTGGATAATGACCCTTATGAAAAGATCATCATCAAGTTTTGGAGCTATTTGTTGCCACTTGTAAAGGATGTTGGTGGCACCTTGTTCTAATGTCTTGACGACATTAAAAGTCGTGACGGTTTCAGGGACGGGCACGAGTTTTAGTTTCCAAGAAACTATAACTCCGTAACTGCCCCCACCGCCGCCACGAATGGCCCAAAACACATCCTCTCCCATGGATTTCCGGTCCAATATACGACCATTTGCATCAATGATCTTTGCATCAAGTGCATTATCGGCCGCAAGCCCATATTTCCTCATCATGGAGCCATATGCACCCCCCGTGATATGCCCGCCAACACCTAGGCTCGTGCATAGCCCAGCTGGAACCCCGTGAGTCTTGCTTTTCTCGGCTACTCGATAGTAAAGCTCTCCGACGGTTGCACCGGCTTCAACCCAAACCGAATTATCTTCAATGTTAACGTCAATGCCACGTAGTTTGGCCAAGTCGATAACCACATAAGGAGGGTCCATAACGGACGTATAGGATAGCCCTTCGTAATCATGGCCTCCACTTCTAAACCGGAGCTGAATTCCAAGCTTTCTGGCACAAATAACCGCGGTTTGGATATGGGTTTCGTGCAAGGGAGTGAAAATAAGCTCGGGTTTTGCCGCATAGGAGGCAATACAACGAAGGTTTTGGGCAGTGGAGTTCAAAAGGGGAGTGAAGGAAATGTTGTTTGGGGTGAAAAAGATGTTTGGAAGTTGGGCAAATGATTCTGTGCCCATAGAAAGGCATTGATGGAAGCTATCTTGAATTGGATTTGAAGAACATAATGAAGAAAGTGATGCTAATATAACTACTAGTGTAGTTAGAGGTGTAGAAAGATAGTAACTCATGATTTTTATTGAGTTGTGTGATTAATTTGTGAAGTTTATTGAAAGAGAGAGGGGTCACATTTATATGGACTTCGAGTTGGTCTTTGATGACTAAATTCATGAGCTATTGCAAATGTCATAATCTATACATACATTCGAAGAAACATTTCTTGGATTGGAATATAATTTGCATTTTAATGATAGTTTATTAGTGGTAATAGAAATATAACTTATATGCTTTCAAGTTGAACCATTCCAAGTTTTTTGGTCATATTTGACTACTTAAAGCTTCTGTTTTTTTCCCTGTACGCGCCCAACTTACAAGTTATGGGAAAAGGTTTGGTGAGCTTTAAATTCTGTCAAATGCCCATATTTGTTTCTCTTTTTCTAAAAAATAAGTTGACTATTATTCACCTTCGTCCATCTTATACGCACAAGATTAGATTAGATTAGATTAAAGTCATCTCAAGTAATAGTAACATGTTTTTCTATATATACCCTATATATGGTAAATTTCAAGACTTTTCGACGACGTTGGCTATTCCCCCCCCCCCCCCCCCCCCCCCCCCCCATAACACCTATATATAATTACTAGCCTTGTACCCGTGCGATGCGACGGGGCATAAGAATAAAACACCGGTTAAGTAGCTATACCATATCATTACATGAATATATGATTCAACTCAAGTGTTTCTTAGTCCGGTAGAAAGTGCAAGCCGCCGTTGTTGTTTTAGGGTGAGCGTAATTATTTTGATCGATTATTAAATTCAGTAACGCATGTGTGTTCTTTTGGTATACTATGTGAGTAACTTCAAGGAAGGGAATGGACAAGCGTAAGGTTATTTTAAGGGTATTTTGGAATTTCAGGGATAAAGTTTTGATGGTAGTATAGATTAAAAGGGTAAATTAGATATTTTAAAGGTAGAGTGTTAAATTTTAGAGGGATAGTTTGTTTATATAGATAGTATAGATATAGATATATGGTCTGTGTTACAAATAGTTAAAATACAATGCATGGTATTTGAGGTACGTAGTTGTATTCCCACACCTTAACAAAACGAAACGCGTAACACGACTAAGCCATAAAGGGTATCCCCACCACCCACTATTAGCGGCGACGTCGCCGCAAATAGTGGGTCCCACTGACAAACTGCAGCCATTCAACACGACCATTTCACGTGTCATGGACCCCACTATTTGTTGCGACGTCGCCGCTAATAGTGGACCCCACTGAAACTATATAGATTTAAACGCGCAGATCTCCTTTCATTTATCTCTTCCTTTCTTCTTCACACCTCCTCCGGCCATCTCTTCCTTCCTTTCATCTATTTTTGAGGCAATATATCCTTTTTATTTGCATAATCCGGCCATCATCATTATCAACAATCCTATTTGTTTGTCCCACGTTTTCCGGCTTCCCGGGCTCCATTTTCAGACGCGGTATTAGCGGCGACTGTTTTCCGACAAATACGTTATTCGGCGAACCAGTTTTCGGGGACGAATTTTCTGGTGAACCAGTTTTCGAGTTTTCCGGCGATATCCAGCGAACCAGTTTTCCGGCGAACGAATTTTTTCCGGCGACCCAGTTTTTCCAGTTTTCCAACTACTCATTTTTCCAGTGAACCAGTTTTCAGACGAGGTAACACTCATTTACCTTTTAAATTGTTTTTTTTATTTTAATATATAAAAATGTTACAAAATATATATTTGTTATAGAAATTATTAGTTATAGAAAATAAATGTTAGAAAATATATGTTTGTTAGAAAATATATGTTGAAAAAAAATGTTAGAAAATATGTGTTAGAAAATATTAGTTATAGAAATGTTATAGTTTAATGTTATAAAATATATGTTTGTTATAGAAAATATTATATGTTAGAATATAAGTGTTAGAAAATATTAGTTATAGAAATGTTATAGTATTATAGTTAGGAAATATATGTTTGTTAGTTTGATTGTAAAAACTTTGTAGAATATGATTGTTAGAAAGATTATGTTATAATAGTTAGAAATGATATGATTCTTAGAAATTAATTGATTTTTAGGAATTATTGGTAGTTAGAATTATTGTTTAAAATGTTATACTATTATAGTTAAAAATTATATGATTGTTAGGAAATTTATGGTTATTGTTAATATGATTGTTAGTATTATGTTAGAAAATACTTGTTAGTATAATTGTAATTGTTAATATAGTTATTAGGTTAATATTAATGTTAGAAAAGAAGGTTTGAAAAATAAGTTGCAAAAATGTGGTCATTTTAGGTATAATAAGTTTGAAAAACAATTTTGTGTCCAAAATATGTTAATTTAATTTGCGCCTTTTTTTGACGTTTATGATTGTTTTTATTATTTTATAAGTTGTGTATAACTTATGTAGATTAAAATGGCTGCCCTTCACGGCGGAGATGGTGGCAATGACCCTCCAAATTGGCGGTGGAATCCCGAATGGGGCTGTAGGCGTACGGGTGGTAAGTATATATTGATGTATTAAGCATATAAATATATTATATATGTATATATATTTGTTATTTTATTTTGTTTTGCAGGTATTAGCACAGGGAGAGCTGCCGCTGTTAACAATTATCTGGAGCGGTAGTTTCAGAATTCCGGACGTCGTATATCTCTTATGCTTAATAACGATCTTAGTAGGTGGCAGGCCATCGGGGACCACGCCAAATGGTACAAGAGCTATTTGGGGACCTATGTCGCTACCGTCCCACATAATTACGAGTCATGGGATCAGATGCCCCAGCCCATCAAGGATGGACTTACTGAATGCTTCTGGTATAAAACATTATTTTTTACAATTTAAATACGTCATTAAAAAAATAGAGTAGATGCTAACTATTACTACAAAATTGCAGAGACGGTTCTACTTGGAACCCTATCTAGATCACCCAGAAACTCACCCCTTACGAGAGGTTGTAACTAAGATGATTCGTCAGGATGGGTATCAACTTTACAACAAAATTATGATCCGATGCACCTTATAAAAATACGATGGGTATCAACTGTTAGAACTAAAAATGGTGTTAAAATGTAAATGTTTTAGAGGTGGAAGGGGCATTAGTGAAACTTAAATTTATGATATAAATAGCCCCCTTCCACACATTAATTGTAAGCCTTTTTCCCCATTTACACATTAATCATTCAATTTCACTCTAATTATTCTCTCTCCATCTCCATCTTCAACCTCCATACACACACAAACACCTTTTCACACACTAACCTTAATTTCTCCATTATTGCACAAATCGAGCTCAAATTTCTATATTACATTTGGTATCAGAGCAAAACAACAATCTGTTGATGATCCAGAACAAATTTCATACAGATTTGTGCTAATTTTGTTCAAATTTGAGAATTCGTGTTCATAACCATAACCGCACCTGTTTCTTCATTTTTCATCGCTCAAATCACATAAAATCATAGATTTTTGTTCACCAATAGATTCCTGATAGTCTAAAACATAATCTCGTCAAGTTTCAAGTTCCAATTCAATCTATAACTCGAGATTGAATTTTTTAGTTTTTGGCGCTAAAATTTGGGATTTGATTCTGTTGTGGTTTTTGCTGAATTTTGTTTAAGGATTTGTTGCGGAGGTGAAAACAAGCAGTTTGCAAGTGATTTCAAGTTCTAACTCCCAGTAATTTAAAAGATATTGAAGCTTTTGTTAAGTCATCAATGAAGTTCTCTGTTGAAACTGTGATGTTGATGTTGAAGATGACTCAAGGACGATCTTGAGCTAGGACGATCTTCACAAGACCGTCTTAGTCTTCATACCTTCAATTTACATTTCAGTGTTTTGTGGCTTGTAGGACGATCCTCACAAGATCGTTCTGACAAGTGGTTGTGAATTGAGAAGTGTTTGTTGTGACTAATTAATCCTTTTGGATTGGTTTGGTCAATTCAAATACTTGAAAAGTATTTGATACTTGAAAATTTTGTGACAGAAAGCTAGGACGATCTCCTCAAGATCGTCTCAGCTCACTGATTCTAGGACGATCCTGACAAGATCGTCCCAGTTTCTTTGAAAAGTTGTTGTGGTTTGGTTGATCATTTGAAGTCGTTGTGATTGGGAATCAGACACTTCCTGTGTAACTAATCTCATTGATTGGTTTTGCTCAAACTTCTTTCAATCCATTTCATACTGAAACTCTGCCCAAATTTTTCAAAATTTCCATACTTAGAAATTTTTCTACACAAGATTCCAGGACGATCTCCTCAAAATCGTCTCACTCTCAAACATTTTACTTAGCCAAATTTTCAAACGTTTCTAGGACGATCTCACCAAGATCGTCTCACCCCCTGAGCTTAAATTTCAAAACGATCTCACCAAGATCGTTTCATTTTCAAACTTTTTTACTTCAAATTTTTCATCACGTTTTCTAGGACGATCTCCTCAAGATCGTCCCAGTTCCAAAATCTCCGAATTTCATTTTTAATTTCTTCATTTCAATTTCAAACATAATACTTTTTCATTTCAAACCTTCCTTTGAACAACAAAATGTCAAACATCTCAAATACTCTTTCACCCATGAATGATGAGGATCAAAAGTCTTATGAATCTATAATCGCCGATACAAAAGCTTTTTGTAAAAGGTATTCTCATCAAAATTCAAATCCTCCAAAGGTTCATGTCAAAAAGACAAAGACTCAAAATGTGAAGATCAATCTTGAAATTCAACAACTCAAGTCTGAAAATGAACAACTCAAATCTGAAAATGAGGAGCTCAAAACTGAAAATGTTCATTTGAAGATCAAAGTTTCTAACTTAACAGATGAGCTGTCAAAATGTCTCACTGAGCTTGTGAACAATGATTTTACTCTACAAAAGAAGACCAATGAGATGCAATCTACAATTTCTAAATTGACAAATGAGTTGCAAAGTTCACTTCAAATGCTTGATGAACACATTTTGGAAAGTCAAATGAAAGAAGTTGTCTTGTAACAAACAATTTCAAATCTTCAACATGAGTTGCAAGATAAGACAACTGTTTTATTAAGCAAGGAGAGAAAAGTCTTCAAAGACTTCAACAAAGTTGAGAAGGATGATACTGATAGTGATGATGGATCAGTTTATCATGATGCAAGTCCAATACTTCCAACTGAACTTGATTTTTCAAAGAAAGTTTCCACTGAGTCCATCCCAAAGAGCTCCAATGTCAATGTTTCATCAACCCCTGCCCGAAAGATGTCTCAGTTTACCAATTACTCATTGAAAAAGAGTAAGAAGTATTCAACATCATCTACAGTTGATGGATCAGTATCTTCAGTCTCATTCCTATCTTTTGAAGACAATACAGCTTTCATCTTACAAGCCAAAGCTCAGTTGCCTAAGCTCACATGGAAATCAGTTTACTAACAAAAGTCAACTGAGAAAAAGACAATCAAATACTCATTTTGGCAACTCTTCAATCTTGCACCTAAAACAATTCATATGCCAAAAGTGAATGTCTTATCCTCTCCACTGCGTCCACGAAAACTCAACTTTTCAACGACTTCGAGTTTTCACCCTCCATGGACTTCAGACTCAATTCGCCGGATTGATGATACTTACATTTGGAATGTGAAGACAAAAACCATTGGGCCTCAGCAAAAATGGGTCCCAAAGGTTGTTTGTAAGTGATTCGATGAAAATGGCTTATACACATGTCAGTGTATAACCCGGGCTAAAGATGTTGTTTATTGGACTACTACTTCATAATGGTTGATTCCCCAGTTTCGACTTCAAAGAGACATGATGAACATGTGGCCACACATTCATCATGAGGGGAAGAAAGAGAACAATGAAGTCGAACAAGTGTGTGTGCTTTCTTGAATTTTGATGGGGAGAAAGAAGAATTCATCAGTTGAGGGAAAGAAAGATAAATTGTTGACTAAAGTGATCCCCAAATTGTTCTTTGAAGATAGTTATCGCCAACGTGGTGGGTACACCCTATACATAAGCGTTGGTGGTATGCAAATACGATTGTTTGATCGAGGGGAAGTTTGTGATGAAAATGATGTTTGTCCAAATGCTTCAAGAGAAAGATTCATTAATTAAGGGGAAGTGTGACAAAGTCAAGATTGTCAAGAAAAGGCTTTCATGTTCAAACCTAAAGAGCCAAGGTCAAGTTTCCGCAATACTTATACTCTGAGAAGATTCAAGACTTAAAGATACATCTTTAAGGTAAGTGTGAAGATTAAAGACGTAAAGCCAAGTTTGATGGAAGATCTTGAAGACAATGAGAAAGCTTCGAAGACCTTCATCAACAACTTAGTATTTAAAAATGATGTCATGCATGTATTACATTTCAACACCAAGGGGAAGAATGTTAGAACTAAAAATGGTGTTAAAATGTAAATGTTTTAGAGGTTGAAGGGTCATTAGTGAAACTTAGATTTATGATATAAATAGCCCCCTTCCTCACATTAATTGTAAGCCTTTTCCCCATTTACACATTAATCATTCAATTTCACTCTAATTATTCTCTCTCCATCTCCATCTCCATCTCCATCTTCAACCTCCATACACACACAAACACCTTTTCACACACTAACCTTAATTTCTCCATTATTGCACAAATCGAGCTCAAATTTCTATATTACATCAACTTTACAACAAAATTAATGATTGTAAACTTGTTTTGGAACAACGAAAAATCGAACATAAAAATATGTAAAATAAAAAATACACAAACATACAACCTATATACAACATTGAACGAATTTAATCATTTATTACAATAGGAGGCCCAGGTGGTACTCTTGGTATGTTTGCATACATCCAATTTTGATACGCTTGTTCTTGATTTGCGTACATTGATGCTAGTCGACGTGCAGGACCGGTTGCGTGGAAATCCCACTTTGGATTCTTGTAAGCCATTGGGTACTGGCCTGCTAATTGCACTGCAACAAAATGGTTTTCGCCATTTATGAGAGCAATACTTATTGGTTGCTCGAATAATAGTTCATCCAAGCCGTGATGCATGGGGAATACTGTGCGGGGGTCACGTAGGCTTATGCAGTTGATTATTATACCCAGCTTATTGGTCAGGAGGATATGGAACCACACTTTACTCATCCAATGATCTCTGGGTCGGCTTCTTCCATAATAAGATGTTCGCAGCGCCGACAACATGCGGGTGCCCTCAGTTTGCCCAAACATTCGCATATACCCATCGAGGTCAGATTCATACTCCGCGAGCATCTGCGTACGAACCCACTCTGCACCCATCTCCTCATCTAGCCCCAAAGCAACAACGGTAGCTCGAAATCCACAATTACCATCTCCTTTGACATTCTGTGCGCCGACAACGTATAGGCGTATGTACGATGGTAGCTCATCTAGTACCCAATCGTAATTTTTGGACAAACTGGCGTTATACAGTTCCGCAACATACCCAACCCAACTGGCCGAGGACTGTGCCTCTGACTCTGGATCTGACACCTGCTCTTGTGTTGTTTCATATATAGGTGCATAGTTAGGTTGTGTCGGTGGTGCCCGGAACAAGTCATCTACAAATTCAGAATATGGTTGCTCAAAGTTGACCCCATAGGACGGGTCCCCGAAGCCATATAATTTTTCGAAAATGTAGGACGTTTCCCCGACGCTATATACTTTTTCGACCCCGTAGGATTGGGTTGGGTCCCCGAATGTATATATATCATCAAGACCTGGATATGGGTGTAGGTTTCTGAAAAAATCAGGATTATCTTTGATCCACTCTTCCTCGGAGTGGGACTGCTCCCCGAACAAGTTTCGTTTCTCTGGATAACGACAGGATTGGGACGGCTCGTACATACTGTGTCGCGCACCCTTTAGGTCATCAAAATAATCATGTGTGTTTTCGAACCGTGATGTGGTGGGGGCGTACTCACTTTGTCTGGCGGGCTGCACAGGTGGGGGTTTGTTCAGATCGAGCACCTCGTCTTCCCTCGGTCGACTGGACTTGGATTTTCGAAGCCCAGGTAGGTTTTTGTTGAGATCCGACACCTACACCATTAGTAAGAATCAATTACCTAAACTGAGGTAGTTATATATGATGTATTTCTTTAATCAGCTTGAAAAATTTATGATGTATTTTGTATACCTTTGGCGGCTTTTGTTTCAACCCGACTGGTCTTCCACGTGTGCTCTTTTGAACAAGAGGATCTTTCACTAGTGTCTTACCGGGCTTAAACATGTCCTTAATCTTTGACAACCAATGTTTCTGTTGGGCCTTGGGTTGCTCAACCAAGAAATTCGTAAGACCATCGACGACTTTATGGACATCGTCTTCATCGTCTTCATCTTCTACGCATGTCCACGGTGTTAAGTCAAGCTTTCTCCAAAACGGATCTATCACATGAGGCTAAATACGAGTCCCTACATTTTTTTGATATCAATAAGTATACGATATTATGTCCTTATGATGGAAAATAAATGTAATAAAACATACTAACCGCGCTGCATGTACTCGGCAATCTTGCAGGCACATGGTAGCCCGCAACTAGACTGAACCTTGCACCCGCATTTTTTTACGTGTCTTTTAAGGACTTTGTCTAAGCGTACGATTTCACCAGCCATTATGTCCAAAGCTTTATGTGAAACCTTTCCCAACAGGTCCTTCATACAGTTGTAGTTATGACTCCCCTTCTGGGTCCCATTGCTATACCCCAGTTGGCCCTTATTTCTGTCTCTTGACCAATCAGGACAGAATCAACACATTGCAGGATTCTAGTAAATGTGCATTTGCCCCTCAACTCTTCCTTCAGTAGGTGGTGCTCGGCCTCGACTCTGTTTGTGGTGTGGTTTTGGTAGTTGAGGTGTTCATCGACCCAACATGACACAAACTGCTCTCGGTACGGGGACAACCAATTATCAGTCAGGTACTTGTAAACGCCTGGGAAAGCTGCAAGTTTATTCTTTAACTCCTTCTCGTATGACTTAAACTCGTCAAAAGTCCGAGATTGATAGACTTTTTCCCATCAGACGTTAAGTCTGTCAATGTTAACATCTTTCTTCATCCGCAATGTCGGTTCGCAGTGTTTGATTATGTTTTGCCATATGTGGTACCTACACAGCAGGTGTTTCGCTTCTGGCATAACAACCTTCAAATCTCTCATCAGGGCCAGCTCCCTGTCAGTAAGAACGACACGAACGGCAAAGCTTTCAACAAGGGTGGACTTGAGACATCGTAACACCCATTGATAATTCGCCTCCTGCTCGTTTACGATAAACGCATACGCTAAACTGAAGGTCTTGCCCGTTGAAGTCACGCCGACGATCTCAACTAGCGGCATGTTGTAGATGTTGGTTTTGTACGTTGAGTCTATTTCAATAACCCAGGGAAATGTGCGCCATAGGGTCATTGATGTTGGATGCATGAAAAACAGGTTCTCCAAATGTCCATTTTTGATATTTGTGGTGAACTGGTAAAAGTAGCTTTTCTTCTGCAACAGTGAGAACATAACCTGCGAAAAGTGAACAAGATATAGTAAATAAGTCACTTCCAACAACGTAGTACATAATCACTAATTTGATGTTTGTACTTGCATTGGAGTACGCCCTGCTTGGCCCGACCTCCGTCTCGATTTCAGGAAGTTGGTAATGTCTCCTCTCCGAGTCAGGTTTCCCAGAAATTCAAGTTTGAGGTTTACCAGGATCTGACTTGGGTACAAACCGTGATCCGATTGGTTCCCCACATATTCCTTTTCTTCATCCGTCATCCATCTCGCGTACGCATTCCCTTGCAGATCGGTAGTTGGATCATGATTGTGTCTCCAGTCCTTGACAGTTACCCTCCAACCACCATCACGCCCAGGGCGGCCTATTAAAGTGAAGGGACAACCTATCTTGGTGGACCGTTTGGGTGGCCCAATTAACCTTGCATCGCGCGCTCCACCGTGGTGACATATAAATGTCACTTTATTGACCACCTCTTTTGAGTTTTTGTTCGTCCGCCGTATGACAAGAACATAACCCAAATCCATTGCTGTTCTTTGAGCCCACTCCATCAATTCTTCAACAGAACCGAACACCTCATCGGTTTCTAAGTCCCCAGCTTCGCATTCAAATTCACCGTCTGCATCAGGTTGCTCAAACACATTATCCGGCACTTCAATACGTACGTTTTCTGGGTCTGCCCAAATATCCTCCAAACTATCCATCTGAAACAATTCAAGTAAACATCTAGTTCATTAACTATTGATGGTGTCCATACTATATATATATATATATATATATATAATTTACACATATGTATAATATCTATATCTATATTCATTATATATATATAAACATACGTCAATATACCAGCAGCTATGAAAACGAAAAAGTTATGTCTGAAAACGAAAGATACAATATGCTTGAAAAGGAAAGATACAATTTGCATGCGTTCTGAAACCGAAAGATACATTATATACTGTTTGAAAAAGATGGGCTGACATCCAATCAAATTTTGTGGTTGCCATACTCTTCACAGTGCTCGATACTCTTGATAGAATAAAATGATGGTGAATAACCATTCCTGAGACTTTCTTAAAAGTGGTTTGTCAGTCTGGTGGGATGGCCCCACTATTCGCGGCAACATCGCCGCTAATAGTGTTGACGCGACATCTCGTAAACGTGGTTTGTCAGTCATTGTCGGGGGTCCAACTATTAGCGGCGACGTCGCCGCTAATACTCTGATGGAATTGACCGTTGACCTGGTGGTGTTATCCTGTGCCTAACAAAATAACAACACATCATTTCATTTATTAAAAATGCTTTAAACCTTTTTCTTGCCAACACTCTTCCTCTGGTCATAAATATACATATATTCAAATGAACAGTACTTATTTCGTTTGCTGTATATAATCCTTACATGTTGATTTGCCAAGTGCACAGGGGATATTTTGGATTTTCTAACCAACCAAGCAATTAAGAAATTAAATAAGAAAAGGCACTACCAAAGACATGCTAAGGTTTATTTTGTTAATTAATATAAAATTTTTACCTGATTTAACAGCTTGAATTTAAGAAAAAGTACAAGTAAATGAATGATTTTATATTTGTACAAATTTTCTGGGTTCTTAAAGAGTTAAAGAAATTTTGTTTAAAAAAATATATGACCAAATTTAAAAATAAAAAAAAATGATATGTACACTATATATTTGTCCATTCACCTCCCATTTATATTTCACCCCTGTCACATGGTATGATTTCTTAAAACATAAATTTGATGTGAAAAACAATAGTACGTATACAATAATTATGCAACAACATGATATATCTTAACTTTTTAAAATAAAAAGTTATTTTTGTTAGAATGTATAAAGCATATACCTTTGGTAATTAGAAATCGTTCATAACATAATACTTTAATCCGTCTGTTATAAATGATGAGCAATGTATTCTATTATGCATCCAAAATGACAAGCATTTGTAATCAAAGACGCTAACAAACATGACATTTTTCATCGTCTTTTTATAAAGTTAATTTAAGTGGATCAACTAATGTTGTTTTTTAGTTTTCAGAAGTGTTACGTTAATGAAAGCTACACTATTATTTTTATATTTAAATTGTTTTTAACTAACACAATGGGAAAGTAAGGATGTATATATCTAATAATATATTTGTCTGATTTAAACATAATTTTTATTTAGTTTTTTCCCTTTTAATAGTTTTCTTTTAGTATTCTGAAAAGTTAATTTATTTATCCACATAATCTTTTCTTTTGTTTTTTGCAAATAATATATAGTTAAAAATTAAGTAAATATTTATATTAATTATATGATGTTAAATTTAAGTTATGTATAGTATGTCGTTATATATATGGTTTTTTTAAAGCGGCCGACTTATCAATCGTTTTAAGAAAAGAAAGGTTTGACATCGAGCCAGTCACATAAGGATTGACGATCGAGCCCCCCTCAATCTCGATTCCTGGCTCCATTTCTGTGTACGTTAATGGAGAAAGATAAAGGTCGAAGTTTTTTTTTTTTTTTTTTAACGGCTAAACGTTAATAGCGTTAGTATTATGTTATTAATTATTGTAAGCAAACTTTACTGATGGGATTCGAACTCCACACCTACGCAAAGAAGGGACAAACCCTCCACCGCTGGGCTATTACCCAAGTGGCAGCAAGGTCGAAGCTTTTACTTTCTCTTTGAAGCAACCACCATCTTCGGGGAGATTTTTGGCATCTAGGAATTATTACAAAAGCAGCGTTTTCTCTTTAGAGGTTTACTTTGAAACTTGTGGATGCTCCTTTATTTGCGACCCTTTTGGGTTTTGACTTCCCCGTCTTATCATATATACAATCTTAATTTGCTCATTTCTTCTACTTTTTAATGATGTTAATTTAAATCAAACTCTATTATTTATAATATTAATAATATTTATGAATTATAATCAATTGTAGAAAGCACATATTTTGTATATATGTTTAAAGGTGCGTATTAGCGTATATATGTTACACTAATTAATTATAAGCTATGTACGTAAGAAGATAAACTAGATGATAAGTCTACAGTATGAAATCTATATATGCGTGTATATAATGGATTTATGTTAACAATTGTGAAGCTTAAATTTGTTTAAAACAATACAGATTTATAAAAATGTGTTTGTTATTAATTGATGAAATATTTAAAAACAATAATGGTTATGTACGTAGAATAAATATATATATATATAAATAAATAAATGATATAAACATAAAACAGTAAGTTGGGTTAGATAGAAAGGGTGGTTACTTTATATGCACCTAGGATAGATTGAAATTTCTTTTAGTAAATTTATTGAAATAATATATGGTTGGACATTATGATTTTGAACCTAAGATTGGCATCTATTAAATTAGTGATTTTGTTTTATATAAAAAAATCCATATATAACAATGAGTGAATTTATCATTGAAGTTAATATATATATTTTTTATTCCTTGTAATAAATAAATAAATAGTGACCAATTCATCGAGTTGGCTTTTATGCTATTTCACATCGCATAATTCTTAAAAAAAAATAGACGATGCAAAGAAAAACCAACTGTTTTAATATTATTTTTAACGACCAAACCATTTTAGTGTATAAAATATGAATAAAATATATAAATTTATATTTATGTAAGTAAAGTAATATAGTCAGGGGTCAAATCGATACAATATTTTAATAATAGTATAAAAGTCGTACAGTATGTTTCGGCTTTATGACAAACGAAAGTCATGGTCGATAGAAAACTATCTCCATTGGTAAATTTTAATGATTTAAATATTTTAAGAGGACGAATATTTGAGATTAATTGTTGAGGGAAATATCTGGATCAATGACCTACAAATCAAGATACTAGAGGGAGTAATATACATGCGAACCGCCTTCAATTCAGCGTAAGAATAAAAGTGGGTTTAATATATATGGATAATGTATCGTTCCATTCTAGCTAATAAGATCTACCATCTACACATCATATCAGTACGTGATTTATCAAGTGTTTGGATTATTTGGTTCATTGGTTGGTCCCTTCATATTTTGGTCCGTTTATCAATCTATTGGTCCACATCATATTTATTTGTGTTATTATGAAATACGTATATCTCCCGTCATTAATTCGATTATATGCTTTAAAGTATGTCTAGAAACTAAATAAAATAATGTAGTCTTCTACTATTAAACAAGGTAAAAAAGTTGGAAAAGTTTTGGGTAGTCGGTTAATTCAACCCGTTTTCGATTATTTTTTTTAATTATCTTTTACTTTTAGGAGTACATACATAGTTCCTTCAAGCTAGTTAGTTTTCTCGATCCAGATTTGAATTATAAACCTTTCCGGTTGCAACTTGAGTGACTTCGCATCCCGCCAACGTACATATATGCATCATAAAACAACGTAATAATAAGTAAATATAAGAATTAGTTGGAATATGCATAATCCCAAATCATTATCATCATATGTAGTAACATTTTGATAAATATTATTGCACACTCGCCCGCCATTAAATGAAGAATATATCTATCTATCTATCAATATATAAATCTATCATGTTTTAAATTATAAGAAGAATATATTTCATCAAATTATGCCCTCTTTTCATATGGCCCAATTGCCAAGAGCCAATGTATTATCGGCTTATTAATTTGCAAAGTAAACAGGCAGGAGGGTGCTACTTGGAAAGATACATATTCAAGAATGGGAACCCGTATAAATATCCTGATTTAGTTGATGAGGATTAGTTTTTAAATTCTTGGCGTCTGATGAAATTTTATTGATGGGGATTTAATTAGTTGTAGCCCTTTGCCCCTTTTAGTTAGATGTGTAAAATGGATCGAACCTAAGATTGGAAGGCTTGGCTCGAAAATTTTCCTACTAAATCCGCGTTGATAGTCGTGGTATTATTCTAACTAGCACGCAGTTGCAATTCAGGCTAGAATTTGAAATCCCGGGTCATGTTATTTTTTCGTGTATGGACCTCGTGTGTTTGGTGGAATATTTGGGCTTGGCTTCACATTCCCTACCTTGGGCCTATTTCTACTGTGAAAGGACTTTGGGAGTCTATCAATATATATATAACAAGATTCTAAATTCATTTCTAAATAAATAATAATCCTTAGATGAATTCCAACTTTGATTTAGTACCATTAGATCAAATTTAATTATTTCATCTTTATAAAATGACGATATTAATACTTATACTTTACATGATTAGTCAAAATTTATCCCTTTTATTTATTTAATTTTTCTTTAAGTAAATCTCCAAAATTAAGATTCATTCTTAATGCATGCGTAGCATGTTTATTTTTTATATGATTCATATTCACTTTTATAAATAAATAAATATATGATATAATCTTTAGTAACCATATGTTAATGCCAACGTGATTCACAAATATACGCATGTAATTTACTATTTTATTTTAATTTTAGAAATAATAACACATAAAATCATATTTCACATTATCTACCAATATATATATAACAAGGTGATAAATTCATTCCTAAACAAACAAGAACCTTTTGATGGATTTCATCTTTGATTTAGAGCCATTAGATTAAAATTAATTATTTTATCTTTCTTAAATGACAATATTAATACTTATACTTTTATGATTATACAAAAAGTACCGCTTTAAATTTAATTTACACTTTTTGATTTTCCATCACAAATTTACACTTTTTACCCAATAATTTTAATCAAGAAATCAAAAATAATAGTTAACATATATAGTTAACATATATATATATATACCCCTTTAAATTTAATTTATACTTTTTTGTTTTCCATCACAAATTTACACTTTTTACCTAATAATTTTAATCAAGAAATCAAAAATAGTAGCTAATATTTATATATCTAATAGAATAATTGTTAATATTATTTTTTAATATATTATTATATTATATAT
This sequence comes from Erigeron canadensis, assembly GCF_010389155.1. Classification (NCBI taxonomy): domain Eukaryota; kingdom Viridiplantae; phylum Streptophyta; class Magnoliopsida; order Asterales; family Asteraceae; genus Erigeron; species Erigeron canadensis. The sequence goes on from NC_057764.1 coordinate 44,928,948, forward strand.
AATTAATGACATTTTAAATTTTTATAATATCATAAGTTGACAAATTTTAACCAGGTAAGAATTAAATCACTAGAAAACATGAAGTTACATTAGTCGTCGATTAGATTCCTCTTTACAGTGACCAGACACTTTTGTAACAAACCTTAGTCATTGTTTCTCATATATATTTATGTGTTATTTAACCACACTTTTGAAAAAGGGATACATCATCTATCAGAGGTCTCGCTAAGTAAAATTTTTGTTTTTTTTTGATAACTTATATTCATCCGGATATGTCTGCATTGTCACTGCACTTGTGTTTTAACGTTTTGCTCGAATAGTTTAGTTATACACTAAAATTTCTAAGCAATTTAATTGTCAATCTATATATTCCAATAAAATAATAGTCAACATATTTTAATTGAAATATTTGAGATATGTTCCTTTTAAAATATATAAATCAACTTTCTATAAAAATAGTAAGCTACTCTCCCCGTCCCATCAAAAGTGTCCACTTTTGAATTTTTAAAGTCTTTGTCTCGCAACTTTGACCTTAAATATTTTTATTTATAATGTATAATATTTGATGAAAGTTATATGAGTTGATAGAGGTTTCGATATGTTTTCATTGAGTATAACTTATCAAATATTATATAATGCAATAAAAAATATTTGTAGTCAAAGATACAAAAGAAAGACTTTGACAAAATAAAAGTGGACACTTTTAATGGGATGGAGGGAGTATATTTTAAACCATGAAAAGGTAAAATTGAATATTAATAATGTTGTAACACCATGTATCTACAATATTATATTATACATATATATATATAATGTCTGGTTTAGTCAAATTATCAACGGCAGTGTTTAGAAGGCCGATTTTAGCTTAGGTGTGTGACAACTTTAAGAACATCAACTTTTAACATTGATCTGCAATTTTGGAGCATGTGGTGACAGAGAAGTTGCATTCTATTAAACAAAATAAAATAAATTATCAAAATTAATGATATATAATTTAGCTTGTAAATATGTGTGACTATTGTGATTAATATTATAAAAGAATTTGAAAAAAAATATAACGTTTTTATATACAACTATATAACTTTTCTATATATGTGACTATCGAAATATAACTTTTCTATATATATATATATATATGGGTGAGATATTTTGAGACCACCTCTTATTTTAGGACCAACTAGGACCATTGATTTTTGTACACCATCATTATCTACTACGATATACAAGACTTTTTTGTAAAAACACTAAGACTTTCCGGCGTCGGGCCTACCAGAAAATCATGTGTAAGTTAACTTACACATGATTTTTCTGTAGGCCTGTCGCCGGAAAGTCTTAGTGTTTTTACAAAAAATTCTTGTATATCGTATTAGATGATGATGGTGGTGTGTAAGTTACAAAAATCAATGGTCCTTTTTTGGACTTTTTTTAGTTGGTCTCAAATTATTTTTCCCATATATATATATATATATATATATATATACAAGTATGATATTGTGGAAGCTGGAACTAGAAATTCATTAACAAATCGACCTTCGTCATGTAGACAGTTCGTGATATTAAGCAATAAGGAAGAATTTTTTCTAGCACTATGAATAATATATATATATATATATATAAAGGTTTTGATTAACTTACCATGTTTAAACTGAGACAATTCGATGGATTTCACTATGAATATGAATAATATTACGATGTATTATTTTTTTTTTAAAAAGTTCATCATTTTTTTGAATATGTATTGGGACTTCCAACAACTAACCCCATTTTTCTCTATATTATTGAATATGAACATAGTGTCCGCACATTGAGGCGACTATAAGGTAAGTACAATATGAAAAGGAGCGGTAGTGGAGATCGAGGGAGGCGGTAGAGAAGGAGGGCGGTGGCAGAGGGTGATAAAAAGTCGATGAGAGTATGTAATGATTAAAGAAAATGAAGAAAGTATTAGCAGACCATATCAATTTACATTAATTGTATTTATTTTGTATATATCTCCAGGAATTATGAGATCTTGTTTCCATGTTTATATCCTTGTAAATGTTACACTATACACATTTACAAGGATATAAACATGGAAACAAGATCTCCTAATTTTTGAAGATATATACAAAATAAATACAATTAATGTAATTGATATGGTCTTCTAATAGAAAGGAGGGTATATATAATGATTTTATGTTAAATAGGGGCATTTTTGGAGAAAAAAATGCTTAATTTGTTAATCTTTATTTTCTTTATAAAAGATTATAAATAGATATAGATATAGATAGTCTGACGGTTAAAAATAAATGATATCCGAACTCGTGATCACTTTATTTACATTATGCTATTTTATCGATCCAAGTTACAACAACATAGTAATTACACATACTCATGTGTTGTGTTATATGTATTCTTAATATATCCGTGCATTTTCTTAAAATATATAAATTTCACTAAAGAAGATTTGCCATCTATAAACTAGCTGAGCCAAAAAACATACGAAATACAATATACTTTGTTGTATGCTTAATTCCATTATCCTTTATTAATGAAAGAGGATGTGAACGGTAGCAAAATTTAATTAAGATATATATTAGATTCAGCAAATTTTAAATAAAAATGAGATTTTACATGAAGGATGAGGTTTTGGGTTCAATTCCCAGCTCACCTCCCCATATTTATATTTTTTTATTTCTAAATTTTATACTTCGCTAGTTCGTTCCTTGGAATATTTATATTAAAAGGGTGTATTTAACGTGCATAAAAAATTTGTACCTTTCATATTAAAAGCCCGCTTCCTAATTTTTATGGTAAATGTACAAACAATTTATGCACCTTAAACACAACCCTAAGGATTGTATTTAGCAAACCCTTTCGAAATATGAGGTCTTGGAAATTTTATATCCTTTATTAATGAAAGAGGATGTGAACAGTAGCAAAATTCAATTAAGATATACATTAGATACAACAAATCTTAAATAAAAATGAGATTTTACATGAGCCTTATAAGAATAAAGTCTTGGTTCAATTCCCAGCCCACCTCCTTATTACCCTATATTTATATTTTTTATTTCCAGATTTTATATTTAACCCCTTGATATATATTTTTTTTTATTTCCAAATTCCTGGCCCTCACTTGTTTTTTCCATATATACCTACAAGGCCACAATCAAGGTTGGAAAACTCTCCCGAGTTGGTTGAGTACTCAAAATAAACTTGTGACTCTTCATCTCGCCGAGTCGAGTCCGGGTCACGAGTTATCCAACTTTGATACGGACAAAATGATGATGAAACGTGAATCTATCAACTAATCTAACGTTTAATCTTCAAGTTTGAACCATTATGTTAATATTTTTAAACAATTATGTTTATATTTGAAGTTTGGAATATGTTTTTAAATTCTATTAAATACAATTTCAAAAATACTTATGTTTGCATATAAAATTCCAATCTGAGTTCTCCTCGAGTCGAGTCAGAGTTTCCAAAAACTCTTGAGTCGCCACTCGCCGAGTTGAGTCTGAGTCACGAGTTCCCCAACGTTGCCAACGATGCACATGGTTAATCATTAAATGAACTAAAAATTCCTACAAATAAAAGAAAATACTTTTAATACTCATTAATAAAGTATGTGATTTATCATTTTATGAATAAGATCTTCGTATTATAAAAAAAATTCATTTTATTTAATGTTTTTAAACATGTGTCGTACAAATTAGTACTCCCCCGTCCCATTTTAGTTGTCTATTGTTAACTTTCAAAGTGTTTTTGCTTCAACTTTGATCGTATATATTTTTGTTTGTATTATATGATACTTGATGAAAGTTATATCATTGAAAAGTTCGTTTAAAATTAAATTTATTTATATATTTTATATCAAGTGCTATAAAAATATAAATAAAAGTATTTATGGTTAAAGTTGAAGCAAAAAAACTTTGAAAGTCAACAATGAACAACTAAAATAGGACGGGGGGTATCAAGTTTTTGTGAAAATGTTATAATTATAAGGATAGGATAATAATAATTTACAACACAATTCTGTGTCATTTTAAATTTCTTATTTAAAATAGAAAACTGAATTTATTTATATAATACGAGATATAGTGTCTGTGCGTTACGGCGGTGACATGGTGGGGGTGATAGGTCAAGTCATAGAGTATGATAGCCAAATGCCTTAGCCGTACAACCCTCAGATTTAAAAATTCGTCGATAGTATATCGAATGACATCTCTAGTGAAAAGGCATGAAATTTTAAGAATATTCATACAATTTTTATAATTTATAGATTGGAGGTTTTTAAGATAAAAGATTTTGAATTAAATAGAGTAATAAAATGATTTATAGATGAGAGAGAAAAAAATGAGTGGTTGAGATTTAAGGTTATTATAGGTATATTAGATAGAGATGTTTAAATTAGTGAATAAAGTATTTAGAATAGTTCAAATCAACTTTTCTTTAAAAAAAAAGGGACAAAATGCTTTATAAGTTAAATATTAGATACTGTATTATATATTAGATAAAAAAAAATTAGAGTTTTGTTGGGTTGTCAGTATTAATTAATTTGATTCATTAAAATTTGTACTTTGTCTTGTAAAAATTTAGGGGGACGGTTATGTAATAAGCTGTTAATGACAACCCTTAGGCTGTCATTAATAAATAACTACATTTTAGACCTGTGTCCAACATTGGACACGAGACTTACCACATTATTAATATTAGATATTAATACATGTAACTCATAAAAGCTTATAAAGTGAAAGTTGAAGATATTAGTCGATACTGAGTGTTCAATTCAAATGCTAAGAATGTTAAACTAATAAAAAGAAAACTAATGTAATAAAAGAATATTAGAAGCATATACTCTCCTTTATCATTTGAAAGACTTCTTTATAAACGAAATTTGTTGTAGTGTTTTTTGTCTTCTTATCTTTGTCACATATTAACACCTTAAAGCCCTTTGTCGACTTAACTCGAGATACTGCAATGTACAATTGTTCTTGTGTGAAAGCCGGACTTTGTAGATAGTCCAGTTTTAATAACATTCTAAAAATAATTATTTTAGTTATTTGTTTTTTATTAATTAAATACAAATATGTAAAAAATTAAATGATGATATCAGCGATAGTCAATTTCATAAAAAATCGAGAGATATGATTGGTTAATAAGTCATTAGTTCAACTAAAATCTTAATATATTTATAATAAATTTAATATTTTTTATAATAAATTTTATATATATGATAGAACATATTATTGGATATATAAAATTAAAATATTATTATTTATTTATTATATTAAAATTATTAGGTAAAAAGTGTAAATTTGTGATGGAAAACAAAAAAGTGTAAATTAAAATCAAAATTGAAAACAAAAGTCAACATTAAGAATCGTAATTTTATATATATGATAGAACATATTATTGGATATATATTAGTTGTTATTTTATTGGATAAATATTATCTATTATTCTATTGGATATATAAAAACTATTATTATTTATTTATTATATTTAAGTTATTGGGTAAAAAGTATAAATATGTGATGAAAAATAAAAAAGTGTAAATTAAAGTTAAAATTGAAAACAAAAGTCAACATTAAGATGAAGAGGTATTATTGATCTATTATAATAAAAGATTTAGACTATACTATTTTAACGGAATAAAAAGTCGTCACATTCAAGTTTATTAACTTGAGTTGTAAAAATGTATTTGGCGTAACCGACAAAATATATACATGAGAATGAGAATGTATGAGAGAGGGAGAGTCAAAATAGAGCTCTTCTTCTTCTTCTTCTTTGTTGTGTGTTGATTAATTCTCACTCACCATTTTTTCATTCTCCCGTTTTGTTATCTTTCACAATTTCTCTTCTCTTATAATAACAATAACAAACCATCAATTCTTTCTATAATTCCTGATCCGGAATCCGTGCCAGCCAGCCAGGTATGTTACTCTATTTTATTTTATATTTTTTTAGTTATTTATGTCACCTTCTAATATATATTGTAGAATAAGCATACTGGATTTTGTTTGAGGCGGATTTGTTGTTAAAACACAGTTTATGCTCCAAAATTTATCACACACATATTATATTTTCTTTGTCTTTGATTTTTATTTGATGGGAGTTGATAATGATACTCAACTGAATATGATGTAGACTATCCTCCAACACAACATATTAACTGAATAGGAGGAGAGGAGGTACTTGACAGCAGCCAGCCCACTCGAAATGGATCAGAGTACTCTTCCTTCATTTATCGATATTGATCCGTATAGATTTGCCTGCCTATTCTGTTATAGCAATTGTATGTCCTCATCAATTGGAATGTGGATAAAATGACATGTATCACCTCCCCCTTAGTTTCATAATAAAACTAATAAATGTCATCTTATATACATGGTCAAATGCTCTGCTTTCGTTAATAACAACAGCAAACCCTGCCTAAAATAGGTTTTTTTTCGAAAGAGTTATCTATCCGCAACAGTATTTGCTTATAACTCTCTTCACTATTCCCCTCCATGTGACTTCTGGTTAAGACTATCTTTCTGACTGCTTGTTAGAGCAGGCTAGATTCCAAAATAAATAACCGAGAGCGAGACCTAGACTTTGCCAATATTCTTCTTCCTTCATCGACGAGAACTTACATGCTTTAAATAGCCAAAACATAAAGGGTGTGGGTTAGTTCAACGTAACATAAAAATAGGAGAATACATGTTTTTACTACTAACTGCCAGATACAAAGTCGACTTCATCTAAAATAGTTAAATTCATATGTAAAGCTATAGAACATGAGATTGCTTTGCTGACTGAGTCTTAAACCGATAGGGACGTATCACCGCTCTTCTCTATATTACTATCTAGCGCAGTCATATAACGGGGAAGAAAAAAAAAAAAGAGAAGGAACTGAAGGTTCACTGGAAATTTGTTATTTTCATAGGCTTTCAAATTCATTACTACCATTACTCATTAACATAGAGATTTTTGTACTTCAGGAAATGTGTAGACTTTAAGTCCTACTCTGTCAAAATACAAATCTGGTTTTTATAAAATAGATCATGGAAATATACACTTACAACCAACTGGTTTTTAGATGGGAACCCTAAATTTAATGCTAATAACTACGAATTGGGACTTTATGGTTTCACAGATGCTGCTATGGAGGAGGGGAAGGTTTTGAAAAATGGCCTTGAATTGGTGAAATCAGTTTCGGATAAGCATCTTGATCTTTTGAGGCCATCGTCTCGCTTATTTTCAATATTTAAAGGTAGATGTTCTGGGTGATGTAGTTGATCTTCTAAGAGTCATGTGTCTATGTCAAATATGTTATAGAAACAAATGAAGAAGAAGCTATTTCCCGGTAATGCAAACTATTATGATTTCTATTTTGCTTAGATCTCCATTATACGTGTTCATTACTGTAATTGGTCACGTAACGTATAAATTATGGTGGACTTTCTAATATGGTGCTTTTGTGGCATCTTCACTGCCAAGACATTAAATGTGCCATCCAGTTATGCCATTACCCTGCATTACAATTTTGCTTCTCCCTACTTAACAAGTGATAAGGCCTGGCAAACCTCTTGAATAGCCTAAATGTAAGGGCGGTCTGTCTTACTGATATCTTGTTTTCATTTGTGTGTATTAACTTGGATAAAAAGTTGTGGGAGTGGCTATACTTATGTAGGAGAGACACATGTTGATGGCAGGGCATACATCAAATAACAACGATCGTGAGAAAGGAAAGTATGCACTTATTAAGGACAGCGATGACTTCCAACAAGGACTTTATGACAAGCCCCTTCCTTGTTTCGGCTGTGGAATAGGATGGTTTTCGTAAGTATCGTATATTCTCACCTTCCATAGACTCCTTAACCGCCCATCCCCCTCCTTTGTCTGTATTCCGTAAATATCTTAGTTAACTCTATTTTTCTTTCAGCTTCTTAACAGGCTTTGCATGCCCTTTGATGTGGTACTATGCCACATTTCTCTATTTAGGCAATTATTATCGAAAAGATCCCAGGGAACGTGCAGGTCTTGCTGCTTCTGCAATTGCTGTAAGTCTCTGTGTGCGTATGCAATATACAAGTCGTAAAATGGGTGGTTTGGGCTGGTTATGTAATAGGTCGAAACAGGTTGGATTGACCGTCAACATATTTTTGTTCACTTCTTAGATTTCATAAATGAATAATAAATCAATAACATTAACTTTGATCCTTGAAAACTTCAACGAGTATAATGATCCGTTGTTTTCTTCTTACTTATGCATTTGGCTTGTTTTGTAACAAGATGGAACCCAATGCAATTTGGCTTGTTCGTAAAAAGATCAAACCTAATGTGACTGGTTGTCGTATAAATGGGTTTGGATTCTCCGCTCTGTATACATACTTAGCATGAATCATTGTGATTGCAGGCAATGGGGTGTTCTCTTATCTTGTTTATTGTAGCAATGATCCTACTCTTCTAGCTGATATACAACTATACAAGCAAGATGATCTTTTGACATTCACTGATTCACTTGATTGAAGTAGTACTACAGCAGCTTGTAGATACAAATACAAGTCTTGATGAACATGAAAATAGTATAAAATTGTGTTATCGACACATCATGTATACCGACTCAACTGTACAATATCTTGAGAAGTGTTTCCTACAAGTACTTTTGTACACAGGATTCTTACAAACGTTTCTGTCCCAGTGAACTAAAACCTTATGTTGGCCCTTAGCAATTTGGTACCAAATGCTTTAAGCGTTTGCTATTGGAGATGTACATTTGCTACTGGAATTTCTACACGTAAATTATCCAGATTTTAAGCAATCTAGTTATGGTGTCTGAAGTCCGAGAGTTGATTGATCGATGAGACCTCACTGGTTATTACTTAGCATGAAACAAATTGGGGAAATTTAAACACATTTTTCATCCAATTTTTAAAAGATCTTGACAAGCGGCGGCAGAGCGGCGACGACAGGTGATGGTGACATTAACAGTGTGGTTATTAATATAAAAATAGTTAACGTAAAAGGATAGCATAATTTTTAGGGTGTTTTATGTGTTAAAAACTTAAAATGTTAGGGGTAGAAAAAGTAATTTAAAGGCTGAATTATTTAAAGAAAAAAAAGGAATTTTCTTTTTATTAGATTGTACTGTATAGATTAGCGTTAAAAAATTGATTAATGTTATCATCTGCCGTACCAAGTTCGACAACAAGTGTCAAAACAATGAAAAGTTACACGTCCATCTTATCTTTTGTGATACATAAATGACTATTTCTTGGCAAGAAAAAGGTTACCCGAAATTAAATGTAGACCATGTTCCATGAAGTTGGGCTTTTCTTTACATTACGAATACAATGGTGCCAAAGACCTGAATCTTCAGATAAAAATGATTCTTGGACGGTATGTGCATCATTAGCAATTGGTGGCACTTAACAACTTGAAACTATTTACCTTATTCTACTGTCTAGGGCTGTTCTTTTAGCTTAAAAAAAGAATTCATATAACAAAATTAAGATAAAACACAACTCAGTTTGGTCATTATCTCTCCATATCAGACATTCGTAATCATTGAACAAAAAGCAAAATCCAAAGTCGTATTACTTGACAATGACAAAATTATTCCCAATTTCTCGCAATGAAATAATACCAGCAGTTTGTTAGCCTGTTATGCTGCCGTCCAAATTGGATATTATTTGGAGACTGTACAAAGCAAGTCTCATATTTGGCTTCCTAATTTATGGAAGTGAAAACTGACTTAAAACATAATCAGGTAAAAATAGCAGATACTCTTCATTTGTTTATATATTATGAGCGTTTTACAAAAATTTCATCTACACGAGCTTATAGCAAAAATACAAAATTCAATTACCCATTTAAGTTGGGGCATGGGACTCGCCTTCCACTGCCACTAATCTGTAATTCCCAATGCATTCAGATGCAAGCAAAAGACCTGCCATTAACTTTTGGCGACCAATTGTACATGCTTCCCATTAACCGCAAATTTGGAGCTTGAATTTATCTGTACCAAGGATTTTGTTATAATCATACAAAGACTAAAAAGTGGCATGGGTGAAAACTAAAAATGAATGTTACTAAACTGACCTTATGCTCAAGTGTATCAATGAGCTGGTTCTCATCTATAGTTGAACCAGATTCCCTAAGAGTTTTCAGAACTTGTGTTCGTAATTTTCTCATCTTCAAAGTACCATCAGGATTCTGTCATATAGAAAAATGCAGCCTTTAGAAGAAAAAATTCACATTGAGAATAGGTACTAGTAGCATCAAATTGAGTTTGGTCAAGAGATGGCAATATTAACCCATTAAGAAGACGCATGGTTGATTTGGTTATGTTTTACCTTCAACGGGTCAACTGATTAAGCTACAAATTATATTAATAATAGGGTCAAAAATATCGTTTTTTTAATCATACTTAACGCACTAACTATTTTTAAAAACATATACAGAACAAAATAGGTGCCACAGCTCAGAAGGACTCCACCCTTTTTCATATGCACAAAAAAAATCAGTTTTAACCCTGCCCATTTTGCCACCATTAGTGGATCGACATAGCATGAACACTTCAAATAGACATGAACAGGTTGTATTTGAAAGTAGTTTGGTACACATACAGATTTCAAGATTGTTGAGATTATCTTCTTCCACTTTATGCTCTTCTCTCCGTCTTCCTTGTGACCTTTGGCTTTCTTAGTTCTTTCTGATTCTGCATTCACATACTCAATCACTTCACCATTGCCCAATTCTCCAGCTGTATTGCCTCCACCATTCTTTTCAGATGCTTCAAGCTTTCTTTTCTTACTTTCAGATGTATACGATTCCTTAACATCTTTGTTCACTGGCAAATCACCCTTTTCTATGGTTTTTGATTTACTTTCGGTAATAGGTGTGGGTTCCTCTGACACCTTAGATGGTTGCTTTGACGCATGGAAAGCTCGTGCTTTCGCTCTGTGTTTCTTCCCATCAGCATGCTGAAGCAGGGTTTGCTGACTAGTAGCGCTTGTATTGCAAAGACTGCATGCCAATTAAAGAACGTTTAACAGGATTGGTACACATTATCCAGATATACAGAAAAATATTTGCCTATAAGAAATCCTTACAAAGTCATTTCATAAAACCCTTGACAGTCTTAACCATCAAGTGATCAATTAAAAAGAATAAAACTTCAAACTGCAAACCTGCAGAACCATGGAGGACGTTCTGATAATCCCACATGTATGTCAACCTCTGGTTTTGGCTTCGAGAAACTATTGGGTTTCCCGGGTGTCCCATTAGAAGGTTTAGCTTGGCCTTTTGGACCATACTTCTCCTGAAAAAATGGTATAATAAGTCCAATGCACAGTGCTATAAAATGAAATGAAGCCACGAGAATATCAGATTTCAGATCTTCCTTTGGGTGCAAAAGATAGATGGTGAACAAAATAAAATAGTAGCTGGTTCATGAAGTTGCTGTATGTAGCATCCAAAAACATAATTCCAATTAATATGTACCTTCTTGTTTCTCTTTCTATGCCTTGTCTAAATTTCCTAAGTTAACTAAAATCAAAGGCAATGTGAAAAACACTTATGTTGATACATATGTTTAATAAAATTTTAAAAAAATGATAATTTTCAATGAGAAGCAGAAGGGTAAGATTCATAGATTGATGGTGTCAAGGTCAACGCAACTAACACATTAAAATATAATGAGGTTGTTAAAGAGCACTTAACAAGCAATAAAATTTGAAAGTAAGATAGTGATTGAGGAATAACACGAATGGAGGTAGCAAAGCAGTTGGTGGCTTGGAAGGATCCAATGAAACTTGCAACTTTAAGGCCAGCCCACAGGTAAAATCTTGGATGGTTCCAAGGAGAAGGATTTTGTGAAAATGATCATGTTCCTCATTATTGTCAGACACAATACTTAGCGGGCGGGCACCAAGTCTGTCTAGAGCATAAGTTCAAAACAATCTTCCACATATTGTGCTTACGGCTGTTACCAGTTGGCAACATTTTGCAAATGACTTTCTCATAGTCATACGTAGGAACAAAATTGAAATAAAATTTTTATAACAATCAACATTATCAAGATATGTATATTTCAACTAGGATAGTGTATAAATATCATCATTTTAGGCTTAAAGTGTATCTAGGTCTCTAATTACCAGGGGTAAAACATCCTTAGTGGAATACATACATGCATCAGTGTATTTATATAGCAAGTCCATTAGTTATAATGCCAACTAAGTTTAAATAAGTGCCTAGACTTTATGTGTTAATTTGTAATATTATTATAACAATACTGGTAGTAGTTGAATGTATAGTATGCTAGTACTACACAGACACATGATATTATTTACTTGAGACAGATAGTTTCAATTATCAAAACACAGATAAAAATAAATAGACAATAGAATAGAGGTAGAAATGGCACCATTTCGGTGAGGCATTGGGTGTGTCCTTGAACAGTCTGTTGCCCAAACATTTGTCCACAATCAATACATGATAACTGCGACACAAACAACATATGTATATATATATATATATAGTCAACAGTGATTTTACTTACGATATAAATAATTAACAAAAAAAGAGAGAAAGAAAGGTTAACCTTGTTAGCAGAGCAAACTCTGAAATGATTAGAGAGCTTTGGTTTCTTAAGGTTGTCACCACAATCCTCGCACTGAAACCAAACCATCTCTTCTTCTTTTTCTTCTAAAAATCGTTGTTCCGGCAGCAGCGAAGAAGAAGAGGAGAGTCTGACTCCAAATCAATAAGGGGGGTTTAAGCGTGCGTGCGTGTCCTTGTGTTTTTAGGTTTCTTATATGGGCCACCTGACTTTAGCCCATACCCTTCTTCTTTCTTGCTCAAATTTTAGGCCCAAACCTCACAAATTACATATTTGGATTCTTTCTACCAATTATTAGCTTTTTTACCCACGCGATGCGGTGGCGGTTTGGTGGTGACGACAATTGGTGGCAACGACAGCGGTCGTTGTGGTGACGGACTGTTTGTTGTGGTCGGTATAAGTTATTGATTTAATGTAATTGATGTAAATGGGTAGTGAGATATTTTATAAAATAAGGGATTGATGATTGTAATTTGTATCTACCATTTTTTTTTTAAAAAAAGTGATAATTATTATAATATAATATAGATTATTATAAGCATAAAGTCGGTGAGAAAAAAAATATCAATGCTACGTTAAATTAATTATCTTATTATTATTAAATGAAACTACTAAGAAGTATCTTCAGATTACCATATTAAAAATAGCATTTAATCCATATAAATAAAATAACTATAAATATTAAAAGGTCTCTTTTATCAATGACCTCAATTTTAATTTATTTTTTTTCCATGAAATAGATTAGTGAGATTTTCATGTCAGGTTAGTAGATTTTTTCACAACTATGTTAGGTTTCCCTATATTGGCGTGGAGATGATTGTCCATTAGTGATCTAAATATCTTTATCTCTATCTCTATTACATTAAGGCGAGTGAATACTAGTCGGGTAAGAATTGGGTTCAATGAAACCAATCGGTAATACCGCCGCCACCATTCGGGAACGACTCTAGCAACCAAAATCGGGTAACATTTTGATTTGTGAAGTCGAACAACGGGTAACAATTTTCGACTGTTTGGCGTGTGGAAACCCCCCCCCCCCCCCCCCAAAAAAAAAAAAAGAAAAGAAAAGAAAAAACGGCTACATGCTTTAGTTTGAAAAAATAAAATCACCCTTTTATTTATAAACACAATCTCCACATCTGTTTGACACACAACTTATTCATTATTTTACACCACAACTTCCACACATCTTATTCAATATTTCATACACACTTTCATCCACTACAATGAACCTTCGGAGTTGTAAATTGGCGATCCAAGCCCACCTGAATAACGACTCCAGACACCGCTCTGAAGTAAACAACGTCATTCAGGGCGTTTCTGACAACAAAGCGGCTTGCCAAGCCGAAATCAACCGACTTGAAACTCTCAATCGGGTTCTTACCGCCGTTAAAAATGAGTATCTTGTATATCTTTGACAGAAGATTGATTGGCTGAATTAAGTTATTTTTCAGCTTACCGTCGCCTATACGATGTTGACAGCGACACTAGACCATGAGTTATTCTGACAAGGAAGTGTTAGTGGTGGTCAGTAGATTTTTATAGTGACCCGGAGGAAGAGTACGTATCTCCTTAACCCGGCGACATTGTCAGGTCTTCTGAGCCCTACAGCTACATTCACCACAGCGACGGTGACAGTACTGTGGACTCAGACTATTTCGAGTGTTAGTTATGTATTTTAGTATTTTTTGAAATGTTTGTATTATGTATTTTTTTAGTATTATTTATGTGTTTTACTATTTATTATGTATTGTGTTTTTATTATGTGTATTTTAGTATTATTTATGTATTGTGTTTTTTTAATATTAATGAAATTATGTTTTATGTTATATGTTTATATGGTTTTAATTATATGTATTAAGTTTAAATAATAAAAAAAGAAATTGGGTAAGTTTAATCAATTGGGTAAGAATTAGGTAGTTGTGAGTTAAAAGGTATTGATTGGAAGATGATTTGGATAACTTTAATTATCTGGACCATTCCCTATCCCTCCCCCCAAATAAACTATTTGTTCCCGCCAAATTCTTTCAACTTTTCAATTTTTCAACCATTCATTTTCATCGTCTCTCTCCTTAAATCTCAACCACTCATTTTTTTTAGCTATCCCTCATAAATCATTTTATTCCTCTAATTCATTCAAAATCTTTTATCTCAAAAATCGTACATCGATAAATTATACGAGTAAAAATTATATGGGTGTTCTTAAGATTTCATGCTCTTTCATTAGAGATGTCATTCGATATACTTTCGACGAATTTTTAAATCTGAGGCCGAAACCCGTACGGCTAAGGCATTTGACTATTACACTCTACGACATATTGCCTTCTATGACCTATATATCACCTCCACCATCTTACTGCCATAACGCATGGGTATTTTCTCTCGTATCTCTTAAAAAGAAAAAAAATTCAATCTTTCACTTAGATATAATAAGCAACATAAATGCATAATCAGAATATTAAACTGTTTTAACTCCCAAACTTATTTACCTAAAACAAAAATTTTAATCCAATGATGTTAAGGGCGCGTTTGGTTTACAAAAACACTCATTATTGTCTATTTTTATTTTTTTAAAAAATATGAAAAACAGAAAACGTGTTCTAATCAAACTTTTTTAAGTTTGTTTGCAAAAAAAAAATAAAAAATATAACAATGTTTTTCACTATTCAATAGAAAACTTAAAAACATGTTTTTCTTGTTTTCCATTTTCATTTTCCATTTACCTCCTTCCCCTCCCCCCACATATCAAACATGTTTTATAGTTTTTAATTAGAACGTGCTTTAATTTTTTTATTTGTTTTTAGAATGTATAAAAACCCCTTTCATTTTTTAGAAACTTGAACATGAAAAACTAGAATACAATTTACAACCAAAAGCCCCTAATTTTATGAAAACCTTAAGGGCTCATTTGGTTGTAGAAAATGTTTATAAGTTTTTTATTTCTAATTTCCTAAAAAATGAAAGGGGTTCTTATTTATAGAAAACAAATAAAAAAAATTTAAAAACGCGTTTTAACAAAAAGACTAGAAAACATGTTAGAGATGTGAGGGGAGGGGGAGGATTGAAATAGTTAATGAAAAATGAAAAACTAGAATAAAATGTTTTCAAGTTTTCTATAGAAAAATAAAAAACTATTATTTTTTATATTCTTGAAAAACATTCTTAAAAAAGTATTATTAAAACATCTTTTCTTATTTTCATGTTCTCTTGAAAACAAGAATAGAAAACAAATGGTATTTACGTAACCAAACGCCTCCTAAGACTCTCGATCAATATGTCACCTTAACAGTGATAATGATTACGTTATGAATTACTATCATAATATAGGTTTTAGGTAAAATAAAACAAGTATTAAAGTAAAACAAATAAACAATAAGTTTCATTTCACTGAAGATCACCTTAAATCATGAAAATCATCGTGCATCAATTGCTTCGTGAATCTTCCGGCAAATTTAACAATGATTTAAAAGTCAAGATCTTTCTTACTTGTTTTACCTTAATACTTGTTTTACAATACCTATAACCCCTCATAATATAACCTTTAGTTTATAAGTTTGTTTGTATTAATTAATCATGATGTTTTGACAAGATAAACAACGGGCGCCGGTAATTAATTAAAAGGATCGATCACACGAGCTATATGTTAAACCTCATAATCCTCCCTGAGTTCCTCGGCTTTTATTTCCTTCCTTTCTAAGTTATTCCATTATTTAATTACAGTCATGTTGTCATGTTGATATATAATGGAGTACGTGCAAATATTTTCCACAAATTAAGTTACCAATTAAAATAGGAGGAAAAGAGGGAAAAAATTCCCTACGTGCAACTGTGCAAGTCAAGTGCAAACCAACTGTAAGTCGGAATCAACTAGTTCATTCTATGAGATATTTCAGACAAAAAAAACTTTAACAATAAAGAATAGTAATAATATACCAAATTCTATTAGTCATAAATAAAATGATAAACATATTTTGTTGCTTGTACATACTTACCAATAATTTACTCTCTAGTATACGGAGGACAATCTATCACAAACATATATATAACTGTAGGACAAAGCAAGCCACGTACCCTTCATTTCATTGTCTGTATATATGGGCTGAAAATATGCTATACGATCTTTTGTTGGATCATTTTATAAATAATATAGAGAGCACGAAAAAGTGAATAAGGTGTTATACACTTAACTGAATCAATTTATTTAATGTATACAAAACATGAGGCACCCATCACCTATTTGTTATAAAAAATAATATTACTGTAATAGTTAATATCTGAGGAGTTTTTATCTAAACTGAATGACGAGAATATTCTACGTATGACCTTTATTTATAGACACCATTGAGCATTAGCTCAATGGTTGAAAGACCATCCCCATATATGAGATCTTGTGTTCAAGTTTTGGGGTGGACATAAGGAAATCTCTTTATGAGGGTTTGATTTGGGTTTACCCAAGTTCAAGTCTGAAGGGGCAGAGTTTATTTCTGTTAATCGTCGTGTCTTCGGACGGATTAGTAGAGGGTTTTTCCCCCATCGGGTACTTGAAATAGGCATTTCTACTTCGAGGGATCTCTCTAGCGCAGATCCGGCTAAGTCAACATATGCTAGACCTCTCGCTGTCGAATCGCGACACGAAGTTTTCAGCGAAATTCACCTTTTTAAAAAAAAAATACATGGAGCATACCTACAATTCAAGCAAACTTTTAATTTATTCTTTTTGTTGTATCGTAGTGGTGCTTGCAGGATAACAGAACCCACTTCAGTCGTCTTATTGTTATCGTACCACATATTATTCTATATTTTACTTTTGATAATATCTTTTGTGTATAAGATGAAGACAAAATATTCATTCAGTAATTCTCTATAAATATATATATATATATAAAGGAAAATGATAAATTCTATTAACCAAATAACCTAATAATCATCTTAAAACATTAAGAAGGTGACATGTGTCATCATCTCATAACTAGGAGGATTATTAGGCTATTTGATTAGGAGGATTAATCATTTCTGTTAGGTCCAGTTTTGGTTAAAACTGGAGTCTCTCCAGTTGCAACTGGAGACCAGAAGAATTGTCCGGAAATATTAGAAGTCCAGTTGCAATGTACAGTTACGCAACTGATGACTTCCTCCAGTTAAAGATCTAAAGAAGATCCTGAAGACATTCCAGTTGAAGTCGAAGACATCAAGTGGAAGAAAGAGAATGACAATAGCAGCGAAGCCCAATTGACATTTTATCAGATCAATGGAATGGAGACCATCAGTGTAAATGCGCTTACAAAGCTTTACACTGATTACGATGAGGACCTTTTACTTTACATCTTTTTACCCAGACAATAACCTTGTCTGTGAATAAAAGTACATAGATGTAAAGTGGTTGAATAAAGTAACACTTTGTCTTACTTTATTAAGTATACACAAGAATTAAATATAATTCTTTGTGTGTTGTCAACCATATTTGTACATCGAAGTTGGGATCCCAATGCCCAACTTTCGACTATAAATAGATGTCCTTGCACAACTAAGAACACATCTTTGCATATCTGACTTTGCAATATTCTTGGTGACTTGTACAATATTCTCTCAATCGCAAAAAAGGAACATTTTACAACTTTAAGTGTTTCGATTGTTAAGAGAATTTTCAAGTTTTAGATCAATTGTATTTCATAGGTTGTTAGGATATTTACACTTGTGTATTATCTTGGTTCCGCTACAACCTTGTATTTTATTTAAAGTTAATAAATAAAATACACTTGAAAAAAATACATATTGTCTCACCATTTTCTTACAAGTTATTTACATTATTGCATTGTTATTTACTTATTGTACCTTTGAAGCTCTGGGGTAATTATGTTGAACGAGGGTTAGGCTCCGTTATCGGTATAAGTAGTTTTACCTGTACGAAGGTGACTTTGTATTCTGCTTCTGCTTCGGATACGGAGCTAGAGCTCCGTATGGGTATATCATCAACCCCCCAGTTTGATGGGAGATTTTATCTGTAAAATATCGCATTAGACTTCAAAAAAAAGAAAATAATGTTAAAACCATACCTTCGAGGCTTCGATGAAGACTTCCAAATCTGTTGATGATGCGGTCATTTCTCCGAAGCGTCATTTTAAGGGTAAATACGTTATTTTACCCTGCTGCGTATATGTCCTTTTGATGGGTTAATATGAACGCGCGTATCCCAAGGAGAGACTTAATCGACGGTTAGGGTTATTTGTGCGCCATTTTTTCAAACCATCAGCCTCGTCGCCTATCTATTCTTTTGACGGCTTCGAGGACTTTCTCAATCTCAATTGTTCCTTCTTTCTTTTCACTCTCCCCTTTTTACCAATCATATCCTTTCTAAATCGATTTTTGCCATCATCATGGATCGTAATCATTTTCGTATTATCAGTACTACTTATTCAGGTATGACGGAGGATGATGTTGCCTGGTTCCGCCACTGTTTCTGTCGTCCTAATGATTCGGAGATTAGGGTTCCGGGTCGGTCAGAATCCATTCTTGATGCGCCGCCTGGCTTCATAGGTATGTACACCGCTCCTTTTTCCGGTGGTAATCTTAGGTTTCCCCTATCCCCTTGGTTATTAGGGTTACTCAATTATCATGAATTGCATGTATCCATGGTACATCCATTAGCGATCACTGTAATGGTGTCTTTTATCATTGTTTGTCGGGCATTTGAAGTAGAGCCCCGGATAAGTTTGTTTGGATATTTTTTCAAGTTATGTGCTCGTGATGGGTGGGTTCTGGTGGAGGAGAGACCCGGTAGGTTGTTTTTTGATATAGGGGGTTCTGAAATGTTGAACTGGAGGCCAGGATTTTTATTTTTTAGTGAGGAGTATATTCACCCAATGTTCAGGGGTGTGTTAGATAGAAGTAGGTTGGTGTCGAGGGTATTGTTTGAGAATAGTGATCTGGCTTGGCGTTCTTTAGATAATGAGTTGATTCGCCAAGTGCTTGTCTCTCCTTTT
This sequence comes from Erigeron canadensis, assembly GCF_010389155.1. Lineage (NCBI taxonomy): Eukaryota > Viridiplantae > Streptophyta > Magnoliopsida > Asterales > Asteraceae > Erigeron > Erigeron canadensis. The sequence continues at coordinate 44,948,520 of NC_057764.1, forward strand.
TCTTTGATTGCTGATGTGCGTTTTATTTCTTGTCTTTAAATTTATGTTGTACAAGTAACTATCTAACATAAACACACTTAACGAGCAGAGAACCCGGTCAGTGTAGTATAGCCTAGTGGTAAGTTACAGGATCATACGCAGGGACGCGTTGCGTTACCTAATCTAGTAGTACGTGTAATTCTAGTTTGTTTGGGGGTTTGTCATTAACTCTTAATAAACTAATACTTTTAACAGTAAATTAAAATCTAACCACACGCTTTGCAGCGAGAGGCTAATCTGAAAATAGTTTTGAAAAAGCAAATAACAATAATTAAATTAAAATACTTGTTTGGCATCTCCGATCTCATGGTGCGACCAAATACTATCCTACTGGTTTGTTAGCCTGTTGGAAACTTGATCACGGTTCAGATTCTCGTTAGATTCACTTTGCCTAGTTAGTAGTGTTGTCGCTAGACTCACACTACCCTTTAAAACAAATTCTCACTAGATTCATTGTTTTAAGCATTATGACCTAAAGTTTATGTTACTAATTCATCTTTTAATTACTTGGCTCTTAACCCATGACCAGATATAATTCCCTCCGGTGACCACAGTGCTCATTTCCAAGTCAAAGGATCGCGTCTGACATTGTTAAGCTTCATGTTCAATTCATCCTAATTACTATGGTTCTGGATCCCTCGGTTACAAGTGAATCACTTTTTACTTCTAGTTAAAGACCGACTAGTCGTTTTCTGTCCTAGCGTATTAGTCCTAGTGTATGATCATAGAAAACCATCAGAATTAAACTAATACGTTCAGATGTAAAACCAATAGCAACATAAATTACTAATAAACATGGATCTACGATAAACAATAAAGCACACTCCAACAGAATCTAAACAAACACAGTAAAACAATAAGTGTCTACATGATCACATAGATCCAAACAAGTATTCAGCATACTAGCCTAGCATTATTAAAGGAATAACAAAGTCTGAAAAGATGAAAGACAATGTTCGATAATAAAGACTAAATAAAGATGAAAGATCTAGACCAAGAGTGAAGATCGGAAGGTGTTTAGATGCTCCAAAACCTCCTTGGAATCTGCAACTTCGATCTAGGGTTGTTGCTGGGCGGCTGAATCGACTCTCTCCTAGGGTTTTGAGGGTTAGTTCGACTAAAATAGGGATAAAAGTCAGTTACTGATCTGGGCCGACCAGCGGCGCTGGTGGGCTGACCAGCGGTGCTGGTCCTGGGCTTTCCTAGGCTAGCGGCGCTGGTGACTGGGGAGCGGCACTCGTGGATGGCCTGCGGCACTGACATGGTAACCAGCGGCGCTCGTGGCTGTTGTTCTTGTTCTTGCGTCTTCGTTTGGCTCCCGAATCACTTCTTTGTGTCTTGTAACTTCATAGGCTTCTTTCTTGAGTCAGTTGATGTCATTTACCTTTTCTCGCATCTTCCGGGAACCTGCATAAACACGTCATTTATTAAGTGTCAATAGTTCCAGAATAATAACTCATTTAAGCATAGAAGTGAAGCCTTTCCTTAGCGGTTTGTATCACAAAATGGACGCTCATCACAGTCGGAGGAAGCTTTTTTCATAGATTATGTCACGTCCACTTCCTGTATCCACTCGTGTGTTTTTCAGGCACACGCTACCTATGTTGACCCTTATCAGTACTGGGTCTGCCGAACCTTGTCCTTCCATATCACTGAAGTGGTAGTGTTTTGGTCCTTCCTTGATCAGGTTACTTGACAGTATCCTTCTTTGGTGTTCGTTTGGCTTCGTCTCATCGAAACTCGGCCTAGTTCTTTTTACCAGATGTGACAGCTTGTTTTCTCTTGCGGCGTCGTCTATTTGTCTCAATAATTCCCTGCAATAGGCTGTGCTATGGCCATATCCGTTATAGAAGCAACAAAATTTGTCGAGGTTTTTTGTTCCTCTCCCGGATAACGGTACCGGTCTTACGAACATTTTCGCTATCTCCTCTGTTGACAGAATTTCCGATGGATTTTTACGGAGGTTAGCAATCGTTCTTTAGTAGCTATTGATTCTGTAAACGGGAGATGGTTCCTCCACCGGTGCGTCCTTATCTGTCTCTATCTTTTTCCCATTCCTTTTTGTTGTGGTTTTCCATTTAGTCATAGCCTTTTCTGCTATTTCTTCTGCATTTTTCCAGTCATAAGACTTGTTGACCAAATCTAAATATCTGGTCGGTTTACTGAGACACAGATGTCGTATCGGTTCTCTCGATCGGAGCCCGTGTATAACTCCAGATATTCTCCCTTGTTCAGATAGATGCACTAGGTTTTGTGTAATATCTCTGTACCGCTTTAGAAAATCTTCTATTTCTTCATCCTCCCCCTGTTTTATTTCGTGCGCCCGAAGGTGGGAACCAAACTCTCCTATCAGTTTTGCTTTGAAGCTTTCAACATCATGTATACTTTCTTCTGGTAGGCCTTCCAGCCAATACTGACCTTTCCATAAAGGAGATAGAGGATAACATGACAGACTATCGAATCGCTCCATCCCTCGATTTGGGCTACACTATCAACTTCCTGGAGGAAGGTGTTGATCTCGGAGGTGCCGTCATACCAGGGAAGCTCTTGCGTGTCTAACAGCTTCACCGGGGGCACGTGCTGGCGCAGCTTCTTCGTGAACTGCACACATGATCCCTTGTATTTAGGCCCCGGTTTTTCCTTAGTGGCTTCGTCTTTTATGACTTTAACCATGGGATCCACCTGGGGGTATTGTGGTGCCGTAATCACATACGGGTAATACCATGATCCCTGTATTTGCACCGGGTAACCTCCGGCCAAAGGTAGCATCCTTGCGGGCTGAGCCTGCGGTGCTCCATTCGGGTATAAGCATCCTCCGTAATAGTATGACGGGTATGTTGGTTGATATTTCTGCGATGTACCAGCTGTCGTAATCCCTGTTGGAGTCCCTTGGTACATTGGGAAGGTTGGGTAGGTGAGGCAGGTCGGGTAGGTAACCCCCATACCTTTTGTTGTACCGAAGCTGCTGTCATGTTTATCCCCAAGTCTGCTTTTTTCGCCTGGGACTCTCTCGGGCGACCGTTGGCCGACTTGCTTCGTTTTTACTGGATTAATTCCTTGGCTTAGATCCCGGGTCCTGTTTTCTTTCGAAGGTCCTTGCGCCGGGGGCAAGGGGATGTCCTGATACATACACTTAGGAATCTGCGTGGTATCTCCTTCTGCTCCTGAAACCACGCTTCTCTCGCCGATGCCCCATCTTCTTGACGATTGATGTTGATTATTCTTTCTACTACTGCTTTCTGGCGCGTCGATTGGTCCGACCTCCGATTGGGAGAGAGTAGGGGGTCATCGCCTTCCTGCACGCGAAAGTTGGCGGTTTCGCCAAGAAAGGTTTTATCATTACCTTCGTCTTTTTCGTAAGTGGTCTTGGGTATATGATGTGTCATATTTTATACCATTTCCCACGTGACTTTAGAACTAATTATTCGTCATTTTGATAGTTTTATATCCAACTTTCGATGCTTTGAAGGTGTGTTGAGTGTTTTCAGGTTGGAAATTGATTAGACGAATGAATTGGTCGATTTTGATGAGTTAAGGAAGAAACGGGAGAAAGATTCGGGTGAAATCACGCGAAAGATGAAGAAAACGAAATCTGGAAGTTGTAACTGCCGTTAGCCCAGTAACGGCCGTTACATAGGTGGTTTGTGGTTTCTCCTGTAACTGGCAGTTAGAGAACTAACGGCCGTTAGAAATCAACTGAAGAGTAACGGCCGTTATCCCAGTAACTCCCGTTAGACCTCAAGTATAATACTAATGGCCGTTAGCCCACTAACGGCCGTTACACGCGTGTTTTGTACATAGGATTAGTTAGGGTTCTGCACTTTTTGGACGGGAGGATAACACAATTTTGATAGTTTTCTCATACTTAGGAATATTTGGGAGCAAACACGTGATTAGGGTTTCGCTTATTTTCAGCTTTGGATTGTAATCATCATTGCTACCGGATTATCATCATTCATTTGGTATGATATGATTTCCTCTCTATTTGTTTGTTCTTGCATTTCTAATATGAATAGCTAAATCTTTAGCACCCGCTTGGGTAGTAAGCATGTCATATGGTCGAATTGATGTTGCTTGCAAATGTTGAACAAGGTTTATATGTTTAATCGAAGATCCACATTTATTTGGATTTAAATATTGTTTTCAACTTTTATATTAATTGATTGATAATTGTAATTAGAAGTTCGGGAGAAATCTATGTCATTGTCAATTGATTTATGAAATGGTTAATCGGTCTGTAATTAACCTGAAATCGTTGGAGTTCGAGAGAAATCAACGATGAAGATTAAAAACAATTAAATTCATTTCGAATGTGTAAACGTCTATGATAGAGGGATCTGATTAGGCGAATAAGCAGTTCGGGAGAAAGCTTTCAAAAGATTAAATCATAAAATCAACTCAGGAATTTAATGCTTAACTGTTTAGAGGATAAATTAAGTGCGGGAGCAATAATTATCTATTTAGCAGTTAAAGTTTCAAGTATAACGGGAGTTCATCTTATCTACTTTTTGAGTCGTTCAACAAATGCAAGTAGTATTTAGACCCGATGATTGGCATGTGAGCTGATCCAAGTAGGTGTTCATTTTTAAATCTGTGTTAAGATTCAACCAATCAAATACTCTTTGCGATTAATCCTACGGGATTACTGACTTTCTTCACTAACTTTGCAACGTGACAATTCGGTCACAAAACCCCCCTTTTTTAATCTGAATCATTTTACTGTAACAATTGCTTATTAAGTCCTTGTGTTCGACCTCGGTTTACCAAGTCAATTATATTGCATACGAACGGGTTCACTGCCCGCAAGTGTGTAGTAGTCAGTAACTAGGTATTTCGTGTTCATAAATTTAAGACTAGAAAATACACATCAGTATATACTGCTCTGGTAGGGAATCTGAGTATGACATAATGCTTTTCTTTTGATCGTGGCTAGGTTCGGTTTGAGGGCAGAGTATCCCACTGATGGCGTCAATTTGTTTGATTAAATAATCACACTATGGCTCAACCGGAGCCGTGAGTATGGTTGGTAGTGTTTACCGGCGATTCCCTTACAGTCAGAGGGTCGGAGACTGCTTTACGCCTATTGTTTATTGACCCTAAGTCGTATGTTCGACTTGAGGTTTGAGGGTTTGTTTCAGGGTTTATTCGGAGAATGAATGAACTATGAATGTGGGTTTATGTGTGTAATGTGTCTGATGCTAATGATGTCGTATGGCTCTTCCTCTATTTATATAGAGGGTAGATAACTTGGAAAGAAGGGTAAGAGAATTAGGGTAAATCTCTTCATCCTTTGTGAATATCTTGTTTCCTTTTATAGGAGATTTGTGGTAATCTTGCTACCAAGTCGTGTCCGAGTATATCGGAGCTTTGATATATGTTTAATAAGATAATTATGGAAAAGATCTTAATCCGGTCTTTCTTGTATATCTCGTCGGAGCTAGGTAGATGTTACCTTTGGAGCCCCGGGGTAATCATGTTGAACGAGGGTTAGGCTCCGTTATGGGTATAAGTAGTTTTACCTGTACGAAGGTGACTTCGTATTCTGCTTCGGATACGGAGCTAGAGTTCCGTATGGGTATATCATCAAACCTAAATGATTGAAAAGACCTTCCAATCTTTGCAGAGGTTAGAGTATTTACCACTGACACAACCATGCTATTTTTTTACTTATATGTAGGATTTTTAAAAAATAATACTTTTACGTTTTTTTTTTAAACCATCAATCACCAAATCCAAAAGTGAACCAAACTTTTTGCCCTCTTTTGTATTTTCGAGCGTCGAATAAGAGAAAATAAAACAAAGGTTTTTGATTTCCTGTTAATTTTTTACTTAAAAGAAAATAATTTATAACAACCAACAACATCATGCTTGTAAAAATCCTAATATAATATATATTAGTTAATCATCCAGGGTTCAACCCGGGTACTTTTAGTTAAGTTTGTTTTAACCCAAAAAAATTTCACAGGAGAATAAAAACAGGGATGAAATTTTGAAATAGCTAAAAGAAGTACACATATAGTTTAGGTGGAAAAAATGAAAGCAATAAAAATAAAAATATAAAAAAATTATGATGTCACATTCTTTTAAAAGTTGTGCTAGCAAAGAAGCAAAACTTGCCACTTCATTTTCTTTCTAAAAATAGTTTTTGAAAACAATGTTGTTTTATTAATATAAGAGATTAGTTTTCAGTCTCGTTCGATAAATGGGTGGTGTCAATATATATATATATATATATCAAATGAGAATCAAAATGATAACATATATTAGATGATGATTAATATGTATTGGGTTAAAATCTTCAACATGAACCAACGTTTTTTTTTTTCATTTAACAAAAAATAACAAAATATATGTCAGATTCTAAATGAAAAAAATAGAGATGTAATAGCGAGCAAAATAAATTAATGAACAAAATTAATTTAAAATAATAAACCTTTTGTAGAATAAGAAGTCATGATCAACTTACAATTGACAACAAAATAAATTAAAAGAGTTACAAAAATAACAAAAACATAACAATTTAATATTAAATAATGAACAAACTATCAAAACTTAAATTAACGTGATATAAAAAAAAGTATGTTTCTTTTGTTGAGAAACTATATAACCATGATTTTTTTAAAGATAATATATATCTTTAAAATTTAAAAAGATTTGTTTTGATATTAAAAAATTTATAATAGATTTTAAATATATTATTATTTAATAAGGAAAAATAATCTAGAAAAAAAAAGAAGAAGAGAGAGCTAGATTAATAAGGATGGAGAATTAAGCCTAAAAAGAAGGATTAAAGATGTCAAGTATACCCCTAACCTGCTTATTTAGTTATCTATAAATATATATTAAAGAAAAACCTTAATTTCAAAATGGGGGAGTTTGCACTTTTGGATAAATTTCAACTTTTAATTAGAGTCGTTAGATCAAATGCTGATGTCATATACTTTTTTATAATCTAGTTTTAAAAATGATCATTAACTACGGAAAATAATTGTTTACATTTTATAAATATAAAAAATAATTAATTTAATGATATAAATATGAAAAATAATTCCTAAAATGACAACATCATCATTTTTATTATCTTTTATGTATGTTTGTTAAATTAATAAAATGTTTTAGTCCCAACTATCACTAGATGGGTGCTGAAGACACCTCTATGTCGATGGTGAGTGAACTTTGCAACACAATCGATTAATCTGGATGTGACCAGTTTAGTTTGATCGTGTACCAGGTTAACTGGAATTAAGTATTAAAGTGACAGAATATTAATACATGCAATAATATAACTGACGAGTATATAAACTGGTGAGACAATATGTAATTTTCAAGTGTATTTTATTTATTACTTGTTTAAATAAAATACAAGGTTGTTGCGGAACCAAGATAATACAAGAATGTAAATATCCTAACAACCCATGAATTACAATTGATCTAAACTTGGAAATTCTCCTAAACAATCGAAACACTTAGAGTTGTGAAATGTTTCTTTTTGCGATTGAGAGAATATTGCACAAGTTCACCAATATTGCAGAATATATGTATTTGCAAAGTTATTGAAACAGCTTGTGCAAGGACCTCTATTTATAGTCGAAGATTGAGCATGGGGATCTCAACTTCGATGTACAAATATGGTTGACAGCACACAAAAGTATTGTTTAAATAATCCTTTGTGTGTGTTAAATAAAGTAAGACAAAAGGTTACTTTATTCAACCACTCTACATCTTTGTATCTTTATCCAAAGACAATATCATTGTCCGGTTAAAAGGATGTAGAGTAAAAAGGTCCTCCTCGTAATCAGTGTAAAGCTTTGTAAGAGCATTTATACTGGAGGATTCTCCAGTTGATTGATCTGGTAGATTGTCAACTGGGCTTCGCTGCCATTGCCAATCTCTATCTTCCATTTGTTGTCTTTGACTTCAACTGGAAGGTCTTCAGATTCTAGTCGTCTGATCTCAACTGGAGGAAGTCATCAGTTGCTAAACCTGTACAATGCAACTGGACTTCTAATATTTCGGACAATTCCTCATGCTCTCCGATGTCACTGGAGAGCTCCAGTTTAGTTAAAACTGGACCTAACAAATTCCCCCTAATTGTCCTGAAATATTGTCAAGTATTTTCAAACTTGTTTCTATACAAGTTTAAGTTTGAAATACTTGAATTTGATAAAACCTATTATGTTTCCAAGACATTTTTATAGATCATCAAATGTCTTGGATTTTGTTTTAAGTGTTTGTAGATCTTATCAGATATCTTACTTGTAGGTTACAATCTGGCAACTTGTATATACATACAATTTCAAATAAATTACAAGAGAGTACACAAAATTACAAGCAGATAATAGTTAGAAGGAAAACTTAAACAGATGGCCCTTCGCCAGTTTTCCTTCTCTTTGAGACTGATGAAATCGGCTGAGTATCCTCAGGATCAAGGCCTAATCTTTCTTCAATGTTTTCCTTGAACTTGATGAGATTTTGCAATACATACTCCCAGCCTCTTTCAACTTTATTCTTCCTCTGCCTCCCCTCCAACAGCCTCAACATCTCAACATGCTCGGAATGACCATACTGATTGACATCCGGGTTCTCAGTAGTCCTTTTAGGTCCACCAAAGTATTGTACCTCAACAACAAAATGCTTGGCACCAGGCTTAATTGAAACCTTAACATCAGTAATCCTGCCTCTATTGTGCCTTCGACGCTGTACATCTGACAAATATGTGCGAGCTTCAGATTCATTTGTCAGTTTGATTTTGCTCGTGCTCAGCTTTTGTGTAGCAGCTCGAATATCATCTGTTGTGGGTTCAGATGGTTCTACCCAAGTCCTCAGATTTGCATCTCTTGGTAAGGCCTTTTGTTTTCTTCCTTTGGACTTGGGTGGATTCAACACTTTGGTGACCGCCTTCTTGACCTGCTCAGTTCTCTTGAGAATCCCTTCAGATCTGATCTCTCTGGCCTTTTCCACCGATACATTCAAACACTTTGCATCCAGTTCAGCCTCATCATCCTGGTAGTGTTTGTCCAGTTCCACTTCAAGCATCTCCTTCAGTGCATTGACTATTCTTGGATCTTCTTTGATCTTCTTGTATTCAACAAGTGTCAAGCCAAGGAGTTGAGCATCAGTGATATCAACAAGAGGGGTTGGAAGATTTTTTCTTGATTCAAACTGGTTTGCCTTCATTTGTTTCTTCCTTTCCTTGACCAGGTATCCCACTCTTGCTAATTTCTGGCTCTCGCTTTCAGTAACTGGAGGCAACAAATCGACATTGCCAGTTTCCAACATTGGTGCATCGGTGGCTGGTTCCAAAGATTCATCAGCAATGGCCTTTCCCTTGTCAACACTCCCTACCACCACATCATCAAACACCTCAAACCCTTGCTCACCAGCCTCAGTACTGGTAGCCATCACAATCTCCTTCCCTTTACTTGAAGTCTTCACAAGAGTGTGAGGGGCATGTACCGACCTTTCCCCCTTGGCAGCATCTAGTCCCTGCCTGATGGCTTCAAAATCAGCATGACTAGAGGGCAGGCGATCTAGAGGCTGCCATGATTGCATTGTCTTACACTCTTTGAAGACTCCACAAAGCATGCGAACTGTCCTCCAAAGATGATTTATCTCTTGAGACTGAGTCATTACATTTCCACTTGTCTGCTCTTGACTCTTTAAAATTTGTTTGAGAATGGAGAGATCATCTGAAGAGAGCCCAGTTGCAGGGACTTCCTGAGCACTGTCAGGCTCAACCGCCCTTCCTTTGCCAACTTCAGTGGTCAGATCAGATATGGCAGTTGAATGTTCAGACACTTTGCTAGCCAGCGTATCCAGACTGCACCTCAACCGATCAATCTCAGATGTAATTGGAGTGAGATCGACCTGGGGCACTGCAATCTTGGTGATCTCAGATATCACCTTTTCTATCAAGTTACTCTCACTGGCAGCCAAAGTTTCTTCGATCTTGAGACCCACTGAAGAGGCCAACCGACTCCCAAGCTCTGTCACATCTAGGCCAGGTTTGCTACACAGCTCTTGCACCTGCCTTTCCAGATTCTTAATATCAACCTCTGAAGATCTGACAGTATTGTTCAGCAGGTTGGATATTGAGGATGTGACTCCAGATTGAGTCAGTGCGAATGCCTCCCTTAAAGATATTGCCAATTGATTGGAGGATTCCACTAACTCGTTCAGCTTGCCAAACACCAAGTCCTCATTAGCAGAGAACTTGTTAATCCCCAGGTCAACCACTTTAATATTTTGCAGATGATCCTTGTGGTACCTGGAGAGGGACTTGGTGTTCTTCTCCAGTGTCTTTTGAATCTCTTCCACCCTCGCAAGAAGGTTCGAGAGATCGGTTTGAAAAGACACGAACTGGCTGTCCAATGACGGAGGAGAAGGTGTCACTGGACCAGCTGAAAAAGCTACAGGTGCAACTGGACGAGGTATGACAATATCTGGTTCTCCAGTTGCAGTAGCATCAGTAGATAGAAGAGGAGGGGTTGTAGAAATGAAAGGAAGAGATTCAATGTGTCGTTCATGCTGAGAATGCTCAGGTGTGAACGACGGCGACGGTGGGGTTAGGATGTGTCTATTTCTAGGCACACCCATAGAAGAAGGTGATTGGCGAGAGGTGAATATTGGAGGTATTTCTAAGCTTTGTACATGAGTTGGGGAAACTGAAACATGTGGTTCTTGGGGTTGACCAAGGAGAGAAGGGAGCTGATCAAGTATAGTCGCATCAGCCATCTCCTGGTCAGATTCTGTCTCAGATGAGTCCGAAGACTCAAGCTGAAACACACCCTCATTTATGCCAAGATCCATAAATGTTGGGGGTGGCTGAACAAGTTGTTCAGACTCCTGATGACCAGTTTGAGTTGCCTCAATGGTATCATCAGTTTGAGGATCCGTTGCCGAAGCATCTTCTCCCTGGACAGAGGTGACTGGTGCCTCAACCACAACTGCTCTATCCTCAGTTGCAATATCATCGGCAGCGGCTTCAGAGACCACTATCACAGATTGTGACTGGTCAGGTGCAGCAAGTCCAGATCTTGATCTCCTGCTTTTAGAGGATCTTCTTGCTTTAGGAACTGCCTGGACTCCTGCTTCTGCCACAGTTACTACTTCAGTAGACGAACCGGTGGGTCCCTCATTATTTTGAGGCCCGCCCAGTTGCCTTTCTGATTCACCAGATTGTGGTGCATCAGTTTTAGAGAATGCAAAAATCATTCTCGGGGACATCTGGACTTCATCAGAAGTGGACACCAGGTTGTCCAGATTCCTCAACAGTTCTGGCACAGAGAACGAGGATTGCGTGTTGTTGTACTCGTCTCTGCCCAGAATCTGAATAAAACAAAGGGACAGAAACCTTGAAAAGGGAACACAAGGACCCCTGTTACCCTTCAACTTGAATACCAGGCTTCTGAACAAAATGCCTGCAAAATCCACCCTCAGCCCATTCCAAAGGCAGTACGCCATTTCTGCCTGGAAGGAGTTTATCTGGTCCAATCCACCAGAACTCCCTCCCAAACTTTCCACCAAGTGGACCATAAAGAACTTCCAGGATGGTGAAAGCCCCTTCATTGTAATGGACCCCTTGGTCTTCAACACATCCCCCTCCACCATCTCCTTATTTCCCATATCAAGGAAGACCTGGCGGAAATTGATATTGGAGGAAATCACCACTGGAGTTTCATTATGTCTCCAGTAGTTGAGGTTAAGGGCTTCCCTCAACGTTCCAGTGGTGATGGTACACGGGACTGACCCATCCTTTAGAGAAAAGGAGATGGATGAGCAGTCCTCAGAAAGAGAGGCAGTGTACCAGAACTCACACAAGTAATCATGGAATAGCTTGTGTGGATTCAAAGAGAAGGCATCGCTGAGGGGAGAAATCCGAAGAAAGGATTGGATTCTCCCGATAAGAGAGTCAGCGGCCTGGAGCCCTTGAAGAGATGCCATTGGATTATTTGGATTTAGTTTAATAAGCTTAGAGCTTATGGGAGCACCAGTGGCACGAATAACATTTTGTGATGGAATGTACTCAGCAGTGAGTAGATTCACATCACGAGAACGAGATGAAGAAGAAGAAGATTTAGGAGCCATTTGTGAATTTAGATTTAGGGTTTTGGACTTAAAGAAGAAAGAGAGAAAAGGATCTCGAATTGTGAATGATTGAAAGAGTAAATGAAGGAATTTTGAGAGAAGTAAATGAGACGGATATATTGGTGGGGGGTATATATAGGCAGTAAAAATATTGCCAAAATATATACGAAAAGATATTTTAGTCTCCAAAAGTTTGAAATAATTTGTAAAAAGTTATTTTCCAAAATTTTGAGAATTCAAAAATATTTAATACTTCCCATCAAGCATTTAATGCTACGACGGCTGGTATTCCCACTTACCCACTAACTTCACCAATACCCATAAAAAGTGCAGTACATTTCAGCAAAAGTCTTGACACGTAAGACATGTCAGGTGACGTTCGTGAGTGCGAGGTTAGTACTCGAGTAACATCACGTGTCACAAGTATCCACCAAGTAAAACACAACGTTATGAAATCTGGCTGACCACCATTTTGAGACAAGACCAAACTAGCAACCAAAAGAAAATTTAGATGCCAGTTTCAACTGATGACCTTCAGTTGCATTTTTCAATAATTTATTTGAAAAATATTTTGAGTCTTTTTCCCCCTAAAAATGTGATCCATTTGATCAATGACTAGTCTTTGAGTACATCAAGGCGTTCAATCTCCAACCAATCAAGGATCACCTGGACCATCCTCAACTGAAGGGCCTCTTCAGTTTAATGAGGATTTAACATACCCAGTTCACTGATGAGATGTTTAAAAGTCTTTTCATCAAGAGGTTTTGTAAAAACATCAGCTAACTGTTTATCAGTGGGGATGAAATGTATTTCAATATCTCCTTTCATAACATGATCACGAATGAAGTGATACCTGATATCAATATGCTTTGTCTTTGAGTGCATCACTGGGTTGTGAGATATAGCAATAGCACTGGTGTTGTCACAAAAGATTGGGGTTCTTGTAAATTTCATGCCATAATCAAGTAACTGGTTTTTGATCCAGAGAATCTGGGCACAGCAACTGGCCGCAGAAATGTATTCTGCCTCAGCAGTAGACATTGAGACTGAAGTCTGCTTCTTACTTGTCCAACTCACCAGTTTTCCCCCTAGGAAATGACATCCACCAGTTGTGGATTTTCTATCAATCTTACAACCTGCATGATCTGAATCTGAATAACCCATTAGATCTAACCCTGAGCCTTTGGGATACCAAAGACCAAGGCTAGGGCACCCTTTCAGGTACCTGAAAATGCGTTTAACAGCATGCAAGTGTGATTCTTTTGGATTTGCCTGAAATCTGGCACATAAACATGTTGCAAACATTATATCTGGTCGACTGGCAGTTAGATACATCAGTGAACCAACCATTCCACGATATTCTTTTTGGTCCACTGGTTTTCCATTTGGGTCAGAGTCCAAATTTAATGGAGCTGAAATAGGTGTGGTTTTTGATGGGATTGAATCAAATTTGTATTTTCTCAACAAATCTCTGACATATTTTTCTTGGTTAATAAAAATACCATCCATGGTTTGTTTAATTTGTAAACCTAAGAAAAATGTTAATTCACCCATTAAACTCATCTCATATTCTTGAGACATAATTTTTGAAAACCTTTTACACATTCCATCATCAGTTGACCCAAATATAATATCATCAACATAAATTTGTACCAGCAAGATATCACCTTTTTCTTTCAAGATGAACAAGGTATTATCTATTGCACCTCTTTGAAAACCATTTTTGAGAAGATGTTTAGTTAGAGTATCATACCAGGCTCTTGGGGCTTGTCGAAGACCATATAAAGCTTTGTTCAGTCTATATACCCAATGTGGATGCTTTTCATTTATGAAGCCTGGAGTCTGCGTAACATACACTTCTTCTTCCAATGTGCCATTCAGAAACGCACTTTTTACATCCATCTGGAAAACCTTGAATTGTAAGTGAGCAGCATAAGCCAAGAAAATTCTGATGGCTTCAAGTCTTGCAACTGGAGCAAAAGTTTCATCGAAATCAACACCTTCTGCTTGACAATAACCCTTGGCAACTAATCTAGCTTTGTTTCTGACAACGTTGCCATCTTCATCCATCTTGTTCCGGTAGACCCACCTCGTTCCAATGGGTTCTCTCTTTAACCCTGGAGGACAAGGAACAAGCTCCCAAACATTGTTCCTTTCGAACTGGTTGAGTTCTTCTTGCATAGCTTCAACCCAGCTTGGATCTGCCATAGCCTCGTCAATCTTCTTCGGTTCAATTAGTGATAAGAAGGTGACGTTCAAGCATTGATCACTTGTGGCTCTTCTAGTCTGAACCCCACTATCTGGATTGCCAATAATCTGCTCAATGGGATGAGCAGCAGTCCATTTAGTGTATTGACTAGGTTGGTGTAATACAACATCAGTGCAAGACACCTGACGATCTCCAACTGTTGCAGCAACAGGAGGAGAATCAGTCCAAACTACTTCAACTTCATCATTATTGTCAACTGAAGAGTTAACATGATTATCTTCAAACAAAGGTATCTCTTGAAGAACTGGAGAAGCTTGAACTGGTTCTGATGTTGTTGTGGCACGCACATCAGATCCAATTACCAGTTTTTCAGGTAGGTTAAAACTGATAGAAGGATAGAATGAGGTGTCACAGAAGTTCTTCTTTACCTTAACTGGTTCCAAGACTTGGTGTTTGGAAACATTTTCTGGTGTACTAACTGATTGATGAACCTGATCAGATACACCAAAATCAACTGGGACAACTGAAGATAAATCAAGGGTTGGTCTTTTGTTGATTGCTTCATTTGATTCATCGAACGTGACATGAATTGTCTCATGTACCTTTTGGAGTCTATAATTATAAACTCTATAGGCTTTTCTAATATTTGAATACCCCACAAAGACACCTTCGTCAGCTTTTGCATCAAATTTTCCCAACTGACTGGAATCGTTTAAAATGTAAACTGGACAGCCAAATACATGGAAATATCCAACATTTGGCTTACGATTCCTGAGGACTTCATAGGCAGTCTTCCTATGTCTCTTGACATAAACTGACCGGTTTTGGGTGTGACACGCAGTTGCTACAGCTTCAGCCCAAAAACAGGTGGGAAGACCAGATTCAGATAACATACTTCTGGCAGCTTCAATCAATGTGCGATTCTTCCTTTCAACCACACCATTTTGTTCTGGAGAACGAGCTGACGAGAAGTTTTGAGAAACGCCAGTGTCAGTGCAAAATGTCTCCAATTCTTTATTCATGAATTCTGTACCGTTATCACTTCGCAACTGACAAACTTTCTTGGTAAACTTGAGCTCAATTCGCTTGATGAGAGAGATAATTTCACCAGATGCATCACTCTTTGATCTGATAAATATCACCCAACAAAATCTGGTGTATTCATCGACCACAACCAAAGTGTACCTTTTACCAGCTTTAGTTTGAACATTCACTGGACCAAAAAGGTCCATATGAAGCATGTGAAGAGGTTCAGTGATGCTGAAATTCTGTTTGGTCTTGAAACTGGCTCTTTTCTTTTTGCCCATTTCACACCCTGGACATGGCTTCTCCCTTTTAAAGGAAAACAAAGGTATCCCATCAACTAGTTGCTTTCTTGACAACTTGTTAATGTTTTGAAGTTAAGATGGGATAACCGTTTATGCCACAGCCAGTTGGTGTCCTCATCAGCCTTGACATAGAAACAATGCTCTTTTGGAGTAGGCTCCATGTTCATGATGTACACATTCCCTTTTCTTGGTGCAATCATTACTACCTTCCAATCCTTGTTAAAAACAGTGCCTTGAGCAATGTCGAACAGTACCCTATATCCATCATCACAAAGTTGACTGACACTTATCAGGTTATATTTCAAACCATTTACAAATGCAACCTTAGTGAATTGAATCTGCCCATTGTCAACAACACCATATCCTTCAGTTTTCCCACTTCCATCATTACCAAATGTCACTGCAGGTCCATCACATGCAGTGAACTCTTCCAGCAGGGGCTTACATCCGGTCATAGTCCGGCCAGCTGCGCTGTCCAGATACCAAATATTTTTGTTTCGATCGCCCTGCACACCCAAGTTAGTGATCAGTTATTTTTGTGAACCCATCTTTTCTTGATGGGTCCACTGGACTTCTTCTGAGAAGTCCCATGTGCTTGACTAGGTGTTGAACTGGATGAGGAAACTGGAGGGTTCTCTCCAGTTTCTGGAATAAAAACAATTGGTTTCAGTGGAACATTGACCTCCTTTTTCTTTTCGATGTATGCTCCTTTCTGAGCAGATTGTTTTATCTTTTGTTTTTGAGGAGGAGTTTTGACAATTTGTTTTTCAACAGAAGAGGATGCACCTCCTTCCAAATTCTTAATTCTGGCAGTACAACTTTGTACCTGCCTTGACAAATTTTGGATTTGATTTTCCATTCTTACCAAAATGTTTTTTCTTCAGGCTGCTGGCCTTTGGACTTTGGCTCAGCGGGGGTTTTAGTCTTTAGAGTTGAGGACTCACTTGACTTATGAGGTAAAGGATTGTCACCATATTCCTTTTTAACTGGAGCTTTAGCCTTCTTGGCTCCAGTTTTGACCTCAACAGGGTTGGTCTTAGTGGATTCAGATTTGATTGTGCCAGAGGAATCATAAGGTGTTTCAATTTTAACAGATTCTGGCAATTGGTGAATTGTGGGTAAAACAGCTGCCATCTGAAGATCACCAGATTTCCAGGCAGTTTTTTGAGCATCAATGGTTTTAGAAAAAGCGTCATAATTTTTACCAGATGCTTGAACCCAAGAATTAATAACCATATGTTCTTTTTCAAGATCAAATTTCAGTTTTTGGTTATCTCTTTCCAATGCCTCGTTTTTCAAATCTGACTCTTTAAGAGCCAACTGGACACTTTGCAAATCATTTACTTGACTTTTCATGTTGTTTAATTCAACCAAAACTGTTTCTAAATATCTTTCACAGTCAGTTCTCATGGTTTCAACAAATAACAAGTCATCATTCAATGATTCAGCAATATCCAATTTCAGTTCTGAATCAATTTCGATATCATAATCCCTTACCTTCTTTAAAATGATATCAACCCATCTTCCAGATACAACATCATCCTTCACCACTGGTTGTTGACTCTCCAATGCCATGAAACACATATCTCTAATCTCTTCTTCATCATCAGATGAATCATCAGAGAGTTCCCATTTCCCTTCAGTTTGAGCCATCATGCACTTGTTCTTTTCTTTCTCATTATTTTGTTCAAGAGACATGAGAGCAATCTGGGCCTTAAGTTTCTTGTATTTGGCCTTATAATCATCAGTTTTAACAAAGTTTGGGACAATAGGACCAGTTTGGTAGTTCATCTGACTAGATCTGCATTCCTTCATGAAATGGCCTTTCTTACCACATTTATAGCAGGTAAGATTAGCCTTATCCATTGAGATTGAATTGGAAGCATTATTGGACCCATTAAATCGATTAGATTTATGCTTAAACCTATTAAAGGTTTTAGCAATCATGGCAACCAGATCATCATCGTCAGTTTCCTCACAACCATCACTGAGATTAGTGGTTAGACCAGAGTTCAAAAAGTTGTTTAACATTTCCTTCATAGAATGTGACTGGACATTCTCAGTAGATATTAAAGCAGCACAAGGTTGCCCAGAAAAGTTGGCAGCCTTGGAACTCTGAGCATGGTTTAAAGCATCTTGTTCAGCGAGTAATCTTGCTGCATCATTATCTTCAGTAAATCTGAAGGCTCCATAAAGAGAGGCAAGAGTATGGCTATGCAAGGTCTTTCCTTGTCTTAAGACAAGAACCATGTGTGCCCATTTGGATGGCAAAACATCACAGAATTTTTCAAGAAGAATATCCTTATCCTTCTCCACTCCCAAGCCTCTAAGTTGATTAATTAGGCCAGTAAATCTGGTATAAGTACCAGTTAAACTTTCATTGGGAAGAGCAAAGAAGGATTCATACTTCTTGTTGAGAGCAACCTTTCTAGTGACAATGGTGTCATTTCCTCCTTCAAACTGGAGAACTAATTCATCCCACATAGATTTTGCACTTGGAAATAGCACAAGAGTAGGAATTAGTTCCTCAGGTATAGCAGAAAGAATCATGTTTTTCAGTTTGGTATCAAGATCAACCAATCTGCGATCCTCATCTGACCAATGTTCCTCAGATTTTTCCCTGGTGCCTCTTCTCCCAGTGGGGTCGAGAAGAGGGCTAACACCACTGGACATGGGTGTATATGGCCCATCCTTAAGGATTTTCAACATATACCTCTCTATCCCACCAAAATGCAAGAGCATTCTAGCCTTCCATGTACCAAATGTCTCACCATTCCCATCGAATTTGGGAACAGGAGAGTTGGAGTAATGTACATGAACGTGGTTAGCTCCAGGAGTAGGAGGAGGAGGAGGAGGGTTAGTATTTAAAGGAGTAGCAATATTAGGATTAGATTCATTTGGACCAGAACCATTCTCACCTTCAGCAGCCATCGAAGCAGACCTAGGTTATAGAATTGAAACAATTCAACCTGCCTGCTCTGATACCACTTTTTAGTCCCAACTATCACTAGATGGGTGCTGAAGACACCTCTATGTCGATGGTGAGTGAACTTTGCAACACATCGATTAATCTGGATGTGACCAGTTTAGTTTGATCGTGTACCAGGTTAACTGGAATTAAGTATTAAAGTGACAGAATATTAATACATGCAATAATATAAATGACGAGTATATAAACTGGTGAGACAATATGTAATTTTCAAGTGTATTTTATTTATTACTTGTTTAAATAAAATACAAGGTTGTTGCGGAACCAAGATAATACAAGAATGTAAATATCCTAACAACCCATGAATTACAATTGATCTAAACTTGGAAATTCTCCTAAACAATCGAAACACTTAGAGTTGTGAAATGTTTCTTTTTGCGATTGAGAGAATATTGCACAAGTTCACCAATATTGCAGAATATATGTATTTGCAAAGTTATTGAAACAGCTTGTGCAAGGACCTCTATTTATAGTCGAAGATTGAGCATGGGGATCTCAACTTCGATGTACAAATATGGTTGACAGCACACAAAAGTATTGTTTAAATAATCCTTTGTGTGTGTTAAATAAAGTAAGACAAAAGGTTACTTTATTCAACCACTCTACATCTTTGTATCTTTATCCAAAGACAATATCATTGTCCGGTTAAAAGGATGTAGAGTAAAAAGGTCCTCCTCGTAATCAGTGTAAAGCTTTGTAAGAGCATTTACTGGAGGATTCTCCAGTTGATTGATCTGGTAGATTGTCAACTGGGCTTCGCTGCCATTGCCAATCTCTATCTTCCATTTGTTGTCTTTGACTTCAACTGGAAGGTCTTCAGATTCTAGTCGTCTGATCTCAACTGGAGGAAGTCATCAGTTGCTAAACCTGTACAATGCAACTGGACTTCTAATATTTCGGACAATTCCTCATGCTCTCCGGATGTCACTGGAGAGCTCCAGTTTAGTTAAAACTGGACCTAACAAAATGGTACATATATAAAATAAAATAAATAATATATGTTTGGTTGGTTCGGTTTTTCATATAAATCCAAAACTGAATCATAATTTTCGGTTTTCTAAATATCAAAACAAAAAACCATCAGTTTTTCTGGTTTTCGGTTTTTTCTTTTCAAATTATTCGGCTTTTATGTTTTGTTTTGTTTTTTTTTTCTTTTCTCACCCCTAATTTAATTATATGTAAGCGAATATAATATTATTGCTTTTCAACACCTTTTAATTATAACTTGTCAATATATAATATCATAAAACATTAGTATTTTAATAGTTATATATATATATATATGTCTATACGCGTATTACGCGGGATATGATATAGTAATAATATAGATCAATATCTATCTATAAGTTGTTATAAAACTAGTATAGTATGATATATTTATCAAAAATATGACATGAATATGATATTCCTTTCGTAACAAAGTATCATTGGTAAAATTGGATCATATGTTTTCAAAGATAAAGCTTATAACATTTCAAAATTGATGTGAATTATTATCTATCTTATCTTATCTTACTAGTATACTAAAAAAGATGTGAACATTGCATGTGAAAAACTTAAATGTCAGTCATGACCGATAATGATTTTTTTTTTATGTCATTGTAATGTTATCATATACTAACCAAATTACATAAACTTTTTTTAAAGCTAGAGATATATGTATAAACATATTTTTTATAATATGTTTACAAAAATAATTATATTTAACTTAAAATGTTATTTATTTCACCTTATCAGATATACTAAACACAAATTTCTTAACGAATATAGAAGGATTGTTTAGGTTTTGACTTCCTTGTTTTTCTAACTTAAAAATTCTCACGTAGTTTAATCATTGAGCTTGCATTACAATGATTGATTGAATCATCATAGTAATAATATACTATAGTACATACTATGATGATTGTGAAAACGAGTTTCAACTCATTATTATTATTATTCCAATATATAATAGTAGTATGTTTTTGACCATTCATATTTAGACGTCTTTGATTTGGTGTAGCCGTTTGATAAAAACTTTTCTTTTGTTTAAAATCTCGGTTAATGCTCTAATGTTATGAGTATTCTTAGACAATGAGGAGCAAGACGTTAATTATATTTTTCATCAGCGAAAACGTTCCAGAACACCCCTCACATTGCCCTGTAAAGGGGCGTTTTGGAGAGAGAAAGGAGGAAGGGTTTGAGATTTTGGACACCTCTCTCTACCTTACTTTTCATGGGGCCCATCTGCCACTTTCCCACTTTCTTTTACTTTTCCTCACTTTTTAAACTATTTTATTTAACTAACAATATAAAAATAATTAAATTGAGAAGCCCTAAAGAGAGGCCTTGCTCCCATAAAAAGTAAAGAAAACCCTTTGCTGATTGTATTGACACTTGTCAAGAGATTCTCCTATCTCCTCATAGAGTCATAGTTTTATTTGCAATCTTTTAAGGGATTGGTCATAAGAACGTCCACCTTTCGGCATAAACGCCCATCATATGACAATTGATAAGTATACTCGAATACTTTACCGTATACTCTTTTTTATCAGCGTATACTCTCTGATTAGTGGGTGTTTGCATAGCAAAGGAATGACACCTCATGTCTGCTAGTTGTCAGGTGAGAATGACTTCTATGATTTTGATGCTAAAAGTATACGAGGAGTATTGATGTATATGAGAATTATTATATATCATGAAAAGATACTATAGTTAAGTTTCTTTATACATAGAATCCATTTTAGAGTGCAAATCGTACATATATATATCGTAAATCCGTACATTATACGGTATTAGTTCTAGTTTCCTACACTATATATATATATATATATATATATATATATATATGATTGTCAATTAGATGATGAATTCATTGACATGTAGTACGACGTAGGTGTTATATTGAAGGATTTAATTAATAGCGAATTTAGTTTGTAGTCTTTGTACAACGCTAAATAAAGTAGATATATTGCGTGCAAAAGGCTTCATTCTCAAGTTTTTTTTTAAAGGATAGGAAAAGAAAAGAAAAGATAAGAAAACTATTCTATTTTGCATTTTGAGTTTTTTTTTTTAAAGAAAAGAAAGAGAAAGAAAGGAAACTAAAGCCTTTTTGTATGTGAAAACTTTCCTCCCATTTTTGGAAGAAATTGGATGGAAAGTTTATAAATATGTATACAATTACTAATTTATCCTTATCAACTAATAACAACTCTATAGAGAAAAAGATATATAATTGTAAAGTTATAACTTTTTTTTCCTTTCTTTTCTTATCTATTTAACTCAAGAACACTATTAACTTTCTATTTTCTTTTCTTTTCATTAGTTTTTCATGTAACTCGAGAATGCCTTTTTGATATATAACTTTTTTTCTTTTCTTTCCCTGTCCAATTTTTTCTTTTCTTATCTTTTAAAAAAAACTCGAGAACACAGTGAAAATGTATAGTTTAGAGAATGATTAGTATGTCTGATAAGTGTCTAATAAAAAAAGTAAGTAATGCCCAATGTTGTATTCTATTGGTTTTGGGTCCCAATACCTCGACGGTGTATTGAGGAGGTTAAGATGTAAACAACCTTACCCCTACCACGACGGTGTAGAGAGACTACTTCCAGGTTCTATCTAAAGATAGAAAAGGCCCTCCGGCCTTGCAAGGGATGATGATAGAACCCATAACCTCTGTCTCCAAAGACAAGGGTGTTAACCAATTAATCCAACCTTGCTGTTTTGATAAGTGTTTAATAGATTTAAGAAAATGATGATGACACTACATAATTAATGATAAAAAATTAAAACTCATAAACTCACGATACATATTTCAAACATTTAAAATATTAAATATATTTTTTAGACTTATTAATCATTTTCAATCTACTTTTTTTCAGTGGCGAAGCTTGAAAATTTTCAGTGGAGGGTCGAGATCTAAATTTTTTTTCCCTAACACTAAAATGGGGGGTCGAAACCGAGTATATCAAAATTTTTCTAACACGAAAACAATATACCCCCGACATCGCAAAAAATTTTCGGGGGGTTGACTCCCCTTTGGCCCCTTAAAAGCTGCACCCTTGGTTTTTCTCATTCTTTGTTTTTGGAAACGGGTTATCTATACTACCTAATAAAGCAAATACTCTCCTATTAATTATTTCTGTCTTTGAAATAACTAAGTTGCCATTGGACATTTTTTATTCATATAATACCCTTTCCACCCTAAAATCAGGCACGCTCTAACCACCGTTCCTCTTTTGTAACCCGCAATTTTGTTAACGCTGATATGAAAATTACTACCATCAACCGCTGTCACTTCCGCCCATTGCCGCAGTATACTGCCACTGCATCGTGCGGGTATCCATCTAGTTATTATTACACTAGCTATAATTTTTTTATAACATATTACATTACAAAATACACACTGCATTATTACATTACATTACAAAATACATCATGATTCATAAAGCACCAACTTATACCAATTGTAGTTGTAGAACAATCTTTTATATAAATAAAATAAAAATTTAATGACATCATTAATTCCTAGACAATACTTAATTACTTGTCATTATTAGACTGTTTAATATTAATTAATTATTTGTTTTTTTTATTGTTTTGACATCATCCTATTTAAAGTTTAAATTATTTTTTAATTGTTTAATGATTTATTTCTTTTCTAGCTTAAGTTTCATACAAATTAAAATATATTATTAATTTTCAAAAATATTATCACTATCTCTTTGCGTCTTAATATTGTCAAACAGTCTGAGTAATAAACAACAATTGTTATGACATCACAATTTTATAAAAATAGCTTATTTTTGATCTCATATTCGAAGTTATGAGTAATGTTGAACTATCCCATAATTTTTATACATCAATGTAACTTATTATTAATAAGCCCAAGTAGAACCCGTGTAAATTAACTAGTTATTCAAAAGAAGAAATAGCTTAAAATTAAATTCTCTTAACTATAAAATAATGACAAATAAATCAAGCGACAAGATCAAGATAAAAAATCTTTGAAATTCACATGTCACCATCTTATGATTTTAAAAAAAAAAGTTAAACTAATTTTTAAAATGATATATCATTTCCTTTGTTTAAACGAATCATGCATGAACCAATTAATTAAGCTAAGAGATCCATTTACTCCCCAAAAGTTATTAGTACTTCAAAATACGTTACAACTTCCAAATTAACTATGCGTAGTTTCTAGTTACAGTAGTGAAGGAAATAACAAGAATAAAAATCGTACGTCCGTCCACATTATTTACGAAACCCAAAATAGTGTACTGTAATAATAGATATAACAAGTATTTCTTATTACGAGTATTAGTTTTGCTTGATTGCTTCAATCCAAAATTATAGTATATCAGTGTATTACAACACAGTTTGCTAAATACAATTCATATTACATTTATCAGTGTATATCAGTGTATTACAACACATACATGGGGTTTGCTAAATACATAGAGCTGTAATTAAGGTGCATAAATTATTTATACATTTATTATAAAATTTAAAGGGTAAACTTTTAATATAAAAAATACAAGTTTTTTATGCATATTAAATACAACCTTAAAGCTGAATTTAACATTTTCTTTAATATTAATATGCAAGTGTTGGACCAAATTACAACAACATACATGAATCAGAAAGATCATTAATTGTTTACTTGAGTCACCTGCTTATATCACATGATTAATATATAGAAATATAACTACAGCAAAGCAAACGGTTTTGTTACGTGATCGAGTTGGAACCACAGGTGGCATTTAGACACGCCAGCTGTTGAAGTAACTTATGCAACACTATTAACTATTTACATGTCATTTTCATCTTGAAGTTGTCACTTCACCTAGTTAGCTATTCCATTAATAATATTCATTAGGGATGAAAAGGAAAATTCTCGATCCCGACACAGTATCGATTCCGTTTTAGTTTTGGTACCGAAAAATAGAACCAAATTTTCAATGATATCAATATTACTTATTTACTTACCTAGTTTTGATAGTTACCAAATATTATATGCATGTAAATCATATGATGGTCCCCTTTGGTGCCAATATATATGCAAGGAAATAATTAGTAGCATTTCATATTATATATATATATATATATATATATATATATATATATAGGAGATGAGAATATAAGTCGGGTATCTAAGCTTAGGTGTGGAACACTCACATATTGTTTTTTTAATTCATAAAAATGGGGGCCCATGCATTTATTCATTAAAGAAAAAATAATAAAATATTAGTATGTGAGGGGTTCCACACCTAAGCTTAGGTGCCGGGCAGCCTTATATTCCCTTTTTCCTATATATATATATATATATATATATATATTCATGGTTATAAAAATCAAATGTAAGGGGTTCACCATCTAAACTTAGATAGGGGACAACCCCATACTCATTTTCCCCATATATATATGTATGCATATATATATATATATATATAGGAGACCCTTATTCAGAGAATCCATTTTTTTTAAGAACCTTGAGAACTCTTAAATAATGTATTGAATCACATGTTTTTTTTGTTCATTCACATGTGAAATGTTATAAAAATATATGTTGCAGAAGAAAGTTTTTTTCAAAACCTTATATATACCCATTTGTTAACACGTGAACGAAAACGTGAACATATTCATTCACAAGTTAACAAAAGCCTATTTTGAAGATTTTATAAAAAAGTTTCTTCTACAACTTACTTTTTTTATTAATTCACATGTGAATGAACAAAAAAAATATGTGATCTAATACATAATTTGAGAGTTCTCATTGTTCTTCTAAAAAAATGGTTCTCATAATATTGAAAGTATATATATATATGCTGTTAAAAAAATAAATAAAAAAATATATAAGGTTGTCGGGTATCTAAGCTTAGGTGTGAAACATTCACATATTATATTATATCTTTAATCCATAAAAGTCATTGGGGCTCATGCATTTATTCATTAAACAAGAAATAATAAAATATTAGTATGTGAGGGGTTCCACACCTAAGCTTAGGTGTCGGACAACCTTATATTCCCTTTTCCATATATATATTATAAATATTACAAAACCTGTTACCAAATAATCAAAATACAATTACAATAATCTACTCAAATATAATATCAAATATGTATTTTCAAACAAAATATAAGCAATAAAGTTCAGGAATAACAAAAAATAAAATTAAAGTATCATAAAAATATTGCCAGAAAAACTGGATAAGACCATGAAAAACCGGTGGTAAGAATAATGAAAATTCCGAACAAAAACCGAGTTAGTTGTTCCGGACGTCGACCGGCGCCTGATAGAACTGACCAATACGTACTGGTATCTAAAACATTGAGTAGATTTATTTGTAAGCTTGTATTAAGAAAAAATTATTTTCCTGTTTTTTTCGCATCTTGTTGACTTAAGGGAATAGTCGCACTATATTTATTATATAGGGTAAAGATCCAGAGAGAAAATTCTTAAGGTGAGAAGAGATAGAAGGTCTGTTAACCCAATCCATAGGTAAAATACAATGTGGCGAAGTCCCTTTATCAAATTGTAGAGGTGAAGGAAACGTGAACCACCTCAAATCAAGAGAAAAAAAAACTTCAAACGTGATCAAAACATGTCTTTGTCTTTCTTACGAGCATGCCCACGAAAAGTTAATGACTAATACAAATTTTGAAACATTTTCTTATGATGGCATGCATATTGCACATAATACTGTAAAGAAGATATGAGGTTAGATGATAATGCTTGGTTTTATATATTAACCCGTTGAAATGTAAATTATAGGGTATTGCTGTTTTTTAAAACAGTTTTTAGCCAACTACAATAAACATGTATACGTAATACATAGTGTACAATTATATAAAAGATCTGTTGTTTTACGGATGATAAAAACATATTGTGAGGATATTATTCTTTTAAGATTTATGTTACGTCGCGTGTGCTGACCATATTTTATTTCTTTATTTCATTTGTTAATATATGATGATCTATAATATCTAAATACGTGTAAATACACACTTGTCAAATTAATACTCCGTAAAAGATTTCCACTAATAATTTAGAAAACGACCATACATATAATTATAGAAAAGCAAACCCGATCCAAATTCGCCATGTGTCATTGCTTTCAAAATATTTTAAATAAAAACATGTCCATTTCTACACAAAACTCAAAGCTCGGGTTCAAGTATATATATATCCACCTCCATATATCTACTTTTCCCTTACAACTCTCAAGTTTTTAAATCAGCCTCCCTCCCAAACACTACCCCACCCACTCACCAATTAAGAAAAGAAAGAAGATCGAAAAGAAGAAAAGCGGCGGCCATACCACAATTCACCAATTAATGGAACAAGATGATGACTACTCATCAGCATCCACCATTTGGTCCCAACCACCATTAACCACCACTCGTCGCCGCAAACCACGTATTGACCCGGTGGTGCTCATCATTTTACTCCCAATCCTTGCACTTGTGTTCCTATTTTGTTTCTTACCACCTTTTCTACATCATGCTTCACATATTTTAAAACCGGGCTCCGTTAAGTCAACGTGGGATTCCCTTAATATTTTCCTTGTATTACTTGCTATCCTCTGTGGTGCTGTGGCTCGAAAAAACCATGACATTATTTCCACTACTGATTCTACTACTGCTATTAATATTGATGATGATCAAGCAGTAAACAGTAGTAGCTTTGTAGCCACTAGTACTAGTGATAGTACCAATATACTTGACTCTTCGGGTCAATGGGTCGGGTTCTCGGATAGGAAAGTGGGTTTGAGAAGAAATAGCAGTTCGTATCCGGATTTGAGGCAGGAGTCCGTGTGGGAAAATCACGAGTATCCCAACCAATATTATTTTGATGATTTCAACTTGAATCCCTCTCCAGTTTCACGGTATTATAACAGCCACCTTTCACGGCGGATTCAGAAACAAAATGAGAATATAACGCCGGTTCCCGGTGATGTTCCCTGGCGATCACGGCTGAGTGATTCCGATCCGGTTGATGTTAAAGAGATTGTTGTAGATACTTTTGAAAATGTTCATCCGGTGACGGTGCCGCCGCCACCACCACCAATATCAAAATTTAGAAGCGTTGGCCGTGAAATTAAATCCGATGAAATGAAGAAAGTGAGATCACCGCCGCCGCCAGCGACTGGGGTGAGGGTGCACCGTTCACGGCATAAGCAATATAAACTTGAGAGGAAAGTAAGTAATGCTACTAAGGAAATTGCTACAGCCATATCTTCAATATATAACAATCAGAGGAAGAAATTCCTCGAAATTCCTGGTGGTAGTTCAGACACGTCTTCAACTTCTTCTGTACAATCACCTGAAAATAAACCACCGCCGCCGCCGCCACCTCCTCCGCCGTCTACCATGTTTCAAAATCTGTTTAAAAAAGGAGGTAAACATCATAAGCGAATTCACTCAATAATAATGCCCGCAATTTCACAAAGAGCTCCCCCACCTCCACCTCCCAACTCTATTTTCAACAGTATATTCAAATCCTCCGGTAACAAATCACCGCGCACCACCACCACTCCTCCGGCATCAATCATGAACAATATATTCAAAACTACTGTAACAAAGAGGAAGCGTTCTGATTCTATAAGCAAAGGCAAACCACCGCTACCAGCACCAAGAACAAGTAGTAGCAGTTATTATGAAAGGGACGGATTTGGTTCACAGTCACCATTATTATTGATTCCGCCACCACCCCCACCATTTAAGATGCCAGCGATGAAATTCGAACTGCGTGGTGATTTTGTTAAGGTACAGAGCTCACACAGTTCCGTGTGCAGTTCACCGGATCGAGGAGATTATGGTATGATCAATAATATAATAATAGATGCCGGCCGTGATCAAGAGGAAGAAGCAGAGGCCGCCGGGAGAGACGTGAATGCAAAGGCGGATAGTTTTATATCAAGGCTTAAACATGAATGGAGAATGCAACAACAAATTCATTAGTTAATTATGTTCCCCCAGCTTAATTAACTGGTCAAACATATATAATTGATTAAATTGGCCGGGTTGATCGGACTAATAATTAATTAAGCCCAAAACGTACAAACAAACATATACTGGTATAAGATACCTCCATCGATCGATCGATCTAGCTAGTCCGTCTATTTTCAACTAGTTGATTAACCCGGCCTTACCTTTCCATTCATGAATACTACTGGCCGGCGATAGAGTTTATATATATGTACGCCTACGGTGTGATGGTTAATACAAATAATATTGCATGTGTCCTGCTCTGCTCGCCTTTCACGAGTTTTTCAAGTATATGGTTAAATTTTTGTTCCCAAGTGACTTAATTAATCTGTAGAGTACCTAATATGTACTCCATTACAATCACTCATTTGGCTTGTAGAACCTAAACGTCTCGATCGTTACTAATGAGGTGCTACGACGCTTTGTTGATTTACTAGATCGACGATCAGATGGCGGATTTATGACTAAAGAATTACGGAGTACTTTGCCTGTAACTCAAATTATAATTGATTTCTATAGGGCCGAAGCATCCATATCTACAAAAAGTTCATCGACTTTAAGAGAGAAAAAAAATCCTTATATGATAGAAGACGTGAAACAAATATTCACACGTGTGTAGAATAATGCAATGTGTTCAAAGATGTTAGCAAAACATGTTCAAGTATTGTACAATATATATATATATATGCACATTCAATCACCAAAAGATTACTTGTAGATTTTGATTATTCGATCGATCGGATGCAAACAACAAGTTAGGTCATAAAGTTTAATTAGTAGTAGATGTAAACGGGGAAAGTAAATCCAAAAGTATCTTAAAAATCTCCAGATCCAACATAGGAAGTCATCATATAAAGTAATGATACCTTGTTGGGAAGATTGCTTCTTTTCAAAAAAATTTCTTTTCGCTTTGGCCATTTACAAGTAAAAGCATGATAATGCGCTTTGGGCCCTCTCCAACCTAACATGCTTTTAAAGTGTTCAATCTATGTTCTCTAATATTGGTATTTATTAATTGATTGTGCTTATTTGAAACCTAGAAATCATGGACAAAACACTTTATAAGCTTTGTTAGCAAAACTTCATCTTGAATAATAAACACAGTCCTTTTCCATAAAATTTTAAAAAGAAAAATTGAACTTTATGTAGGCCGGGGTTTTGATTTCGAAATGTCTTTACAAGTAGTCGATGCATCACATTTTCTATTTAGTCGTTCAGCTGGTCTTTTACTGGCAGAAGAAATAGCCTCACACAAAAACTTGACAATCCGTGTCTTACGTACTCTTGATCTTTTTTAGGACGATCTAAGTCGCAATGTACGTCTCATCCAACTTTGTTGCCATGTGTACGAGCTAGACTTATTGCTGGTCTTTTACTGGCCGGCAGAAGATCTAAGCGACCTTTGATTACAGCAATTACCACCTAGCTCGTCACCCGAGAACTAGACATGGCTCAAACTAAGATTATTCAGTGATCGTAGATCAAGAGACTTGAATAAACCAATTAAATATGTATATATAATGTTTGATCAAGATTAAAGACGATCATAATGTTTGATCAAGCTTTTCTCGTGGAACAAAGTCACACTGATTATATTATTCTTAAGTAAAACAAGAATGCCAGAAAGTGAAATTGAATTTTCATCTTCAAACAGAAACAGGACCTTAATAGCTAATATGGGTTTCGCGACTTGTATCGAGTAATAATTGATTAAACATTATCAAAAGACAGATATTTTAAGTTTCACAATGATGCAAAAGTTATATATAATTTTTTTTTGTTCTAGCGAGGAAATTGCCTTTGGTGCTTTTGTGTGCCAATGGAATTAGCTTTTGCTTGTTTTGAAAACCTCTGTAACAACACCGTGCAAATTGGCAAATACAGGGTACTGTAATATATTTAGCCCAATGGGCTAGACCCATATCAATCAATGGGAATCTAAGATTAGTAGTATACGTTTAGAAAAGGAAAATTATTTGTTTTACATGTGTAATATATCCGGTTATTTTCATTTTTAGCTTAATCGGTAATTAGAATACAACAAATAAATATTACAATTTAAACCAAAAGTGTCAAGTTTATTTTTTACTAATGAAGTCATTGAAAAATTGTGTAAATAAGTTTTACAGAATTATTATTTGTTTTATATAGTAATTATTATCAAATACATTCCATCATGATATTTTTATGTATCACGTGTTAAGTGCGCCAAATCATAAAATCAATATCACCTGTATCTTATCATGTCAAGACTATGTTAGTAGTGGTACGTGCTATCAACTATATATATATGGAGGAGTAGTAAATAATAATAATAATAATAATAATAATAATAATAATAATAATAATAATAATAATAATAATAATAATAATAATAATAATAATTACTACTGTATTTTGGTAGCAAATGGAAGGCCGAATAAATTCCCAGAAATATATTCATGTATATCTCATTTAATAACATGTGATATATATATATATATATATGGAAAAGAGAGAATATAAGGTTGTCCGGCACCTAAGCTTAGGTGTGAAACCCCTCACATACTAATATTTTATTATTTCTTGTTTAATGAATAAATGCATGGGCCCCCATGATTTTTATGGATTAAAAAAACAATATGTGAGTGTTCCACACCTAAGCTTAGATACCCGACAGCCTTATATTCCCATCCCCGTATATATATATATATATATATATATATATATATATATATATATATATATCCAAATTTATTAATTGTAGTATTAGTTAGTGTCTTATCATCATCATCAACTGACACGCACCACCCATTTATCATTTTACGATATTCAATCTCTTTGGAAACATGTCGTCTTGCAGCACTTCTCCGCCGGCCACCACCTTCTTCCCAAAATAACACCACCCACCACCACCATAACTTGCACCTCATTACCTACAACAAACAACCGCAATTCGATACCTTTCTTGTTACCATTCTCAGCCAAATACGTCCCTTTCAATATATCGTCATCTACGGATCAGTCGTATTCGCTAGACGAAATCATCTACCAAAGTGGGTCTGGCGGATGTGGAGCATGACATGAATCCCTTGAAACAGTTTGACGGCGGTCGTTGTTTGATCGACTCGCGTGTTGGACAGACCACGTGGCCTTATGGTTCTGGTGTGTGGTCAAAAAAGGAATTAATGGGTGTTGCCCGAAATCGATAACGATGATATAGTGAGTTTTTTTTTTTTGAAGGGAATTCGAATCTTTTCTGGGCGGAGCGATATGGAAAACAGAATCTTGGCGGTATGAACGACTTATGGGTTAAGCATTGTGGTATCAGCCACACGGGCAGCTTCAAGGATTTAGGAATTAATGACGGTAATTAGTATTATAATTACGATCAGTACTGTATATATGTAGTTTACAATTTAATTAGCTAGTATATATAATTAATTAACAATGAATTAATGATAGGTGTTAGTACTGTTTAAGTGAACCGTACGTCTCCGTAAAATGAGGATCGGAAACCGTTGGTAGGCGTGGGCCGTGTGCATCCACCTCTGCCTACTACGCCGCAGCTGGAATACCACCCATATTAATCTTACCAGTTAACAAGATCTCCAAGGCCCCATAGCTAACTGGGCCTTGGTCCTAAGCATCCTGGATACAGATTTCGACGGGTGCATGAAGCTCATCCGACAGGTTACTTCCGAACGTACTCCCAATCTATCTCGTGAATTCAGTTTGCGACTAGATAGAAGGTCAAAAAATCGAGATCCTGCAGCAGTTTAATTAATTGGCAAGGACCCGATTGGGTGATAATTCATCCCGGAGGAAATCTAGGCAACGTTTACGCATTCTACAAAGGTTTCAAGATGTGCCTAGACTTGGGGTTGGTGGATCATATCCCACGCTTGGTTTGTGCTCAAGCGGCAAACGCGAATCCCCTTGCACTAAAGGAAAGGATATCTCGGATATTCTGTTATATCTTATTTTAGCTAATATACGTATTTATTTGATCAATATCTTCCCCACCATTACAGGAGATAATTTCGTATTTTGTTAGTCAAGACAGGGATATTTATATTCCCTTCCTCTGTAACTTTTCTCCTCATGAAATAATAAAAACCATTGAGATGATTTTTCTTCTTTGAATCCATCATGGTATCAGAGCAAGATCAAAACAAAACCAAACAAATATAATTTCAATCATCATCATCGGCTTTGCGAAATGGCAGGGGATGATGCAAACAAAAACAAAAACAAAGATGGAGAAAGTTCAGGGGGGGAGATTACATACAACTTGCCTTACTATCTCCATCCCTCCGACTATCCTAAATAGCTCCATGTTAATGAAGTTCTTACAGATAACAATTTCACCGATTGGAACCAGGAAATGACAAACTTTCTTTTTGCCAAAAACAAGATAGAATTTGTCGATGGCACGATCAAGAAACCCGATAAATCCTCCAAGGATTACATGCTATGGATGCGGGTCGATGCGATGATTAAGGGATGGTTGTCCACAGCCATGGAGAAGAATATACGAGATAGTGTCAAATATGCAGCCACGTCATCAGAAATCTGGGCGGATTTGAATGAACGTTTTGGAAAAGAAAGTGCCCCTAGAGCGTATGAACTAAAGCAGAAGATTGCTTCAACTCGACAGAATGGCAACTCCGTCTCGACCTATTATACTCAACTTCGTGCACTATGGGATGAATCTCAATCCATTCATCCACTCCCACGATGTTCATGCGACAACTGTGAGTGTGACATTGGGAAAAAGATGAACGCACACCAAGAAAAGGAACGTCTATATGAGTTTCTTATGGGCCTTGACGTTGAATTCACCGTCATCAGGACGCAAATTTTAGCGACCAAGCCCATTGCCTCTCTTAGCACGGCATATCATCTAGTGGCAGAAGATGAAAGGCAAAGAGGCATTTCTGGTGAAGGGAAGAAACAGCAGGAGCCCGCTGCGTTTAAGGCTGCACCACGGCGAGACTCATTCTCAGGCAGAAATAAAGGAAGGGATAGCGAGAAAACTGGAAAACCATATTGTTCAGAATGCAAGCGGGAAGGCCATGTAAGGGAAGGTTGCTTTGAGTTTATTGGCTACCCGGAGTGGTGGCCAGGAAAGAAGAAAGGGAAGATGAAAGCGGGTTGTGTTGACACCAACTCGAGTCCCATTCCAGGTTTGACAAGTGAGGACTATCAATTGCTACTCAAACATTTCAGTGAAACAGGTAAAATGGGAGACATGAAACCAATGGCAAACATGACACATAAAGAAAACGAAAAAGGTGAGTGGATAGTCGATTCGGGGCGCACTGAATATATTACTTACTTGTCTGACATTCTTGTTAACAAAAGAAATACGTCACTCGAACAACCTGTTGTTATACCAAATGGAGACTCCATTCCAATTAAAGGAAAAGGAGATCATGTTCTTTCTATGGGAGCAAAAGTGAAAGAAGTTCTTTACGTTCCCGATTTTAAATTCAACCTGCTTTCTGTTAGTCGTCTTACCCGTGATCTTCAGTGTTCCATATCTTTCTTTCCTAATTTCTTTGTCATGCAGGGGCTACAAAGGAGGAACTTGATTGGTGTGGGTAGATGCCGAGAGGGACTGTACCGAATGAAGATGATTCAAGAAAGAAAGGCCATGCTTACCACTGTTGAGACGTGGCACAAAAGACTTGGACATGCTTCAAAAGAAAAGCTCAATAAGTTAGATTTTCTCAAAACTAGTACTATTGATTTGGATAGTTTTTGTGATTCTTGTGCTAGATCCAAACATA
The DNA here is from genome assembly GCF_010389155.1 of Erigeron canadensis. Lineage (NCBI taxonomy): Eukaryota > Viridiplantae > Streptophyta > Magnoliopsida > Asterales > Asteraceae > Erigeron > Erigeron canadensis. Next base: position 44,982,916 of record NC_057764.1, read on the forward strand.
CTCGATTGCCCTTTCCGTCTAGTTTTATTAAAACAGTTGCTTCGTTTGATTTAATTCATTGTGACATTTGGGGAGGTTATCGGGTTGCTTCGCATACAGGAGCCAATTATTTCCTTACAATAGTCGATGATTTTAGTAGAGCCGTGTGGATATTTCTACTTAAACACAAAAGTGAGGCAAGTCAATGTCTTAAGAATTTTCATAAAATGGTGGAAGTACAATTTAATAAATCGATTAAAAGGGTAAGGTGTGATAATGGTGGTGAACTCACATCAAAAGACATGAAAGATTTTTATAGTAAAAATGGGATATTATTGGAAACTTCATGTCCTTATACTCCTCAACAAAACGGTGTCGTTGAGAGAAAGCACCGCCATCTACTTGATACGGCTCGTGCCCTGAGGTTTGAAGCAAATTTGCCAAAAAGATTTTGGGGGGAATGTATTTTAACGGCAGCATATGTCATTAATAGACTTCCATCCAAGGTTATCAAAAACAAGACCCCCTACGAATTAATTTGGAATGAAAAGCCAAATTATGATTTATTAAGAATTTTTGGTTGCCTTGTTTACTTCAAAAATAATGACACCAAAGGAGATAAGTTCGAAGAGAGGGGGAAGTCGGGAATCTTTCTTGGATATCCACCTGGAATAAAGGGGTATAAAATTCTCGATTTACAAACAAGGAAAATAATTGTTAGCAGAGATGTTGTTTTTCATGAAGGAAATTTTCCTTTCAAAAACATAAAAGGTCCTAGTGAGTCCGAAATAGAAGAACCAACCATTTGCCATGAATGTTGTTGTGAACCAATTCATATTCAAAATGGTGTGTCCAATCAAGAGGAGACAATGGGTGCAGATCAGCCCAATACCGAATCTACAGGCCCAATAGATGGACTGAGTAGTGATAATGTGGGCTCGGTTTATGAAGAAGAACAACCCAACAATCCTAATCAAAATGAAGTGGGCCTGAGCAATAATAATATGGCTGAGGAAAATGTTTTGGTCGAGGAACCTTCAACAGATTTTAGACCAAGTCGAACCAAAGTCCAATCATCGAGACTCAGAGACTTCGTGGTACATGTCCCGCCTTCAGTCAATCATCCCGCACCATCCTCTGATCAAGTTGCCTCCTCGGTATGCTATCCAATCTCCAATTTCGTCTCATATAAAAATTTTTCTTCTAATCATAAAGCCTTTTTGACGGCCATCACTAACAATGATGAGCCCAAAAGTTTCAAGCAAGCCTCACAGGATGCCCATTGGCGTGAAGCAATGAAAAGAGAGATTAAGGCTCTTGAAGAAAACGGAACCTGGACGTTGGAAGAATTGCCTAAGGGAAAAAGAGCCATAGACTCAAAATGGGTCTATAAAATCAAATTCAAACCAAATGGTGAAGTTGAGAGATATAAGGCGCGACTCGTAGCCAAGGGATTCACTCAGATGGAAGGGGTAGATTATCACGATACCTTCGCACCCGTTGCCAAGTTGGTGACAGTTCGAACATTACTTGCAGTGGCCGTAAAAAGAGAATGGTTCATCCATCAATTGGATGTTAATAATGCCTTTTTGCATGGAGATCTTGATGAAGAGGTTTACATGAAAATTCCACAAGGTTTTTCTAAAGACAGTGAGACTCGAGTTTGTCGCCTAAGAAAGTCATTGTATGGGTTAAAACAAGCTTCACGAAACTGGTATCACAAGTTCACCACTTTTCTTATGAGTTTGAATTTTCGACAATCAAAGGCAGATCATTCGTTATTTATTTATCGTGTGAGTGACATAGTGATCATGGTCCTGATTTATGTTGACGATGTCATTATTTCGGGAAATTGCCTCGACAAGATTCAAGATATTAAGACAAGACTTGATGAAAAGTTTAGTGTGAAAGACCTCGGTACCCTAAAGTATTTCTTAGGGATTGAGGTGACCAAAACTAACGATGGTTTGGTTTTAAGCCAACGCAAGTACACTTTGGATATCCTAAAGGATTGCGGGAAGTTGGGTTGCAAACCGAGTGCCTTCCCCATCGAACATGGATTGAAGATTGATAAAGGAGAAAAGGAAGCAAGCGTTGATGCGAGTCAATATCGCCGATTAGTTGGACGACTTTTATACTTGCAGGCCACAAGACCGGACATCACATATTCGGTTAACGTTTTGAGTCAATTCATTGCTGATCCAAGAAGTAATCACTTAGAGGCTGCTAATCGTGTTTTGCGATATCTAAAAGCTACTCCTGGTCAAGGCATTTTACTCAGTCGCACAGGGGATCCAGTTTTAACGGCCTATTGTGATTCGGATTGGCTTGGATGTCCTTATACAAGACGATCACGTACAGGGTACTTACTTTTACTAGGCGGTAGTCCTATCTCCTGGAAGACCAAGAAGCAATCAGTTGTGTCACGTTCCTCAGCAGAAGCCGAGTATAGAGCCATGGCTACAACAGTCAGTGAAATACTTTGGGTACGTTGGCTGTTAAGTGAGTTTCAGATTCATTCCTCTTCGGCTACACCTCTGTTTTGTGATAATCAAGCTGCAAGAAATATAGCAAACAACCCAGTTTTCCATGAGCGAACCAAGCATGTTGAAATGGATTGTTACTTTGTGCGTGAACGAGTTGATTCAAAGGAAGTGATTCCCATGCGAGTAAGCAGCAAGATGCAGTTAGCAGACTTGCTTACGAAAGGTGTTACAACGCAACAACTACAATTTCTACTTGGCAAGATTGGCATGACAAACTTACATGCTCACCTTGAGGGGGAATAAAGGAAAGGATATCTCGGATATTCTGTTATATCTTATTTTAGCTAATATACGTATTTATTTGATCAATATCTTCTCCACCATTACAGAAGATAATTTCGTATTTTGTTAGTCAAGACAGGGATATTTATATTCCCTTCCTCTGTAACTTTTCTCCTCATGAAATAATAAAAACCATTGAGATGATTTTTCTTCTTTGAATCCATCATGCACTACAAATCCGGTTTCAATAAAAGCTTTAAGCCTGTGACAGCATCAACCACGTTTGCATCGGCTATACAAATAGGGGATCCTGGCCGTATCAATAGACCGAGCTGTATACGCTTTGAGATGGCGGCTGCTGATTCGACGGGGATGTTTGTGTGTCCTCATACTGGAGTGGCTCTGAAGAAGCTCAGGGAGAGAGGAGTGATCGGGAAAACGGACCGGACGGTTGTGGTAAGTACAGCACGTACACGGGTTGAAGTTCACACAAGCCAAGCTAGATCGATTATCACTCCAAGGCCATTCCTCAAGGTTGTAAATTTGCAAATCCGCCCGTCTGAGGTTAAGGCTCAGTATGGTGCTGTTATGGATGTACTCCGAAAGTATCTTAATTAGCAAGCAACAGGTTTCATAGTAAGTTATATATCTAGTAAATTATACTGTAGTATATGTATTTACATGGCGGCCGGTTAATTAATTTTATCTTTTCAGTATGCATTTTGTACCAGATCGAATCGTATTCTTGATGATACGTCGATTAACATATACTGTTTTAGAGTATGCAATCTAATATCATTATAAAAAAGAACACGGTTTATACTAGATCAAATTGTATTCTCAGTTAACCGAGTGTATGATATGTTGATAGATTAGCTTAATACGAGTAATTTAGAAAATGTTATTGGTAATTAAAGAGAAATACGTACGTTTGACAAAAAGAAAAAAAAAGAGTTAAGTTTGTAATTGTAGGACGTCTTAATTATTTGGGTAAAATGTTTGTATATACGGTTGACTACTTGACTAACATGAATGATTGATATATTATTCATACTCGTATAAATAACATCTGCTGGTGGACACGTCGTTATGTGGAGCATGACACATGTCGAAAACCAAAGCTTGTGCGACATATTTGTTTGTTAATTTTTCCTTTAATTGATCCTATTTCAATATTAGAATTGATAACAGTATCATAAAATTTTATTGATCCTTCATATTTATGTATTAAATATTTGTACTTATAAATGTTGTAAGATGTGATAATTTTTAAATTTGGTGATACTGATATGTATTCCGATTTCCCCCTCACATATGGAATAACGAAAATACTAACTTGATGGGCCAGATTGAAAAAAATAACTAGGAGCTATGGGCTAAACCTTTAGTAGAACCCTTTGGGCTTGGGGTGCCCAATCCAATCACCAACCATGCATCCCCCCGTTGGCTTTGTTATCGACTTATCAATCGTTCACACCAACTTCAAATCATTATTTTTTTTTTCTTTTGAATCTCGTATAAGTGTATGGCAACATATTACATATACAACACCAACTAAGGTAAAACGAGAAGGTGAAAAAAATAAATATTAATGAGTGAGTGTCCTGGTTTTTGAAACTTCCTAAGTGGATGGGCCAAGACAATGGATGGAGTAAAGTTACAAATATATCAATGTCAGTACCATAATTGAGAATTTGAGATGGGTCATAGCCACTCTCCATCTAAAGTGGCACTGCTCAAATTAAAGACTCAAGATTTTTACTAATGCATCACATAATAGGTTTATCCATGACGTTAAAATAAATAAATAACCCCCAATGTTATCTTTCACAAATTTTAAGTTTTAATACCATATCGGTGTTACACATAAAATTAATTATAGAAAACATGGAATAATACAGTTCTCAAATGAAAAAATAAAATACAAATGTCGACAAAAGTATAGCTAGTAGGAGGACTCGCTAAAAGAGTGTTTGACCTCCTTCGACAGTTCGACCAACAAAATATTTTGTAAAAAGATTTTCAATTTACAAGTAAAAAAGGGTCGGTCGATGGAAACTCCTTATATCCATCTACTATGTTAGTACATGCAACCCTCGTGTTGATTTTGCATCGATTGTTATATACCATTCTCGGTTTTTACCTTTAGACAAGAATCGAATTTGTGTTCCTTAAGATAATAGGCTCTCGATGACGTCATGATGGTAGTGAGTTTGTTAAAGTTAAATCAAGTAACAACCCTTCTAAGTTCTAACATCAATTCTCTGATTGGACTCTGAACTTGAAGCTAGAGATCTAGATGTCCAAGCTAGGTGTATGTTTCTTTATTATTTCTTCGGTTACCATTTACTTTAAAAACAATTGACACGTATAAACTTCATTTTATAAATGTTTGTTGAGTGTGAAATAGCAAATGATATAATCACAATTATAAAAGATCGCACATAATAAACATGGATTGATTTTAATGGTGGAAACAATTCGAACCAACCCTACCTATCCATCTCTACATCACCCGCCACGACGTGATGCCCATCCACATTATTTTATATTTCATATCTAAACATTTTATATTTCGTTTACTTTTTTAAAATGGAAGCGCATGTTAGAGTCATCCTCATCTTAAATTAATGATTTAAAAACGGAAGAAACGTGAAAGTATGGTGTGAAAGGCAAGAAAATGCAAATATAAAAGAAACACTAGTCGTGTTAACAAGGAAATGTTAAATAGATCGAACTATGTGTTTTTGAATTTTTTTGGCAGTAAAAGAAAGGAAAGGAAAATATTTAACAAAAATACATGACCTTTTTTGAACATTAACTTGTTAAAATCATTTCTAATTTATATTGTTACAAGTTCTAATAAAGAAGAGATAAAGAAAAAGGTTTTGTAACCAAATATGAATAATTATCTTAATATATATAACTAGGCAAATGATAATTGTAGGTGAAAGGCTTACTAGTGCGAACCTGGTTAAGATAACATATGTTAGATCTTCCGGTGCCAGCAATCTGCACTTTTCAAAAAATATAAAAAAACTAATAAGTAACACTACTTTTATTTAACATTTGTAGCCTTGGTTTCTATTAAATTTCAATAATGTGGCTTTAAACGTGATAAGATAATTACGTGGTAAGTATATAAGGGAAATCTTTCTAATGAAGGCTTGGATTCATGGAGACCTGAGTTCGACTTCAGAGAGGACAAGATTTACTACTATTAATTGCCGTGCTTTTTGGCGAATTAATATAATATTTTTCCTTTTACTATCTGATTAAGACAATATAGTCTAAACCCCCATTATAATATATTCGGAATTTCAAAAAAATTATAATCAACATTCAGAAAAAAGTTGTGTCAATGACTTTTCAATAACCCATAATTAAAATCCTGGTATAATTTAAACACACAACAAATGTGCTCGCATATTACAAGTAAGTTCAATGTTTCAATGTTGTTGGCTAAGAGGTTAGGGTAACAGCTATCGGCTTCATCGATTGACAATTTTGTGTAAGGTGTTTGTAATGCTCTGTAAGAGATCAAAGTTATAGTGATATCTTTTTTTCTTTTCTTTTTAATTAAGTTACATGTATTGTTATTTTGACTTTCTAATTAATCTAAAACAATAAATTAAGTTTTACGTAGTAATTAAATGAAATTTGCTTTGACTAAATGATTTTGTATTAACGAGCATGGTACCCGCGTAATGCGACGGCGGTGGTGGAAAAGACGGTCTAGTGGTGCCGGTGATGGTACTATTGGTGGTGGTGGTAGTGTCAAGTGGTGTAGGTGAAAATTTTTGGAAGATAAGGGCTTAAAGTGTTAAGTATTAAAATAAGGGTTTATGGTGTAAATTAATTCATTAAGGGCAAAGTTGGTAATTTATAAAACTCTTTCCATAGTGGGTTTTTATTAAGAGGCAATTTAGTAATCTTGTATGTGACATATGAGTAACTATTTCTATTTTGAGGGGGTGCATAATCTTTATATAGGAGTATAGATATTACTTTCCTTATATGTTAGTATTAGTGTACAAATCTAATTAAGTTTTTGTTGGGCTTATATATTACGACCTACATGCTTATATAATTATAGCACGTTACCCGCGTAATGCGGCGGTGATCGTGACGGCGACGATGTGGTGGCAGGTGCGACGGTTGGTGACAGATGAGGCGTCGATTGGTGTAGATTATTGATATAAAGGGTTAATGGAGATATTTTAAAAGATAAAGGATTGATAGTGTAACGTAATCATTAATGTTAAGGGGTAGTGTAACTGAAAATATCTGAGTGCTAAGTGAAAATATTATATATTTTAAGGGTAGTAGATTAAAATATTACATGGAAGGATATTTTAGAAATTTCCCCCATGTAATTTTCAACATGGGGATATTTTCTTTAATAAGTAGTACAGATTAGTATAAACTAGATTTAAGACCCGTGTCTGACACTTGGCACGAGACTTACGATATTATTAATATAAGATATTCATACATTTAAATCATAAAAACTTATAATTTTGAAGATGTAGGTTCCAAGTGTTATACTTTGCAAGTTGTTGTACAATAATCACACGTTCGTCACTATCATTATTTGCTGAGACATATTGATGAAATTGTTTGTCGTAGTCATTCCACAAAACACATGCTATAATAATCCCCTTATTATGGAATACTTTGAAACCAATTATACTCATAATGTGATATTATCATGAAAGATAATTACGAATTAAAATATAAACATACTTACTGTAATTGACATTCAAGTATATGTCTTTAATCATAATGTTGGCCGATAACATGAATAGGTTTATTTTCAATTACTTGTCATATGATAAATAGATAACAATTATGTTTGTTTTCATATTCTTTGATAACAATTAGGATTTCTAATTTGAGTTATGTAAAGATTCAAGTGAAAACAAATTTAAAAGAATATATACTTCTAGAACATTGAAAAAATATATTGTATTTCATCTTTTAAAATAATTTTTTGTAAACAATATAATATTTCATATGTTGAAATAATTTTTATTAATTGAATGATTAAAAGTTTTAAAAAATTTATCTCAAATTGATGGCTAAAAACAAATATAAATTAAATATTAAAGGGTAAAAAGTGTAAATTATTGATGAAAAACAAAAAAAGTGTAAATATGTGAGACTTTTTTTACAAAGATTAATATAAATACTAATATAATAATATATTTGGATAATGATAAAATTTTTAATTTATAATTAAACTAAATGATGACATAAGCGAGAGCCAATAATTGAAACTAAACAATTTGATTAGTTAATAAGTCATTAGTTTAATTGTGTTATAATATATATATATATATATATATATATATTAAGATAAGATGTAAGTATCTAATTAAGTTTAATTGTAATATTAAATATAGAATTAAAATAGAAAGAGTTTAAAGATATAAAATATTAACACATTCTTATATGCTTTATACGTTAATATTGATAACTCATTAAATCGTTAACCTTTTAAACATTTAGCGCATACCCAAAAAACATGTCTCGTCTACCCAGACACAAGTCGAGGACAAGTCATACCTAACGACGTGGACTCTTCCTTGGTTGGAGGTCGAGTCAAAGACAAAGGCGTTGTGAGGACTCTTGTATATCTATAACTTAACATGTAAGCCCTACTCGTCTTTCTTTTTTTTTTTTCTCAGAAAGAACTTGATAACCAAAATACAATCTCTCGTATATTATTTCTATTATCGCCTAATCCCTTAAAAGATATACACACTACCCTAATTCATATAATTTACTATATTACTTATATTCTTTTTATACATTTAATAAAATTTCCTTTCACATATAATTACCTTACTAGATTTTAGACCTGTGTCAAATACACGGGTTTTAAAACATTATCAATATAAAAATTAGTATATGAAATAAAAAAAATATTTATATGTTAAAATGTAAGTATATATTTAAAAAAGAACTGACATATTAAAATGTAAATAATTAATGCTAAATCATATTAGTGCTGGATGGTGTAGCAAAGTTTCTTTTTTACAAACTCTTCCAAATAAATAATATTTTAACCTTGATTGCATAATTGACTGAGTTCTCATTGATGCCTTGCAAAAAAAATAAGTTTGTTTTTGTTATCTATGCTTTTTAAGAACAATAAAAGTAGCAGTTGTCGTGAGTTTTCAGTGATTTCATGTGTTGTGATTTTATTTGTAGAGTTCGATTTATAAAAAAAGAATTTGTATCTAAATATATTTTGATTCTAATTACTAATAAAAACAATAATTATCTTTTTGGGAAATGATTAATCCTAAAATAGATAGTTGTTATTAGACTTTTAGTGCAACACGGATAGTTTTTAAGATATGGTTTGTTTTTTTCTTTATTTAAATCACAATTGTGGTTAAACCATATATAATAACACTCGATAAATGGAAGACGTCGATTAAGCAAAAGTAACTATCTACCTTTGAATTACCTAATATACCCTTTACATTTACGTGTAACCTCCACACACGTTATCTATATCTATACGAAATTACCCTTAATTAAAAAAACCCCACAATTAGCAAAAAACCCTTATTGTTATAAAATCCCCATTAACTCTAAGATTATTGCTGAAGATATTGCTACGGATAAGAAAAGACATCTTAATTGTCATATATTATATTACAAAATGTTTAAACAATAATTACCTTTTTATAACTCACGAAATTACGAACCAATTATGTCCTTTGTATATTCGTATTAAGTTTTAAACTTTGACTATTTATATTTTTAATTGCCTTGGTCTTCTCCCCTACAATTGTAAGTGGTTTTTTTCATGGTTAGTGTTTGTATTTCATTATTTTTTGCACCTAATCCGTGACTTATATTTAGAATGATATATATGGTTAGATCATGCATTGACGCATCTCATAAAAGTAAATTGAACGCTATAAACCGTTACGGTATCTAAAATGTTATAAACAGTCACCGCTACAACGCGCGGGCACCACTCTAGTCCTTAAAGTTAACTATTAACCGTACGTAAATAACACTTTATTTGTAAGTAAACAACACTTTATCCCAACAAAACATATATAATAGATGTATTTATCTAGAATTATAACTTATTTAATAATTGTATTTATCTAGAGAATTTTTTTGGTCGGCATTTATATTTAGTTTTAAATAACATGAGCTAATTTTAATAAATTGAATTAAGTCACATGCTTAATTTGATAATTTAGAAAAATCAAGAGTTTTGATTGGTTAATTAAAATTTGGTTAGTTGCCTTTTAGTATATAGTAGATAATTTGATAATTTAGAGAAGTCGAGAGTTTTGATTGGTTAATTAAAATTTGGTTAGTTACCTTTTAATATATAGTAGATTTAGTACCAATACAATTTACCATAGCTTATAAAATTATTGAACAACGTCTGAAAAATGTAGTTAATTGCGTTGCAGTATGCTATAAAAGTTAGTAGAGTACGTTGTACAGTATATTCTTTTTTTTTCTTTGTAAATTATCCAACTTAGTTAGTCCACATTTATGTTCGATATATACTCCCATATGATTTTTCAACCATAGTATATAATCACATGTATATACTTTAAAACCAAAGTATAGTATACTGCTCAGGATCGTTTTTCGTGAGTTTTGAACCCAATACCTCAACGGTGTATGGGGAGGTTAAGATGTAGGCAGACCTTATCTCTACCTAAGTAGAGAGGCTGCTTTCAGTTTCTACCTAAATGATAGAAAAAGCCCTCTAACCTTTACATGGGATGAAGATCGAACTCATGATCAAAGTATATAAAATATAAATGACTATTTTGACGAAGAGAAAATTTATATTATTGTTTGGTATGATATAGACCAACGTGCCAAAACGACCACCACCATCATAGAGACATAATAATATTAAATTGCATGTTAACTCCTGGGCCCTGGCATTGTATTATAACTCTGTCACCAATAATTATAATCAATACTTGAACTCTTGAAGACCTTATCGAACATTAAATGATTTTACTTATTTATTTTGGTTATATCGCTCTTTGACAAATTATTTCCTATATTTTTTCACGGTAAAGGGGTACGTTGTCTCAACACAATAATTGTATATATAAAAAAACATAAAAAAAACAGATAGTATGACTATGTTTTATATTCTTTATCTTTTAAAATATCTTTATCAAGTATTTAAATCAATTATCTACATTACTCGATATCGCGTCCATCACCGACAGTCACAATACGACCACAGTGTTGCCACCACAAATACCGCCGGCGGGTAGTAATTTTTAAAGGAAAATATAAAGCCCACACCTTCAACGTGTTTCATTAATGGTGGTTAGTTGGTACCATATATTTTCTTTCACACTCTTCGGTACGTACCATCGATCATTATGATTGAAAATATCAATTTCTCGATCTGTGTCATCACATTTTATATAAACCTCCATTTTAAATCAGCATTCACATTTTGAGTATCACTATTATCATATTCACATATCTATATATACATCTCCGAACTACAATTGTTGGATCTATAATTAAGTTTACAACTTTGATCATTTGGCGCTGCAATCTCCCGGGGTCCTAGTTACGTACAAAAGTAAAGCATATTATATAATGTCTGAAAAGAAGGTGCAGGGAGTAGATGGATTGGATGACCTTCGAATCCCATTGGATAAGATAAAATTCGGTAAGAAACTGGAAGTGCAGGGGTATGGAACAGTGTTTGAAGGCCAGCTGTATGAGCAACAGCAAGCAGTAGTAGTGGCGTTGAAACAGTTAAACATTACGAATCTAGCTGCCATCAAACCAAAACTGTTGGACGAGATTCTGAGAATATCTCGTTTTCGGCAACATCCAAATGTGGTGGCTCTTGTGGGATTTTGTGACGAGAGGAGCAACGAGATCATACTGGTTTACGAGTACGTAGCTGGTGGGAATCTGGAAGACAAGATGAGGAGTCGTCTTAACACGATCCAGCGTCTAGAGATCTGTCTAGATGCTGCCCGCGGACTTGATTATTTGCATACTGGTAGTAGTGTCATGGTTCACGGGAACATCAAGCCTTCGAAAATCCTCCTGCAGCTGAAGAAGAAGAATGACGATTCATCATCATCTACTGCTACTACTGCGGGGAGTAAATTCGAAGCAAAGGTTTCGAGTTTTGGGTTGTCGAAAATAGTTCCTGGGGGACAGAAGAATAATACTAAGGAATCATCATCATCGTCTACACATGATGATGAGAATGATATAAAGAAGACTACTAGGAAAGAATATGATGTATACTGTTTCGGGGTGATGTTACTGGAAGTGTTGTGTGGCGTATCGGAGCTGGTTGATACAGATGATTACCAGGAGCGGCATGTCACCGAATTGGTCCCCAAGAGGTTATTGGAGGAGGAACAAAACAATAATAATAGGCTACGCAAAATTGTGCATTTCGATATAAGAAAAGAAATCAAAACCGACGCATTGGACACTTATGCCAGAATCGCGTGCCAGTGTGTGCTGGAAAATCCCGAAGCCCGTCCAACCATGCCTCAAGTCGTCCAACAACTTGAATTAGCATTGCAATTACAGGTACCTACCCCTACACCTACTTAATTAATTAATTACTACTGTAATTTTTTTACTAGCTAGCTAGCTTTAAACAAAAACCCAAAATATATATAAATCTAGCTAGCTAGCTTGGTCACAATACATATATATTACGAGTAGATATCAATATATACATTTGTAGATAGAGTGATCGACTCACACTTACTTTTTGATTTCGATGCAAATTAAGGGAGGGGAGGTCTCATATGTCAAAATTCCTGCTACTTATAAATATAACATGGCTGCTAGTCAACCGGATGAAAATTCCAAGGCTGACAATAATACACCACACCAACATACTATTGCTACGGTACGTAACTTCCTTTTTTTTTTCTTTTTCTTCTCTACCTTCACATCCCATTATATTTTCTTATATCATTTACTCCACTATTTAATATACGATTATAACCAATATTAAACAATAAAAGAAGTACTATTGTGTACTTTCAAACTTCCCTAATAACGCCCCTCATATCCCCACCACTATTTTTTGGTATCTCGACCACTACTACTTTTTGCAGCGAGGGTCGCTACAAAAAGTGAAAAAAGTGCGGGCCCCCATGTCTATAATGATAAATATGGCAGAATAAAAGCGGACCCTCTGTCAGGGTCGCTACAAAAAGTTTGGTCGGATTACCAAAAAGATGGTCGGGTTACCAGACGCCCCTAATAATCATCATCATATATTATACATAGAGTGGTGATATTAATATCACAAATTTTTTATTCATGTATCATAACATATATATTTTTTTATGTACACGGTACAAATTAACAATGTTTGGTTGTGGTATAATTATTAAATGTTACGGTATCATTATCATGTCTTTTTTTTTCTAATATATATAATTGGTTTATATATTGAGACACTAGAGGTAGAAAGGCTTCTAATACACATCTAATTAAAAAAGATTAAAACTTTATCAATGTAAATTTTATCTTTATTTGATGCTAGAAAAACTTTTTCACGATGCTAGAAAAACTTTTTCACTTCATTATTCATGTATCAGCATAACTAAATTTAAAGACAAATGCTATATTATATCTATCCGTTTACTTTACTTTCTTATTTTAATATAAATTAAACTTAAGTTAATTTTAAGCCAGACAAATACTTTAATCTTTGGATCTTTCCAGTGTGATGTTTTCCCTTATATTTAAACATTGTATCCACAATCGACGTTTGACTTCCGAAATAAATAGAATGAATGGAAACTAAAGATATAATTTAAAAAAATAAAATAAAACAAACATCGATGCATCGTGCGCTTTTTACGTGATGCGCTTCTAGCCCCTTGAGTCATCACATGTGATTCACATTCATCATGCCTAATGTTTTTCACAGGTAACAAGTTAGTGTTACTGTTTTAACCTTTTTTTAAGTGATAAATTAAAACATTATTCGAACATCTACAACAACATATATTTGTACACTGCGTAATATAATATATACTTTTGTTGCAGATGACCAAAATCTGTTGTAAACATACCTTTTTTTTTTTTTAGATCATTGTCTTCCTTACTTACTTATTATATTTAGTGATAATTACTTTCTTACCATCGAACGAACTCACCCACCCACATATGTTGTTGATAACTACAATTAATAGTTAACGAGTGTTATACTTGGCCTTTGCCCAAGTAACAACGAAATATGAGCTCAAATCCGTGTTAGAAACATTAACATGTCAATAATTATACCACCAGATTGATGAAAATATATAATTAAACAATGCATCAATCTTATAACAATCTTTAGTGGTGAAATACAAAATAAAAAACTTTGCTAGAGGACGAAAATAATACGTTAAAAACCTTGGTAGTGAAAACGATAACGCCCAAAACTTTATCACTGTAAATCCTAAAAGATGAAATACAAAAGTTAAAACCTTGACTAATGAAAATGTCAAAATTCATAAAAATTATAAAGTTGATGGGAAAAAACAAAAACCAAATAATATTAGTATGATAAAGTCAAAAACTAAAATATAATGTTAATAGGGACAAAAACAAAAACCAAAAAAAATTTAGTGGTCAAAATGTGAAAGAGCAAAACTATACTCTTAACCTCAAATGTTTTTAATTAGGCTCTAATATTTTCATTTTAAAAATATTAACCATTATGCAATCCCAACCGTCTTGGCAGCTCTAGGAGTCGAGGACTTGTTTAATAACTCACAGTTATCATGATTTTTTATTTCCTTTTAAGTTGGAGTTACATATATATAAAAAAAAGTTCACAAGCCTTAAAGTTAATCGAGGAATGGAAGCTGTCTAATACTCTAGGCGTGACATGATGCTGCTACTTGCTTTGCGCCTTGCTCTCATTTTTTTGGATGTAGTAGGCTCTTTAGTTTTATACTAGATTTTAGATCCGTGTCCAACACTGGACACGAAATTACGATATTATCAATATTAAATCTTCATACATTAGAGTAATAAAAGTTTATAATTTTGAGATATACGGTTATAAGTGTTATATACTTTGCAAGTTGTAGTACAAAAAGCATAGGTTCATCACTGTCATTATTAACATAGACATATTGATGAAATTGTTTGTCGTATTCATTCCACAAGGCACATGTTATAATAATTTCTCTATTATAGAACTTTTTGACACCAATTGTACTCATAATGATATTATTATGAAAGATAATTAAGAATTAAAATATAAACATACTTGTGACCTTATACACGCATAGGTTTATCTTCAATCACCTATCCTATGATAATTAGATAACAATTAGGATGCTTTCACAGTCTTTGATAACAATTAGGACTATTGATTTGAGTGACAGTTGTAGCTTTAAACATTAATACGCAAACCTAATATATAAAAAAGGAGAAAGTTATGTACCTTTTTGATTGAGAGATATAATGAATCTTGAATGGAGTTCATATTGATTTGGATTTAATATTCAAGTAACCCTTTGTCGTTGTGTTTTGTTCTGTGATCGTCTCATGTTCAGTGATTCCTATTGTGTTTAAAATAAGGATGTTGTATATATCGTCATCTGCTATTATGTTTGAGATATGTATCTAGAGTTCAAATTGTGTTTAAAAAAATCGTATATATATAAAAAATTTCTATAGTTGATGTCTAAAAATAAATATAAATCAAATATTTAGGGCTAAAAAGTATAAATTATATATTGATGGAAAACAGAAAAGTGTAAATTATGAGATTTTTTTCTACAACATAATATAAATACTAATATAATAATATATTTGGATAATGATTATTAAGATTTTTAATTTATTGTTAATCTAAATGATGACATAAGCGAGAGTCTAATTGATAAAGTTGAACGATTTGATTGGTTAATAAGTCATTAGTTCAACTGTCTTATAGTATATATTAAGATTAAGATTTGTATTGCTATTAATTGCTAGAATTACCTTATACGGCATGTCGATCGTATTAAGGATTTAATGTGATTACCCAATCACATTACTTGAGCTGTACGGATTTTCATGTTGCTGGTATAAAGTTTAAACAAGGTACAAAAAAATAGATATATATATATAAAAACATGCCAATTACTCCAATTTATCAATTATAAAAAGAAAAAAGAGAAATATGACGATCCAAATATATAGAGTTAACTAATTGCAAAACCTAAAACAGCATGTGACATTTCAATAAGGGAATTAATCTTAGTACCATGTAAATTTATTAACTTACCACAATCATACATTATATGTTCGTACAATATGCTATAAAGATTATATTGTGTGGTAATTTTAACAAATTCGTAGTCCATGTCCAATTAATATAGCTTTTATATATGTCCTTTTTACATTAAATTACGTACTTTTGTGTGGTTTTTATTTATATCGGAAGACCAAAGTTAATTTTTTTAGTTCGTTGACGACTCGGTCTACGTATGTATCTATACAGAGAAATAATGAAATACACCTTGTTTGAAATATATACTGTATTATATGAGCCCTTGATTATATGGGGTGAATTCTTGAACACTGGTTGGTGATTGAGGCTTGCTGGAACTTTTATTGATAATATAATTTGAGACATAAAAAATGCAGGAAGAGGCAGGCCCACATGTTCCAGTTTCAAGCAGCGTACATGGTGAGAGCCTACCGAGTATCAATGATAAATCAAACGTAGTGACTATCAACGTTGAAAACAGAGACTATGAACAAAACAACGTTCCTCCAAAGGAGATTGACAACAGTAGTGTGATAACAAGCACCAACACCACCGAACAACTCAACTCCAACAAGCTATCAACTATAGCTCATCAAAAGGAAGGCGAAGATCAAACTACACAACTTGCTACATTTACGGAATCTAGCAACGGTGACTCCAATACAAGCCAGGTAACCCGGAGTTTCTTCCAAAAGCGAAATAACTTGCAACATTTTATTTTTATTTTACCTAAACGAGTTAACTGATCAATGCAGGAAGTGCAGAATTCTGGAATTTTGAAGTCAGGCAGCAGGGATTTCAGCAAATTACCCAACGAAAACCAGATTGGTGACGGCCTAGAACACCTTCGAATTCCATTTGAAAAGATTACATTTGGTAAGAAAATCGATGTGCGTGGCTACGGGAGCATATTTGAAGGAGAACTCGATCATCAACCAGTCGCTTTGAGACGGCTAAACATCACAAACCTTGCTAACATCAAGCCCAAGCTTTTAGCTGAGATTCTAAGAGTCGCAAAGTTCAAGCAACACCCCAACCTTGTTGCTCTTATCGGATTTTGCGACGAGAAGAACAATGAAATAATACTTGTTTACGAGTATGTCTCGAGTGGGAATTTGGCAGATAAGATGAGTAAACATCTCAATACAATCCAGCGCCTTGAGATTTGTCTTGGTGCTGCTCGTGGAATCGAATTTTTGCATTGTGGTGTTGATGACTCGACACCTGGTATCATTCATGGTGACGTTAAACGTTCGAAGATTCTGTTGAATTCATCATATTTCAATTCATCAAAATTCGAAGCTAAAGTTTCGGGTTTCGGATTAACCAAACTACTGCCTGGAGAGGTTCAGATTGTTCCAAAATCCATCGATCCAGTGTATGAAGTAACAGGCATTTTGACCAAAGAATCTGACATCTACTCTTTCGGTGTGTTGTTGCTTGAAGTCTTATGCGGGGTGTCAGAACTAGTAGACACCGACGATTATCAGGAACGACACGTTACTGAATTGGTCCCAAAGAGGCTGGAACAAAATAAATTACGCAACATTGTTCATTTTGGTATTAGGGATGAGGTAACAACTGAATGTTTGGAAACTTATGCCAAAATCGCCTGCCAATGTGTGTTGAAAAATCCTCAAGATCGACCTAACATGGCTGAGGTTGTCATACAACTCGAGAAAGCATTGAGACTACAGGTAACATTAGTTCATGCTAGAGTCACATGATATATTGCACAAATTAAGTATTAAAATGCATAGTTGATGATACATAGCTAGGTACAGTATCTCATAAAGTTTTGAATCAGGGCGAGGAGGTATCCACTATGGTTGGCAGTGATGGCAATGGTCTGCCTCGAGAAACTATCCAAGAGGATGCTCAGGGAGAGGATGATAACGGGGAGATTATACGTAGGGACATAGCAGAGGAAGAATCTCATGCAAAAATTACAAGCGTCATCATGGTGAGTTCATCTCAATCCTTCAGCTATAAGTAAGTTTCCGAACTTACAAAGAAACTAGTTGTAAGTTTTTTTGGAAAATGTTTTTTTTGAAAGTTAAAATGGTGAGGCATGCCCCGGCCCCCGGGTGTAGATGACCTGGTTGAGAGTGCAGCCCTAATGTGGGATCTTGTAACAAAATAGTGGTCAACAATCCCTGTATGGCCTTGACCCCTCATTTAGCTAGAATTACCTTTCACATATTGGGCCTGGGGAGTCTTGTGAGGATGGCCCACGGTAAGCCAAATAATAAAGAAAGTTATAACAAAAATGGAACCTTACTTTTGATGCAGCAGAAGCCGAGCACTGGTGTTCCAACCCCAAAGCTATACAGCATGGATGGTGAGAGTGGGCCTGATAAAACCCATACTGAAGTTTTGAATCGGGAAAATGACAACAATGTGTTAATAAATTTCAATGATTCAGAAACCACAAAAGAAGTCATATATGAGCTAAACTCCAACGACATGTCAAACAGTACCATGGAAAATGAGGACGATAACCAGAGCACAAAACTTGTCACGTTTTTAGTATCTAGCAACAGTGACACCAGTATCTCCGATCATCCAACAAAACATGTAAACTCTCTGTTTCCAGTTGGTGATTGTTTATCTTGCGTTTTTAAGTGCAGTAATTGTTAATCTAAATGACTTTAATGTATGCAGAACTCCGCGCCCGACAGTAGAAACTTTGATAACCTTCCGTATGAGAACTATGATGTGTTTAAAGACGACCTGGAAAACCTTCGAATTCCATTCAACAAGATTAAAGTTGGTACGCAAATCGATGTGCGTGGCTACGGGAGCATATTTGAAGGAGAATTTGACAATCAACATGTTGCATTGAAACGGTTAAACATCACAAACCTCAGTAACATCAAACCCAAGCTTTTGGCAGAGATTCTAATGATTGCTAGATTCCGAAAACACCCCAATCTTGTGACTCTGATAGGTTTTTGTGACGAAAAGAGTAACGAAATAATACTCGTTTATGAATATGTCTCCAGTGGCAATCTAGCAGATAAGATGAATAGACATCTTACCACAATCCAGCGCCTTGAAATCTGTCTAGATGCTGCTCGTGGACTCGATTATTTACATACTGGTGCTGACTCTGCACGTGGAATCATTCATGGTAGCATCAGACTTTCGAAGATCCTGTTGAATTCAGATTCAACTGAATCGAAGTTCAAAGCTAAGGTTTCGGGTTTTGGTTTGTCCAAGCAACTGCCTGGACACGTTCAGATTGCTCCGAAATCCACAGATCCTATGTATGAAGTCACAGGAAAATTGATGAAGGAATCGGACGTCTACTCGTTCGGTGTGTTGTTGCTTGAAGTTTTATGTGGGGTCCCCGAGTTGGTAGATACTGATGATTATCACGAACGGCATGTTACCGAATTGATCCCAAAGAGACTGGAACAAAATATGTTGCGTAAGGTAGTGCACTTCGATATTAGAGATGAAATAACAACAGAATCCTTGGAAACGTATGCCAGAATAGCATGCCAATGCGTGATTAAGAACCCTGAAGAACGCCCTACCATGGCTGAGGTGGTCGTAGAACTTGAGAAAGCATTGAGATTACAGGTAAACTTCATATCATCAAATGACATGTCACATACTTGCATAGAATGTTTAAATGGTATATAGTATTCATGATTTGAATTTCAGGGAGGGGGAGTATCTTATGTCCAAATACTTGGTAGCACTAACAGCAAAGGTGTACCTGAAGGAATCGTACAAGAAGATGTTCAGGAAAGGGATGAAGATGCTGACAAGTTGAGCATGGACATAGCAGAGGAAGAACCTGAGGAAACTATTGACGATGTTGCTATGGTGAGTCCATCTTGACTTACGATTATTTTGAGCATCTTTAAATGACAAATTAAAAATATGAACCTGATGCAGCAAGGGGAGAGCTTTCCCATTCGGATGTTAGGCAGTGCAAATGACGAGAGTGTACCCGATATAACCAAAGATGATAAGAAAAATAATGACGTTAGCACAAATGATCCAACATCCAACGAGGAATCAATTATCATTGTGGAAAAGGAAGTTGATGCTGAAAGCAAGATAATTACATCTTCGGATTCTAACGAAGGCGAGGATGATAACTCTGATATGGTGAGTACACCATAATGTATCATTTGCATAATCATGGCATGGCACAATCATTTTTACACACTTTACTGATGAAATGATGCAGCAAGGGCAGAGTACAGCAGAAAAAACTGGTAAAGAGAGCAGTAACAGTTATGCTCTAAAGATGGGCACGGCTGATCTTGAAAGCAATGTAATCATGGATGATAAAATTACAGAAACGGAAATTACATTGGTAAGTTCAACAATGTGACTTTCTAAATGGGGATTCCCGTTACTAATCCCTAAGCTTACAGTGAACTCATATAATGAAATAGATTCATATGGAAATATTTTGGACTTTCAACCACTAAACAGCTTAAGTGGGTGCAGGATGTGCAGAACCCTGCAATCCCGGATCCAGGCAATGAGGATGCTGGAAATCAATGCTCAGTGTTCGAAAACGAGAAGAAACCCGAGTTGATTGTTGATATCAGAAGAGATACCAGTGATTTTCCTGTCAATGATAAGTTGATATCCATCGAAAAGAACCAAGATTTTGTAAGCAAAAGAAGTGATAGTACGTGCTCGGAGTCTAGCAACGGTGATGACACCACTCCCTCAGATTCTCTGCTGAAAAAGAGTCCGCCCAATGGTACTAGCATGGTAAGAAAAAATTCCACCAAGATCTTCTAGCTACTCATTTGGTCTCCTCCTGATACATATATGTCCTTAATCAGAAAAAAACATCAAATGGCTCCACAAGCTACTGCTGCTGTTCCTGGTGGTGCTACCTCTTTGACAGGTTCGTGATTTAAGACATAACCTGACCTACGGGATGGTTTTTAAATATTACATAAGCATATTCTTGATGCTTATTTCTACTTGTTAGTCTTCATATGTTACAGAATTGTTTTCTACGGAGGTCAATTCTGGAATGAACTGGTCTCGTGTTTTAACAGGATCATCGGACAAGGTTCAAGCAAAAGTGATTAAGGTATGAGCAGTAAATTGTTTGTCGTTTAACCTTATTACCTATTACTGTTGACTAATGCATTTTTTTTTATCAACATTGCAGGAGAATAGCGAGCTCCTCAATGTGTTGCATATTTATTTAAATTGTTGTTTGTGAAGTTTTGTAAACGTTGCTTCAACACGAGAGTGATGTATACATACAGATGTTTATCGTTTGGTACATTTAGCAAGTAGATGAATATAACACGACATTAATTTAAACAGATTCATAAACATAACCGAACACAATTGAATTTGAAACACTGAGTTCAAAGTACATGCTATCCTTACGACCAGGCTTATAACTATAAAATTCTAAACTAAACCAAGCTGTAACTAACAATATAAGCAAAATAAGACGTAGACTGAAACTTGCCTTTCATGCCACACACAAACAAGTCAATAGAACACAGGAACATACAATTATAAGACTGTTTCAGAAGCACTATTTACCTCAGTTGGAGTTTCATGATTCAACTCTTGCTGGTAAGTTTCTTGTATAGGCTGCACCACCTTTTGTTTTTTCTTCTCCTTCAGAACCACCTGTCTTGGCATGACTTCTAGCAAGAATGAACCTCCATTCCACACAGTTGCTGAAACCTTGAGCATTTGGAAAGCAAGGTGCAGCTCATAAGATAGAAATATTGGAACTGTGAGGGCGGTTGTTGCAACTGTGAAAATGGCTTGGAGCAGAATGTACATGAACAGACGGTTTTGGTCTCCAAGCAAACCACTTAAACGCCACCATAAGTTGTTTGCCTTTTGTGCTTTTTTAGAGAGTTCCCTGTAATATGGTTTCGGAAACAAACAACCATC
This sequence comes from Erigeron canadensis, assembly GCF_010389155.1. NCBI lineage: Eukaryota > Viridiplantae > Streptophyta > Magnoliopsida > Asterales > Asteraceae > Erigeron > Erigeron canadensis. The sequence continues at coordinate 45,004,846 of NC_057764.1, forward strand.
AACAAAGCCATATATGAGTAAAAGGATTAGCAAATGACCCACGCATTAAAGGCATGGGAAACAAAAAACAATGATGGTAATGGACTTTGGACCCTGTGAGATGAAGCGAAACAAAACAACATCGATAGTAATGATAATCAAGTAAAACTCTACGTTTCGATGTACTGTACAATTAGGTTTAACTGCACTTATTGTGTAGCATTTTAAGCAAAAAAGAGTAGCATTTAGTTAGGGGTGATAATTTGTCATATTATTAAAAAGATATTTTGGTAACAAAAAAGATAAATGGATCTTATTAAACAAGACCCTTTTCTAATGCCAAGGCAAATACATGATTGTCAGCTGAATGCTTCCAAATGAAGGTTACGAAGTTCCAAAATTAGTACAACTTCAATGTTTTTAAGAATAATGCATCACAACATGTTATTTTACCAGTTAACGATAAAGTATAGATAAGATCGAGTACAAGTGAATTATATAACCTGTACGAGGTCATGACTTCAGGATCCCTCAACAGTCTCTGTCGGCGAAGAACATCCACTATGAGAAAATAAAGAGCCTGCCAGAGGCTGTAAGCAATCAACGGGACCATGAATAGCCACGTCCACAGAAATGACTTGTTTCCAACATAAGGCCATGAAGCTCTCATTGCAGTTCCCTCGGGATGCATAGCCTCAAAGAAGACTGGATCCCACCATCGGATAGTAAAAAACACCACCCCTGAAAATAAGCAACACAGTAAACGTAAAAATACACCCCAAAGTGCATAATGTTAAAAATCGACAAGATTATGACAATTTCAAACATGTATGATAGAACTGTACCAAGTACAATCAGTTACTTTTCAGAATTGCCCATTGGCTGTATTCTGAACATATTGTCTTCCCCCTATAAACCAGTGACACTAGTTTGAATCCAGAAGATTTCTCTAATTCGGACTTGCTTTAATCATAGTAGTATTTAGGCAGTTAATAAATAGTCAAATTTTCAGTTAAAGATATAACATAGGCAAATAGCTTCTGACGGAACGAAGAGGTCATACTTTGAAAGGCAATCATCTATAAACCATGATTCAACTCACCTGGTAAAAGATGTATAAGGACGCTAACAAGTTTGTCCACAGAACTAAACACTAAGCTACAACGCCAAACAATTAAAGCCCATGCTAGCGGCCCCTACAGAAGAAAAAAAAATCATCAGGAACATCATGTATTGAATTGTTAATAGAAAGAAGAAAAAAAAAAGGAAAAGGAAATATGATGCGCTAAGTTACCTCTGCAAATGAGAAGCAAACCATGAAAAGCTTTTCGTTTTTAGGATAGAACAAAAGCATGATTAAGAAGATGGTGTTGGCATAGTAGCAAAAATCCTGCATGACATATAAGGTACATTTAATAAATAGGTAAGTCATAGGTCAACAGGGAAGGTTTAGTATAGCGCGAGTTAAAAGAAAAAAAATGTAAGTAAGTAACACTCAATGCGTCTTCCACGGGTTGTGGGTACGGTGTATGAGTATATCATGAGTTAAGTAAAGCAAAAACAGTGAATTTAAGCGAAACGAGCGTAAGTTGTCTCAAATATATAAGGGTGTGTGTGTGGTGGTGGTGGTTGGGGGGGGCTCACCAGGAGGTAATAATGCCATTTCTTATAGCGATAATAAATCCACCTAAGGGGAACAAAGGTGACGTATATCAAGCAGTAGACGTATCGGATATCTTGTGGCCCTGAAAAAATAGGAAACCCCCTGTCATTATTATGAATTAATGATACTCGTATGTGTGTAGAGCATTCCCAGAAAGAAGTGAAGCATTTATGGATATGTAACTTACTTGCACCCAAAATAAAGCAAAATCCCCCAAATGCAAAGACACCCATGAAATGAGTGACCTAGTTATATATAAACACATATTCAAGATGGATAGAATTAATTAAAAACTCGTTTTATAAGCAATAGAGTTAGACAGGGCTATCTATCCTTCCTAGCTTGATAGAAGATAAAAATGGATGAGAGAAGCTTACCTTGGTGATGAAACTTTCATGTTCTTCCGCCTGTTTGGCGATTTTTACAGCTTGTTTCGACAATATCTCTTTTGTTTTTTCTTTCGTCTGTGCTACTTTCTGCCCACCAATTAATTAATAAATTATTGCTACTTAATTTCAAACCAGCATATAAAAATCAAGAAAAATAATAATAATACCCTGGATCGATCTTTAAACCTCTGCTTAACGTTCTGTAAGCCTCCATTTGAATTTGATGGATAATCGTAATCTGTTTCTTCATTGCTCGACATGATTATCTATGTATGTATTACTTTCCAAAGTCTTGGATATATATACATATAATTTTTCTAATTATATTTAAGTAAAATATTGTTGTTTTGATATTGAGAAGGATCTAGAGAAAAGGGGTTACTTCTTCTGGTGGAAGGGCCTTTCTTCAATGAATTGTATTGATTTTTTATTGTAAAAGATATTATAATAAAATAAAATGATATAATTATTGAATGATGAATGTGACGTATACGTGGTTAAGAACTGACTCCGACCGGACCTGCTGCTTTATTGTTTCCTAGTAACATGAACATAAATATTATACATAATTGATAATAATGCCCTCTCTCTTTTTTTCCTTTTTTCTTTCTTACTAGCCATATGCCCATATCGTTATAGGATTTAACGTAGCTGCAGTCAACTGCAATTTTATGGCTGCACCAAAGTGAAAATCAAAAGGCATATAAATTAAAAGATTTAAATTTAAAAAAAAAAATTTTAATTTTTTACATGCCTGCAATCATAATAGTTGCAGCATATTCAAGTTCCCCATCATTATAATAATCACCAACACAAATACCAAATTAACAATAAATTTTACGTACTTTATTCCAACAAAATCATAATCGATACATTATAAAACAACTTACCTAAAAATAACTTACAACACCAACATATTTTCTACAGGATGAAAAACACCCAAACAACGGACTATATATTTACATAAACGAAAAACACCTCCAATTGTTTTTCCAATTTTCACACGGTTCAAAAACCTTTTTGTCACGATTCTTAACCCATAAAAAAGCCAAAAGATTAAATTCTTCAAAAACATGTTGAATAGATAAAGACGACACTTAAAAAATCAACTCATTTCTAGTCTTCCACATATACACTCCAATATGACAAGATTAATTAACTTTATTAATAATTTTTTTTAAGACGATTAACCATCCTACTTCTACTCTAAAAATATTTTGGATTTTCAAATTTTTGAGTTTCAATGTTTCCGCCAAACAATTTTAACTTGTTACGGTTTTACGTTCATGTAACGTTTAAAGAAAGTATACTACATCCACGATGTCAAAATATCATTATTGCACAAATATTATACATATTATGAGTATTATTCTTATTGGTCTTAGACATTATTTTTATTATTATTACATACTTTTTTTAGCTTTCCTTTAAATTTGGGTTCGAAAATTCACATAGTTTTTAACAACCCTACTTTTTAATATTATATACGTGCTAGTTAAGTTGTCTATGATCTCGCAAGTTATAGTTATACTTAAAGCTAGTAGATAATGCCCTTAAATTAGTAATCTAAAGCTATTGATTAGTTCTAAATTCAATTTAATAAAATACCATTGAGCAAAAATTTTATTAATGTTCAATCAAGTTATAAATAATAAAGTAAGTCTCACAAGTTGAGCTAGCGATTTAAAAACACTTGTAAATGCCCAACAATCTAACCATCAAGCCAACTAACTAATATTTGGTCATGGAAATAGTATGAGCAACTTAAAATATTTATAAGCCTTTACGTACAAAGAAATGCTTGAATAATAATAAGTGTATATATATAAGCCTAATATAATTACAAGAATTGTAACCAATGAGCCTTGTAACAAACTTAAAACACAAAAATATATACATACATACACATATACACGACACACACATAGACATATGCTAGAACAAAACATGCATTTATATTACAACTAAACTTACATTACACTTATAAAACAAACATATGTATATATACAACTTATATATTTATACTCCTACACTCTTACACTACATTAAACAAAAAAAAAATATAGAAAACCCCTCCAAATACCCCTCTATGGCCGGCCCCCTTCCCCCCCCCCCCCCCTCCTTCACACTTCACTTTTAAATTTTATTCCTTCCAAAATCTCTCTTGAAACTCACACAAAACACACTCCTCACATTTTACACACACTAGTCATTATTCACTCTCCAAAAACTCTTCTCCCTCTCTCTTTTTCTCTCTCATTTCGGCAGCCCAAGGAACAAAGGAAAAACAAAGCAAAACTCATCTAAACACTTGTTAATAATAAGGGTTTAGGATAGGTTAAGCAAGGGTTTGATTAAGCTAAGGATTAAGGGTTGTTTTGAGGTTGAAACAAGGGTTATTTGGAGCTTTTGAGTCACGAAATTTCTGCACATTTTCCATCTTCAAAAGTGTTCTTCAAGGGTATATATCTTCATCTCTTAACTAGTTTAATCTTGTTCATGTTCATAATAAAAAGGTATTATCAAAAGATTGTGTTTTCTTTATGTTTTGTTTTAAAAATACACTTGATGAGGACAAAGTTGATAGGATCTTTCATTCCATGCTCATGCATGTTAAATCCATGAAGAAAGATCCAAGGATTCAACTAGTTAAAGACCCAAAAGTGTAGATATATATTATATAGCTTTTGATATGGTTTTTCTTGTGAAAGATGGTCATATTAATATATATTATAAAGAAATATTTTCTGGAAAAATTGGTAAAAATATGTACTTGATGTTATATTATTAGATCCATGAAAGTTTGTAGCAAAAAGTGTTGATGTGTGTTGATAGTTTGTAAAGTAACTTTTTACATAAAAAGATGAACATATTTTATATAATATTTGTACATATATTTCTGGAATATTTCATAAAAATATGTTTTCATGTTGATGGATTTGAGATGGATAAAGATTTATGTTAAAAAGTATTGATTTAAGTGCATGCATGTTAGATTTAAGAAGGTTGGATTGTTGTTTGAATTATGAGATGGTTAGGGACTTGTATTAACTGAAAATATGTTAATCTTGAAGTTAATATTCTGGAAAAATTTATAAAATATCAAAAGTATAAAGCTTGGATCAAAACAAGTTAAAATATGCTTGAAATCGTAAACCGAAAGCTTGTAAAAATGTATTTTGAGCACACACTTGCACCATAAATATCTTGAGCATGAAATCATGACAAACCTACTGGAAATATGATATACCAAATGTATAAAATGCAAGTCACTTGATGTATGGCAAGAATTAGCTCAAAAATCACATTTTCGGGTCAATAAATCACTAACCGAAAGCACAAAATTACACATATCACACCACCACCACTATCACGACTTGAACCACCAAAATATGATGAACTTACTGTAATATTTGAGTTAAGAATGAAAATCCATTTTGAAGTACCATTATAGCTTAAGAAATGAGGCTAAAATCACTATTTCGGTAAACGATTTTTAATTATAAAGTACTCAATTTAAGCAAGACACAAGAGAGGTTGAATTGATATGAATTTGTGTTGATATAAGTTGCCAAAAAGGCCTGGAATTTTCGGATTAAAACTCTTGTGGTGACTTGTAAGGATTTCTATGATTTAATGAATTAAATTGGTAATTAAAAGATATATAAATTAATTAATAAAATTATATAAACCATGAATCTGATCAAAGATACTTAACCAATGATAAAAATGACCAAAACCTACTGGGGAAAAATAATTACAAGCAAGGGAACAAGAACTATACAATTTAAAAGTAAATTATTAAGTAAAAATCACTAATTAATCACTATTATTAAATAAATAGAAATAATGCACAAATAAATATAAAAATCACAATACTACAAATAAAAAGGCTTGGAAATTAGTAGATATCCATCTATAATTATCTATGAATTTTAGAGATAATTTAAGGACTTAAAAATACTTATAAGGAATTATTTAATTAATAAATCAATAAAATAAGTAAATAATTAATTAAATAATATTAAATTATAATAATTATAAATCAGTAAGATATATCAACATTAATATTATAAGAACACAAATGTCAAATATGGTTATTAAACAAAGTATGCAATGGAAAAATATATATAAAACAAAGTTAAACTACCGAAATTCCAAAAACTGAACAAGATCGTATGAATGACCTTTACTACCAAATGTCTTCCAACCAAATGAGGTGAACAACATAATGTACTTGAATTCCATAATTAAACAACAACCAAAGTTGGGCAAGTCTACTAGCATACATCTCATGATCTAGTTTACTAGTCATGCAACACACACTTACGTTGTGCATATTTCAAATACCATGGTTTAGGCTTGCTTGAGGAAAGACACCACTAGCCGAAGATCTCACTTTTGATCAGCTCTCTTTCACTCTCAAATCAAGTGAGTCATAGCCCCCTTTCAAACTATTTTATGTGCTTAACTATCGGGGTGAAAAGCATGATATGTAAATAAAAATTGCTTTATATATATATATATATATATATATATATATATGAAATGATTCTTGATTCTATGATTATGAAATGAGGTTATATCGTATGTTCAACGTGATAAATGTTTTATGATGAACTTGAGTTCTGTCAAACCGTTTTCTTTCGGTGTACTACTATTTACTCCGAAAGTGGAGGCCTGTAGTTAGATAGTTGCGCAACTAGGATTTGTCCACCCACCCAACGCGTAACGGTGGGATGTTTGGTTGCCTTTGTGACAGCCATCATTCCCAGTCCGACCACGCGGTGTTCTAGCTACTTTAAATTGAATGGTCGTCTCCATGGCACGACCCTATTATTATTAATACGACACTTGATTGACAGCTTGTGCTATGAAATGAATTATATACATATTGATGGACTTGATAAAATGGTAGTAGTAGTGGCTCAAGCATTTACTCATCAAAGTTTACTTGAAATATGCCCATGTGGCTAGATGACATTGATATTATTATGTTGATTATTATAAGTTGAACATACGCTTAAAAATGATTATTTGAAAGAATACTTGGAAATTTTAAGACTCATTATCCTTGAATATGGTTGGGTTGTATATATATACGTTGCTAGTTAAAACCTATGAACTCACTCAACTCTCGTAGTTGACACTTTTTCTTCATGCTTTTCAGGTTTAGAGCAGTAAGTAGCTTCAAGGACCGCTCTTGGACTCTATGTGTTTGTTGTTTGGTTGGACAAGTATTGCAAACATTTGATCTTTTAAATTATGAATTTGGTTATGTAATGGATTTAGACGTCATCTTGGACTTGTAATCTTTTGGATTTGAATGTCATTTGAAAACTTGTGTTGATGTTTTATATTTAAATCTTTTGTACCATGTCGTTCTGTGACATCTCGTGTTTCCGCCCTAGTCGGGGTGTTACATAGTTGTATTTATATTATGTGCTAACTAGATTATGACCCGTCTTAATGCACGGGCTTCAAAAAGATTTATTTTAAAAGAGTAGCCAATAGATTCAACCTGCAAAATAAATGTTTTATCACTTCAGATAGTTAAAAGATTTTATTTTGTTTTTATTTTGCTGCTACCCAAAGGATTGTTATAAAGAAATGGTTGCTTGCAGGTTGTCTTGTTAAGGAAGACGAGTGGAAAAATGAGATGCAAGACTTTTTTCTTCAACACTACAGGGCTAACAATTAGCAAGTCCCCACTTCATTGTGAAATTGATCCATTCTTCGTAGAGTTGTATTCCTTTTTTTTCCTGACATGTAAGATATTCATTAGATTTATTTGATCAATCTTATGGTAGAAGCTAGTTATAGCTTTTGTCCTTGTGTTAATACAAAAATGGACATTGTTCCTAAAACAGTGAAAGCTCCCAAATTTGATAATCTCTAGCCTGCCTAAATATGGCCATTCGTAACTCTTTTTTAAAGGCAAGTTTAAAATAAATTTAATTTCCCATCAAACTTGTTACAATCATCATCGAATAAATTGTTACTAACTTGTTACTGAAGGCCAGTTCGCTTTCTAAAATGAGTGTGGTATATAAAAGCAGCAGTACCCGCCCACCTAAGCTAGACCCACCCATTCTAACTTGTTTAAAAACACACTTGCTATATATATCCAGTTAATTAATCATGCTTCCAACACCACCAGAACAACAACGACCATCAAATACAATATCATGCATCCGGCGGTTGTGGGAGTACTGTGTTAAAGAAGTGGATGATCCCATGGCAGAAAAGAAGGCGGACGCCCTCTTAGTGGCAGCTTCCGTGATTGCTACCATGAATTACCAGGCGGCCTTGAGCCCACCCGGTGGGGCCTACCAAGACACGAGCCGTTTCCCCAACGGCACCATTGCCTACGAAGCTGGGCAGGCCATTGCCGCATATGTTTCTCCATTCGAGTATAAACATTTCTCCATCGCCAACACCGTATCTTTCACCTTTTCCATGACCACCTTGTTTTTGTTCCTTTCTGGGTTGTCCTTGAAAAGGAGGATTTTCTCATTTCTCCTGACGCTGTCTATGTTTGCTACGATTACTGCCACCACTTACAGTTACAAGTTAGCTATGGAAGCCACGACGCCCGATCACGATGAACGGCTGCAAGGCTGGATCTTTGTGAACCGGTTGGTGAATGGTGCTCTCATCACATGGTATGTGGTTGCAGGTGTCACCATTGTTGCTTTCCTCGCCATGCAACTCAAACTTCCGTTGAATTCTGCTTATCACCGGGCAACCCGCCCATAAACCTAGCTACCAATTTAATTTTACGTGTGATTATTGTATGTACTAATATAGACCGATCGACCCGCTTGTTACCTGGTGCTTCTACTCAGATCTATGCTATATATGTGTGTGTGTTCATCATATTTCTCGTGCTAGCTAGCTTGTATCCATTTGTTTTGTGTGTTCATGGTTTAATTTGTGAGTTGTAATATGCTTGATCAAAGCTAATTATGTTGTATTTCGACCTTAAGAGAGATTGCAGGTGCCGTCTCTTTACTTAATTAATGTCTGATGAAATATGGCACGTAACATGATCTGGCTAAGGTATACGAGTAATAATTCCGTAGATAGGCTACACAAGTTAAAATGAACCAGTCAAACGGGCCAGGTCACTATTGCAAAGCAATAGACATGGAGTACGCTGAAATGGTTAAAAGTTCTTTATTAAGTTTTGTTCAAAAGACAGTAATATAGAAGGCATTCAATGGGTAAACCTTAAAAGATGGAGAGAAAAAAAAGACTTCTATGTAAGTGTCATTGTTAAACTAATTTGCCTAATTGTAACCTCCTTTGTTTATTTTGTAAGTTGGTTAAATTATATAAGTTCCAGGAATTTCTCCACATAGTAGTTGAGATAGACATATTCAAAAAGACCTGCTGCAATTTCACTCTAAATGTATTACCTGCTTTAAAATAAGATAATAAAAACATACATTCTAGATTTATACCCAAAGCAAACACAAAATCATGGTGGCAAAAATAAGTGATTGTAGCTTTAGACCACAACGTAATCCACGTGGCCCCCTGGTGAGTTCAATATGAAACTAGATACAAATACGACCCCAAATAATGTACATTGCCAGCACTTATCATTCTTTAAGATACACCTAACCATCCAGATTATCAAGAATGCAGCACCACGGGTTTGATACCAAGATTACCAGCACCACGGGTTTGATACCTAAGTAAAAAGCTCTACATTTAAGTCTCAACAAGTCCAACTACTAGAAAGATTATACTAGACGAACCGCACAAGTGAACAGACTCAGAATCATATCAAGAAACTACTCACTAGTGAGAAAGGCATGGTTAATAAAGAACAGATGGTTGTTGCATGGCAAGGCAAATAAGGCAACAGATCTAGCAGTTAGCTCAGAACCACTTAGGAGCCTAAAATATTATGGGCGTCTCTTGTTGCTGCTACATGAAGGACACTTGTACTGCTTGATGTGCTCGGCTTTAGCAGGAGTGATCTTCACGCACTTCCCATGGAACCACCTCTCACAAATATCACAGCAGATCCAGAATTCATCAGAGGCATAGTTCTCTCCGCACGCACCGCACAAAGTATCCCCATGCTCATCCTCTTCATCATCATCCTCCCCGTCTTCATCCTCTTCTTCCAATTCGTCCTCTTCGTCTTTTGCTTGTAGCTTTGCATATTTCAGCAGGGGTTCAGATCCCCTCTGGACACAATAAAATAAATATAGATAAGCATAAACAATGCTATGTAAATAAGATAAAAATATATATCATAAATACTACGCATCACCAATGTTGATAGTATCTGTATGTGTAGCCAACAAATTGCATTAATACATATTTCATATATGTATAAACAGCATAAAGGACCAACTGTTAAGCAGTAATCCCTCTGTAGTGCAACATTTGACTAGAGCATATAGATTTAGGAAAGCATATTATTTAAATTTTAAAACATCATGTAGTAATATGTAATGGAGATATCTGAAAAAATGCATCTGATCCATAAGAAGATAATATAATAAAACAGAAAACAATGGTTTTCCAGGTTAAATTTCATTCATACAACTTCCTTACTGTGTATTGTTGTGTAACTACACTAACAAATTCTAGGCAAATAGACACTACTGTAAAGACAGAACAGAGAGTGATCTAATAAGCGCACATAAATACAGATACATGGTTACTAGAAACACCAAAAAAAAGTGTAAACAACTGCAACTGAAACTGCAAGTTTAAGGCTATGTTTAGGATACAGAGCATAATCATATTCTATAAAAGCACAGAAGCAGTAAGACGCATATTAAAAAAAAAGCTAGGATGTATGTAGCTTCGTTTTATTACCCCTTGGGCGTTGGACTTGGATTTAGTACTGCTGTGATTAGAAATTGAGGACTTGGCCACTGTCTGTTTATTGTTATGTCCAACCACAACCTCGTAGACTGTTGGAAGATCATTTATCATACTAAAGAGACGTTTCCTGCATAAACAATTGAGATTACTCATGGAAGGAAAACAAAAAACACACACACGGTAAAAATAGACTAATAAGGAGGCTATGTAAATATAGAAGAAGGAGAAGGAGATTTGAGTATACCTATCTGATTTGTCAAAACCAAATCTTGCACCAAAGAAATACGCAACGGAAAGTAACCAAGCATCACAGTGGACAGCAACCAGAGACAGCCAGTCGCTTTCGGGCATCCCATCTCGGGCGAAATTAATACCTAAGGCAGGTTCTGGGAGCTCCGGGGGCACCTCTTCTGCTGGTAAGTTAACTTCCCACTTCTCGCTAGGGAATCCATATAGGCAAAGGTTTTCTTTATCTGAAAACCATTACATAAATCCCATTTTAATTATATTTTTTAGGCGCTCAAATAACAATACAGTCGGTAATAATTATTTAAAAAAGCAAAAGCAACAAAATAAAAAATACATACTTGGATCGCACTGGCGAAAAAATCGCCCAACATCTGCATGAATACAAAAAATCACGCCGTTAAAAAACCCTAATAAATTTAGATGATAACTAAAAAAAATGAAAGAGAAGAAAAGAGGACCGGTAGTTAGGGCTTTAATCAATCCGTTACGACGGCCTTGGTAATCCCTATAAACTTCTTCAACGGTTCTCGGATTGTACACGCCACCGCGACCACCGCCGTCCATTCCTCTCTCCTTTATGTACAAATTTATTTATAGCCGTACAACGTTAATTATTATTACTAATTAAGTAAAAGCATAATTAATTTCATGATTATTATTTTATTTTATTAATTAATAATTTGGAGCAACAATTGGACTTGTTACCCTTGATTTATATCTATTTTTAGTTTTTTACACACACACAGATAGAGAGAAAAAAGACAGGGATTTGGAGCTTGTGAAGGTTTTTTGTTTTCAAAAGGGAAAATATATATTAAATAAGGGAAAATATGTGGGCCCCCGGTGGTTTTCTCCTAAGGTTGTAGGTTCGAGCCTCGGCTAACACAATTTTTGGGTTTTCCATCTAGGAATTTTCCACAAGGAGGGGGCTGAGAGACTGCAGCTTATGCTCAGCATCTCGCGAGGTCCAACGAGAGTTGGTTAAAATTGTCTTCAGCCACGTCTGAGTCGAAATACACCTTTCAAAAAAAAAGGGGGAAATGATTAATCTTTCTAATAAAATAGCCAAAAAATTATTCTAACTATTGGATGATGACATGTGGAAAAATCAAAGGGCAAGATTAGAAAAGAAAATTAGTGGATACCATATGTCATCTTCTTAAAGTATTAGGAGGATTTTTAGGCTATTTTGTTAGAAGGATTTGTCATTTTCCATTAAAGAAAATAAAAACGTAAACAGGGGAAATTATTATACTGCCCGCAACAAACTTTAATTCATACCCTTAACGCTATGTGCTTAAGTTTGATTTAACATCGAAATGGAAATAATTCAAAGAGATTTTATAATATATTGTGTTTTTGAGTTTTTTTAGCAAAAGAAGTGTAAAGAATGAAAATGAAAATCTAGTAGATTTTGATGTAAAAATTATCATACCATTGAAATGACTCAACCCGAAAATAAGAAAATATATTTTGTTTCATGTGAAGATTTCCCAACCAAGATGAATTAAAATTTATACCCAAGATGAACTAAACTTCAGAACCAAGATGAAAATTTTTCAGAACCAAGATGTAGAAATTTCAGAACTAAGATGAAGAAAATTTCAGAACCAAGAAGTAGAAATTTCAGAACCAAGATGAAGAAATTTCAGAACCAAGATGTAGAACTTTCAGAACCAAGATGAAGAAATTTTCAAAACCAAAATGAAGAAAATTTCAGAACCAAGATGTAGAAATTTCAGAACCAAGATGAAAAAAATTTCAGAACCAAGATGAAGTAAAATTTCAGAACCAAGATTAAGAAAAATTTCAGAACCAAGATGAAGTAAAAACTATAATCGACATGAGCACTTAAAAGACTTAGAAAACTTTCTCCAATCATTTCCACACCTAAAAACCAATTTGCCAAACTTCAAATGAGTTAAAGATACATGACTCTACATTTCAACAACTTTCATTTGAGCAAGTTCACCATTTACAACGAAACGGGTTGTTTACCTTTACCCAACTTGACAAAATACATCATTTGCACCATGACACCATACAAATTATTTGAATTCAAGACTCCATGACTCAAATAAGACATTATTATTAAATCAAACATTTCAAAACTTCAATTTGCTAAAATGTCATTTTAACATAAAATGGGATCATTTCCCATTTTGTCTAATGACCCAAAACAACATTTTGACATTTAACTTACAAAAGAACAACTTTACCAAATCTGAAATACACCATGTGTAACCAAGAAGTCACAAAATAAAATCTTTATACCGAGAGCTACTAGTTCAAAGCCAATTACCGCAAAAGCTAATATTTTCAATTCAACTTCAATCTTCAAGCATTTATTTTTGTTTCCACATCCGGAACAACCTATAAAAAGGGTAACAACTGGTAAGCAAATCTTAGTATAATACTATTGCATACGCTTATACACACAAAGGAGGGCAAAAACACACAAAGGACTTTCACATGTAGCCAATTGCATCGTCATACCATCACTTGCATACTCACATTTGCGTTAACTACGCATACATGGATCCATATACGCTAAACAATAATCTCAAAAGGTTCTTAGGTCTTATCTCAGTTCAACAAGAGGTTCTTAGGCCTCATCCCAATTCAACTATGGGGTTATTAGGCCCCGACCTCAAATTAGGCCCTAACGCCAAATCGATTACCACACACGGAATCCACCATCATATGGTAATCGACCCAACTTACATATAATCGTATGCAAGAGTACTCACCTCCTTCGCGACAACCAAATCCATGACGACCACATAACAATCATATTGCTTTCCACCTAGCAATAATTCACAATTTACACATATAAGGCCATCAACTCAATTACCTCAAACACAAGGCTAACAAGTCATACTTTACTATCTTTACTAGCATCTCAATGTCCAATCCAACTTTTACATAATTTACATTGACATTAAGTTTCTATGGGTTTATCTAATCTCAATATTCATATCAATTTGGCCAAAACTCATTTTATACTAAAAATCATCATTCCGTTATCTCATCAACATAGCCATATAACATACATTTTACTCAAAATCATTATTTCCATCTTTTGACAATAAAAATCTTCAACCATATTATCACTAAAATCATTAGCTTAACTCAATGACAACAAAATCATAAGGATGAAAAATGGGAAATATGACAACAACCAGGTATGGTCTCTAATTGACCAAATTACTACAGCTCACAAGAAAAATATGCTTTCTAACTAAAAATCCCCAATTTAATCACTAACATAAACCCTAATTGGAATCAAATCAATAAAGCTTAATTTTATGAAAACCCCCAAATTCCAACTCTTTCAAGAACCCTAAAATCAAATAACAAATTAATTTGAAATGGGTAAAATACCTTCAATCTTTCAGAGATTCCACTAGATAGAAACATGCAACAAACTTGATTTATTCCCCCTTTCTTTTCTTCAAATATTCTTGCTAGAACAATAGATGTTATGTTATTATATATTTATCACTTATTGAATTCTTGATTGAATTTATTATTCTTATTATTCACTCGAAGAATTTGCTTGATTTAATTGAAGATTGAGAAACAAAGAATGGAGTTGGAGGTAGGAAGGATGAGGATGGTGAAAGAAAGAAAGAAGATAGATGAGTCACAACGAAAATATGGCTCGCACATTCTCCATGTGCCACGCCCCTTTACAAAATAAGTGGGTATTATATCCGCTATCTACTAAAGTTTCAACTAATTAAACACTGTAACTCAATTTTAAATAGTAGGAAATTATTTTAATGTCAAAAGTATAATAAAGGTTTATTTTATTTATCTAAAACTTTCGGGATGTTACAACCACTTTTGAAATGATTCTAACGGAAAGAAACTTGCTTCTTTCTTTTCTATTCACTAATTTTCTTTTCATTTCATTTCTTTTATAAAATAACCCGAGAACACAACGTTAACACAATGTTCTCGGGGATTTTTAAGAAAGAAAAGAGAGATAACGTTATGAATTTCTAAAATATATTTGTTTGTTTGAGTTTTTTTTTAGAAAATAGAAAAGAAAGAAATAAAATGAAAAGATTTTTTAGTTATATTTTGTCATATTTATTTCCTCTAAAAATGGGATGATCGTAAAAAAATAAATTAAATGAGTGTTATTTTCTCCAAAATTAAGAGCATCTCCAATGGTATTTTTGTAAAGCTTTTTTTAACCTTGATACTATTACAAAAAACTTTTATAAAGTCTTTTTATCAGTGGGGTGAAGACTTTTTTAGCAATGGCTTATAAAACTTCAAGTTGTTGCATTCTATCTCTTACATATTTAATTACAATTTAAAGAATTTTATGCTAGTTTCAAGCTTTTACCATTAGAGTAAAAACTTTTTTGTTAATAGCTATTAGAAAATTTTTTTACCATTGTGGATGCTCTAACGAATCAACATAACTAAACTAAGTTGTGAAAAAAAATCAAAATTGTTGTATTGTACTGTAATAGTTGGAAGCAAATCATTTAACATTGCTTTGCTCTTTTTTCCCCGATAAACTAAGAACTTCCATGAACTTCCGTTAGATATATAGTTGGTACAATTTATTTGATTATTTTTAATAGATAGACAATGACTCAAATGATATATAAGAGTCGGACGTTTGGTCCTAGTAAATCATAGAGAATAGAATTGTTATGAATAATGGAAATGATGTGAATGAGAATGGATTTAAAGAAAGGATTTCAATTCAATTGTTTGGTATAAAATTTAAGAATGAGAAATAGGCAAGCATCTTTTGTTCTTCCATTTCAACTCATTTAAATATAATTTATCATGATATAATTTTGGTCAATAATATATGAAAAATAGTTATATAAATCAACAATCGGTGTATCGTGAATCTATAGATAATCATGGTCGATATGTTTTCTGATTTTCGATTAAATCTTCATATTTTTTATTGGTCAAACTTGCCCAGGTATATATAATTTCTAATAGTAGCATCGGCAGCTCAATCAAAGGTAAAAAAAGAAAAATTATTGGAAGAAGATAGACATCTTGATGATTTGCAAGATCAACCATGCAAAATGATGGTGAGGTAACTAAAAAGATAATCGCTATGACAATAATGCACAATGAAGAGTGAACCGTCATTGCCTCGAAGAAAATTATGAAAACTTTTTTTGGATGTAAATATGATTGAATGTGCAAATCACATGCTGACACCTATTATGCCCATTCATTTTTTTCATTCACACATAACTCAAAAGTGAGAAAAACTCCTTATGAAAATTTTCATTCATTCTTTACTTATTTTAGAGAATGAAAACTAGAGAAAGAAAATGCAATAGTGCAATGATATTTTCTTTCTTTTGGTAAAACAAGCACAAGAAGTAATTCGTTTTTTATGTTCCTTTTATCATTCCATCATACCAAACAATCTTTCTCAAAAATGTGTATTTCTACATTTATTTATTTATTTATTATTAAAGGACTTCAAACAAACAGACGTTTTATATTAGCATAAGAGTATTGACATCAGTTTGAACATCAATGCGGCAAACTTTGCCATGCAATAACACCGCCACCAACACTTTTGTTTTATGTTAGCACAAGAGTATTGGCATCTGTTTGAACATCAATGCGGCAAACTTTACCATGCAATAACACCGCCACCAACACTTTTTTGGAGTTGTGTGGCAAACTTTACCACACGGCAAAGTGTGTGGTGTGAGTATCTTTTTGCCTTTTGTGGGCAATGAATTGTTTCCAAATAGCGTTTTTTAAAAATGACGTATATTGCGGTGTGAGATATAGGTGAAAAATATGTTGTTAACAAAACTTTAAATATTTTTAAGTTGATATAAAAGGATGGGTTGGGAGTAAGATATGAGGGGAAAAAAAGGAAGATGGAATGCCTGGATCTATGCAGAAGCCTATCGGTAATGCCGTTATATCATCACACAAAAAATTATTATTATGTTTACTATAAGACACAAGTTTCCATTAAAAAATAATGACACCATAAAACACACAATAATTATATAGTGGTTGAATAATATAATAATATGACGATATAACACAATCTTCTCTCATCACAAGAGTTTCACTTCATCAGGATCAACGAATTAGCAGTTATAAGACGAGGATTTGAAGATGCAATACAAATTCAGACATTTCATACAAAAGGTCACAAAAACGTTGGATGTATTTTCTAATCTCAAGCTGAGTTTTGGAGTCACATGGCTTCCACAAAGCAGCAATATCTCTGCAACACCAAAATGTTGTTAACTGAAAACATTTTTGTTCCTGAATACTGCTATAAAATCTACCCATAATCACCACCTTTTGGCCACTGCAATTTCGACAAAGAAAATAGTAGAGCTGTTTATGAGTCCCATTGGTGGATGAGTTACCACTGCTGCACATTGTCTTCATCGAAGTTGGTCACCGTGTTTCAGAATCTGAAAAAAAAAAAAATGAAACTTACAATCACCGGACATAAGAGAATATTCAGGTCAGGGTTGTTTTGTTATTATGCTGTTGTGGGTGCTTATTATCCATGACTTCTCACTAAAAAAATTTCAATAAAATTGTCTTCGCCGTTGAAAACAAAAAACCCAGATATAAAAGAACACAAGAGTAATGTTGGGTTAATCTTGATTTTGGGTCAACAAGTCAAGGTGTCGTTTTTATTAGTAAGAGACTAGTTTTATTTTGAGTACGTTAAATAAGTTTAGGTTGGTTATTTAGCAAGTTTAGTAGTTTGAATGAGTCTTTGGCATGTAGTCTATTTCCTTGTTTTTAGGAGTCAAGAAGTGGTCAATCCACATTGCATTTAGATTCATATTGTACTGTGAGGTCTAGTAGTAGTATGTAAGTGGGTAGTTTTAGTACGTGGGGCAGATGCATGATTTATGGAGTCATGGGTGTGTAAGTTATGTATTCAGTGCCTATATAAGGCTTGATTTCGTTTAATGAAAAGATATAACTTTTCCACTTAACCATTTTTGTTGCAACTTCCTTCTTTATCTGCAATTAAATTTCATTTTTTCACACACAGCAAAAGTCAGTAAAGTATGGGCCACACTAACACTTGTATCAGAGAGCTTTAAGGCTCGGTTTGCGGGTTTGAGAGTCGAGAAAGAAAGCAGCCCCATGGCTAGAAGGGGCTGAAACAGCAAGAAAGAAAGGCTGATCCATTTCAGCAGTAAGCAAGCAAGAACAGCAAGAAGAAAGATAGGAGGCCTCGCAAGTGAGAAAGAAAGACAAGCCAAAGAAAGAAGAATAAGAAAGAAAGTCACAACTCACAAGTCACGACCAAAACGAAAGTGAAAGAATGGTGCAAAAGGTGGGAGAAAGCACACAGAAATCAATCACGATTTAGTGATTAACAGATAGAAAGAAGTAGCAGCAGTTAGAAAGGAGGAGACCCACATGTGCATGAAATCCTTGGCGACCTCTGAATCAGAGGCGGAGGTATGTCAGGGGTAGGGTTGGCCAAGGCCCACCCCCACTCACACATATTATACTTAGTCTTGCATAGTGTCTGTGACTTGTGTGAAAGTTTGTTAAGAAAAAGTTGCAGAGGAACATAAGGTTTTTATGAAGAAGATGATGTAGATTTTTTATTTTTACAATATTGGTCCCTTATTAATATTGCTATACACATTTTGACCCTTGATATATAGTATATTCATTATTTTAACCCCTTAAATATTTTGCCTTAGGTTTATGTTTACAAGAAAGTAAGTTTCGTCTAATGCTACTACTCTGTGTAGATTTTAGATGTGAAGTTTTAAGCTTTATATATTTTAATTCTTCTTGTAACTACATTTTGGATTTTCTATATACTAGCTAATTAACCCGGGTTCAACCCGGGTATTCTAAACAAGTTTCGTAAATACATGTCTATTATCATAATGAAGCATAGAAAAACCCGTAAGGTAAAAATGTCTATTTTTAGTGGCAAGTTATCAATGTTGCTATAATGAAAAAAGAATATTCAACCTTTACTACATCATAAAAAAATGTTATTAAACATTAGGCTTATTTTACATTAGGTTTGATAGTTTTAAAAACTTTCAAATGAAGGGACTACAAATTATAATTCAAAGATGATGTCATAAATTAGTTGGATAAAACATAAATAATTAATAAGAAAAAGCCTAATGATGCCAAATAAGATTTTCTTAAAAAATATTGATGTCATCACAATCTTGCTTTATTTATATAAGAGATATTTTTTTCTTACTATAGTGACTAGAATATTTTCCAGGATAAAAAAACTAAAAATATTTTAATTGAATATAATTTGAAAAAATCTTTTGATCAATCAATAAAGAGCTTCAGCTTTAACTAAAACATCTTATAACTTAACTAAACAATATATGACTAATTATAAATTACTCTTTCTCAATAATATATATTAATAAATGCATATAACATAAAAAGATAATTGATGTGTTGGCTTTGATACACAAATTTTGACCCGTAAAATTTATCGTTATTAATTTGGCCACCCCTCTTATAGATTCCTGGCTCCGCCACTGATCTGAATCATGATGGCTGTCAATCAAGACTTGGAGGGATGGTTGAAAAAAAAACAGCCGCAGGTCTTGCATTTCATGCATGAAGTGATGAAGGGAGAGTAGGTTTTGGCTATAATATGAACATATACAAGCAAGTGGGTCTTGAAAGAAAGGGTGAAAAAAGGATCTAAATGAGATGTCAAACAATTCCATGGGACGGTTAAACCAAGAGGATAAGAATTTCATGGTATTTGGTTCTATATTTAAATATCACAACAAGTTTTCTTCATTTTTTGTTTTCATTTATATACATTTTGTTGAGTACATAAGGTGTAGTTTTCATGGAGAAGAATTGTAAGTAATCAAAGGTGGTCCTGGAGTGTTGTTGGTGATCAAGAGTGGCAGCCGAAAAACAACAAGTTGCTAGAAAGTTCAGCAAGTGGAGCAAGAAAGGAAATGTGTACGGCTTGTAGCAAGAGACGCGTCATAGAAAGAGCAAGAGTAGCAAGATACCGGTATGTAGCAAGTTAGAAAGCAAGAGAATTGGTGTAAGCGAGAATGAGGGTTCGAACCAAAACAAGTAGAAGTTTGAAGATCGTTCGTTAGTGGCAAAAGGAGAAACAAGCAAGACCAATATCAAGATTAAGGGGGTGATTGTTGGGTTAATCTTGATTTCGGGTCAACAAGTCAAGGTGTCTTTTTATTAGTAAGAGACTAGTTTTTTATTTTGAGTATGTTAAGTAAGTTTAGGTTGGTTATTTAGCAAGTTTAATAGTTTGAATGAGTCTTTGCCATGTAGTCTATTTCCTTGTTTTTAGGAGTCAAGAAATGGTCAATCCACATTGCATTTAGATTCATATTGTACTGTAAGGTCTAGTAGTAGTATGTAAGTGGGTAGTTTTCAGATGCATGATTTATGGAGTCATGGGTGTGTAAGTTATGTATTCAGTGCCTATATAAGGCTTGATTTCGTTTAATGAAAAGATATAACTTTTCCACTTAACCATTTTTTTTTTTTTGCAACTTCCTTCTTTATCTGCAATTAAATTTCTTTTTTTTCACACACAACAAAAGTCAGTAAAGTAAGGGCCACACTAACAAGTAAGAAATCAGCTAGCAACAAATGTAAATGTTTTGACTCGACTTACTCGTAACCATATATATGGACCCCAATAATAGTACGTTTTAAGAGTGTTTAAGACATACCAGTTTCATCAGGATGTGATTCATGGCCCTCTTTTTCAAGAACATGTTGCTGTAGAAATGTATGGACGGTTTTCCAATAATCATCACCACCAACAAGCCATGTGTTCATGTGCATACCAGTAGGGAATTCTACATAAGTGCACTGTTTATTGCGTGCAGCAGCTTTAGCGTACAACATTTGCATGTGAAGTGGAGGAATCATCTCATCTCGTAGTCCAGAAAGGAAAAGAATTGGCTGTTGAACCTGTGTACGAAGAGAAAATGGTTACGAAATGCAAGCTGCCAGAACAATACGCCTACAAACACTAATTCGTAAAGAAAAATAGCACACTCATTAAATATAAGACATTATCAAACCTATTGCCATGCTTGAGTTCACTGCTAACACTAAATGAAGACTAATAAAAAGTTACAATGTAGTTCCAGGTGACAAACTACCGAGAATGCTAGATCTTTAAGCTTGTCAGCTTTGCATTATAGTCGACGAACGTAATTTTCAAAAGTTTATAAGACAGCTGCTTAGTAGAACTAACATCCAATCCTTTTGTACACCAGAAACATCCTATATATCTAAAATATTAAGAAGCTATATGAATTCACAAGTGCCAACAGGAATTAACAGTGGTACCTGGCCAACAACATCAAGGGTATTCCAGGGAGAGCGAACAACAATATTGAGAATTTTTGGGCCTTTGGAGATGCTTCCACCAATAAAATACTTCAAAAAGGGTAGTAGAACTCCAGCCATATCTAGGATCGATGTAAAAGTATTCTCCAGTATTAATGCAGCAACCTACAAATTTTGAACGAATAATGAGTTATATAGTTATCGCTCTTTTGGCGGAAAGATCGAATGGCACAACACTTTAGAAAGTTTGCATATTGATACAATACCAGAATTTCAGAACTTAAAGAGGCTTCACCATGGCAAGAAAATAAACAATATATAAAGGCTAATTTAATGAAATCCCAAATTCATAAATTGTAGAGATAGACATATAAACTCAAATTTGATAGCTTCTTCCATTAGAAAGCTTGCTTGAAGCCCAGGTTTACCAGTTACAAGTGAGTAGAACAAAGCACATTTACTTGTCCTGACACATCTTGCTATGATTTTGCTGATTTTTCCATAGAATTAATTTGCAGAAAAGTCAAGTCTCCCACAGTCCATTTGTTCAGCTTGAGAACCATCAGCTGGGTCCTAAAGTGATATTGTTAATACACAACTAGAAGCATATGAGGTTCATTAATGGTTTAAGCATATAAATGTACATATCCTATCTGCTATACTGCGATAAGCCTTCCTAATTTTCGACGAACTAATATGAAATTCATAAATCTAATGTCATTACATATTTTTTTCTTCTTCAAAAAGCATCTACCTTGCATATTAATTTCTTAGGTTATTTCAATTCATCATAAAAGTAGCACACAGGATTTTCGGGTGGTGGCTCGCTCATCCTTACCGTGCTGTGCTATGGGTCCTAAAGTTAAGACCCGTATATAAAGTCGAAAGATGAAGGCCTCCATAGTAGTTTGTTCACTTAGGTGCACCCTGCATCTCCTCCCCTAGACTCCTAGAGCCATTGTACTTCTTGTTCCCTAGAATCCCTTCAGAAAATCTTGATTCCAATCTTTTGAAATTTCCATTTTTCCATGTATACCCACAATCATATCATCATTCTCCTCACAGCTCACACAATAAACTACACCCGCGTAATGGGGTTCTTAGTCAACCAAAAAGAGTAGATGGCTAGTATTGTAAATTACATTATTATACTCAGCCTAATCACACTACCATCAGTTCAACCACAAGAGAACTTACCATGACTACAAAATTAGTTGATTTTGGGATGCATGAACATCTTGATACAAGACTCTGAAGATTAAGATCTGACTCGAGATCAAACTGCTTCCGTAAGATTGGATCAGAACTGATGACCCTACTAAAATGTCCTGGTATCTTCCATATGTTGTAATTCATTTCAAAGACCACTTGTAATTTTGTATGAGTTATGACACATGATAGCAATAGTGCATTACAATATATTTTAATATTACTAAACTAGTATAATAGAATTACAGATTTTAGAGTGTTAAACTGTTGAAAAGCACCACCACTTACCATTTTGATGATGTTAACACATTTTGTAAAACAAAACTTATTGTGATTCAAGCCAGTAAAATGGTATTACCTCGAGAACTTAGTATCCTAAAGTCAATCTGCAATCCTTACCACAGTCCTATGTATGCAGAGATCCTATGCAGAATACACAAATTTCAGTTCATTAAGGTTGGGATCTTAACAACCTTCCCTAGAAGTCCTTTTAACATATCAACAAGTCTCCTCTTGAGTCTCTGATGTTTCTCAAAAACCATGGATAAATCAATGATAGTACCCCAGATCCAGAAATAAAAATAGAAAAGATATGGGCTCTTCTAAACCTAATAAAGATATGGCCTCTACTCATCTTTGATTCAGGATAGAAACTAACAAATCAGTAATAATTCATAAGGGAGATACCTTATCAGGATTGTTTTTGGCAACCACGGCACCAACTGCGCCACCAAGAGACCTTCCAAAAACTACTATTTGAGAAGTGTCAATGTCTGTCCTCTGACTGAGATGATCTAGAGCAGCCTAGTCAAAATGGAAAGCAATACAGCTTCAAAAATTTCAGGATAGAAAAAATCATGAATAAGTACTGGCTAAAAGAAAACCTGAGCATCCCTCGTGATTCCTTGTTGAGAAGGATAACCATCACTAGCACCATATCTATTCATTCAAACAATACCAAAAACAAAAGGATAATAGGTTAGGAGAGCAGAACAAACTGCTGCTAGAATCAAAACAAGATTGCAAGACAATGAGGAATCAATTTTAAGACATAAAAAAATTGATCGGAAGAGAGAGGTTTTGATGCAATGGCAGACCCATTGGGTCAAGACAATTATGCTAGCTCATTAACAGTCAGCTCATGGAGACAAGGATGTGCTTTTTGGTGAGAAATAAATTAACTTAAGTTTATTTATGTTAAGGTTATCTGTTTTTAGACTTTATTTTATATATTATATGTTTCCTAGTTTGTTTAGGACTGTTTTTGTTTATATACTGTAGGGTTTTTCTATTGTGAGAGAGTTTGGATTTTTATTGATTTAAAGAACTTGTGTTCATAGAACCCTTTGGTTCAATTATGGTCTTTGATTTAATCTTTAGTGTTTGAGCCATTTGTTTGCTAAGAAAAACTGCATCAGGTGGTATCAGAGACCATTATGCTAGCTCATTAACAAATGGCTCAAAAGATGGCTGCAGACATATGCAAAAACAACATACCCTCTGTAAGAAAGCATAAAAATGTTACAGCGCAGGTTTTGTAACATTATCTGCACCATCTCAAGACGATGTGCAATATCTGTGGGTTCATTAGTCAAGTTTTCCAATTATCCACCAACACTTAGAATAAAACCAAGACAAATTCAAGTTAAATAACTGCGAGATTGGTAACATTTTATAAAAAATAGTATATCAGCAACGAAAAGGATACTTCCAGCATTTTCTTGAAAGAATAGAATAGTTGGGCCTGCAAATATATACAAAAAGCATACATTTAATTACATATCCAAAATGGGTGTACTTCATACTTTGCTTTTCGTTTCGTTTAGTAGGAAAGGCAAACGTAGAAGGGTTCCAAATTATTGTAGTAGAGAGCACCTACATCCCGATAACAGTTGATGTCCCACTCTCCCAATTTTATACCAAGGCTACTTTATAATGAAGATTGACAGCAAGGACAAGTATATCTACGAACAATTCCAAATAATCTAAACTTACAGTAATAAAAAGTTGACTATATTTATCGAGCAGGAGCAACCGAGCAAGAGAAGAGTTTGGCCCCTAGTAAATAAGTTGAATTGGTAAACCTTTAAATATCTTGCATTGTTAAGAAATAGATAAGTTTCTTCTATCTAACCTTATTCTTTAACTTCTACTTGTACTTCTTGATCTCTACAAAATTATACCATCTAATAAGTGGCTGCATGGACCATCTTTTAATCGTCAACAGCTTTAACCTTAGCACCTACCCATTACCCTTCGTCACTATGTGCTACATCAAAAGTTGTCATCGTATTCTATTAATAAAACATCATCAACTTGGCCTATTTTGACCTAGCGTTTACCCCAAGACAAACGACAGATGAAATATCATATTTATAGAACAGACACCCTTGTAACCTCCTATCCCTTCCCCACAGAAGTGTATAAACTGCAGGTGATGAGCTGAGCTCATTTCAAAACAGACACCCTTGTAAGTGGGATCTCCGATTTTGCATCTTATTGTTTGTAACACTAGTCCTACTATGTAATACAGGCCAGCTGCAAGCAAATGTTCAAAACAAGATAAAATATAAAATAAATTCCCCCATCCAACACTAACTTAAATATGAAAAACGCTGTTATCTGCCGCAACGTATAAATTTATGTTGGCTACCAACTCATTTCAAATGAAAACCAAGATTTAACTCTCACAAACCCTAATCATCCTCACTCAATAATTGTTCAATGCTGTTAATCAACACAAAATTAAAACCCTAATTCACCAACACAAAAAAAAAAAAAAAAAAAAAACTAAAATTCACACAACCTATATAAACATATGCATTATATATATATATATATATATATATATAGAGAGAGAGAGAGAGAGAGAAGGACCTGTACAATCAGAAGAGAACTTGATGAACCAGGAGTGAAGACGTATGCCATCGGATGACGTAAGCCAAACGTCTTCGTAAATCATACGCAATCGAGCAGGCGTGATTGGATAGGATTTGGTGAGACCAGGCAAAACAGGAACGTAGACTAGTTTCTCCTGAAACGCAACTAATAATGCCATCCCGGCCACCACTATTCCGCCTACTCCGTACATCACCAAGCTCAGATACGACACCATCACTCTCTCCCTCTCACGGAATTTCCTTCTTTTTTTCTTTTTTTTTTTGTGTAGTATATATATATAGAGAGAGAGAGCGAGCGAGAGACTTGTGTGATTTAATTAAACAGAAAGATTGATTACTAGAGCGAGCCACCTTGATAACAGGCGACGCTGGAAAGCAAAGGGAATATCAATCTATCGGATTCTTTTTTCAATATTATTATTATGGAAAATGATTAATTTTCTAAACTAAATATCCTAAATATCAAATAAAAAAAAGATTGAAAAAAAAATAAATAAAAATAAATAAATAGCAAAATTAATTAAGAAGATTAGAAAAAAGAATTAATAAAATTACATGTCACAACTTTAAAGTTTTAAGAGAATTTTTAGTTTAATTTTTATTATGAGTATAATCATTTTTCTATTATTCCATTTACGTTGTGCAGCGTCAACCACCGCACGATCAGGCACTAGTCAATCATACAAGTTTGCGTCAAAGGTGATGACCCTCTCAATCAATGCATATATCAAGGAGTCCATCCATAAGTAAAGCAATATATCACTTGGGCGTAAGGGGTTGTCCTTATCTCCAATAAACCCAATATCAACTTCTTTACGAGCTGAAATCCCAGACCGAGAACAAATGTCAGCCAAGGTGTCACACCTTACTTTATGCCGGTGTTTGATACCATAATATCAACACATGATACAACATGGTCCTCATAAATACCCCTAAAAAAATACCATGGAACAAGCTGAGCACGACATTTGAAATTAAAAAAAATAAAATTAAATAAATAGGACACCTAGCGAATAGCATAGAACACATCGGTAGGTCTTAGCATTCATAGTTTGTCGCAACCCAAAGATCGGAATCACCTTAAGCCAGTTCGAAGTGTCGTCTTCCATTTGAGATTTTAATGTCATCTACCGACAAGATAAAGAAAAAATAGATTCATCCGTTTGAGTACACTAAAATGGTTAGCTCGCGCACTTTAACGGGTTACCATGAATAGATACACAAAAATGAATAGGAACAAGCTCCTTTTTTTTAACTAAAAAGAAGTTATGTTCTTAAATTAATAAAGAAAAAAATACCTTAATTGATAATTTAATGAAAGTTAACTATTGATATATGCAGAGGTATGCTGCTCCAAATTTACTAAATTATATGAGAAGTTAGAGATATAAGCACTTACCCATGTAAAACCTCTTACAAAGTTTTAAGTATTTTTGGTATGAGTATCGTCTAAGCTTATGCCTTATATTATCCCTTTAACACATATAATGTGAGTCGTATATTTACAAAATATTATACTAATTGTTTACGCATGCAACGCATTGCATTAATTTACTTATAAAATATATCTATAATTACCCATGACCAAAATATGCAAAAGATCAAGGTTTGCATTATCTGTTCTATAACATGCCTTGAAAAGTTATTCACTCGTCATGTAACTTGTGATCAACTGACTGCATTCCATCAATGAATGGTCCTTGGTTATGGGACAAAAAATATCTACATCACTCGTATTATATACGCCGAGTTTGTATTTTGTGACACGAAAATCAAATATTTGCTGCTTAGGAATCTTGTTTTATGATAACAATCTAAACTGTAGCTAATGAGATACATGCAATCCTGCTGGCTAAATCTATATGCTTACGTTTTAAACCAAAATCTTCTGGGAAAAACAGCTGCAAAAATGGCTACATCTCTCTACACCAGATCATCCTCCACAAGGGCAACCTCGATTCAAAACATGTATCTCTCATCCGAATCTGACTATCACCAACTTCTGAACCCTCACTTCCTTTTTTGTATATCAACTACAAAGCAGATTAATCTGATTATTGTCACGTTTAATCTTCGGACTTAGCATCCAGAGGATCATAACCTAGAGATAAGAGTAAACCAGAAATCGATTGATGATTTTCATGGAAAATAATTTAAGGTAGGTATACTTTCGATGGGAATTTGAGCCAACTTAAACATGTTATACTTCATCTAAAACTGGTCAAATAAGCTGAATTCAAAAAACTTAGGGATCAAGATGAAACAGGTCGAAAGTTGTCCAAAAATTAGCTTTTCTATATATAAAAAGAAAACACATTTTACAGTTCAACTCGCTAAACATTTTCATTAATTTCCTTATAAAATTCTGAAGGGAAAAAAAAAAAACAAGGGGCAGGTGAACCAAACCTGACCTATTTTGATTGGCAGCCCAATATTTCACCAAAACTGACCCATTTTGACAGGCAGCCCTGAAATATCAACACTCTTAAGGTATATATGAAGGGGGAAGTGAAGGTGATATTGTTACACACCCAAGTTGGGTGAAAGTAACCTTGACTATGAGAACAAGATATGTTTTATACAACTCACCATTTGTATTCACAGTTGTAACTTGATCCTTTCTGACCATTTAAAAATATCAGAGTAAACTTGGTCTCCTCCCAACTCATTTCCCGTAGCTCCTGCTGCCACTCTAATGATATCTTCTATTAATGCAAAATTTCCCATTATATCAACATGGTTTCCACTTTGTGTTCCTCTTCCCTCCAATAGCGTTGCTGGAGGGGCATGGTTGTATTCCCTTATATACGTTTTAATTCCCGATGGATTAAATCGTGTTCCACCTCTCCAACCTTTTGCACACATAAAACCTGCACTTAGAACGGGAACTGTTTCATCCCCATCAACAGAATAAACCCCGGCTCTCAAACAACCATGATCGTTTCCACCTTCAGCTGAGGTATCGATCTGGAAAGGAATGTAACACTCAGCAGCCGGACTAAACTTATACACATATGATCTTTCGGTGGGTAAACCAACTCCATACATTGAAAAAATCTCCATTTCTGGGGCATTTGGTAGTCTACAAAGAAACCATGGAAACAATCGAAAATTCAAATACCAAAACACTTGTCGACTAGAGAAGATAAATGTAAAAAACGTTAGTTAAAACTTACATACAATCAAAATACAAAGAACACATTTTTTTGAACGACATATTATTCTACTCCAACTCCTTAAACACATTAATTATCTAGAAAACTCAAAAGACGGGACAAAACTGTTGGCACTCCAACTCAACTGACCTAATTTGCTTCAACTTATAAACATTTTAGCGCATTACACAGCCCGTCCATTTTGCCACCTCAATGTTAAGTTGTTAACCATAAGTTGTTAACCACTGATAAAAAGGAGGTTGACCGATAGCAGAATAGATGTCAAAAGAAACTAACCTGGATTCTAAGGGATTTGACCAGTGCTGATAATGCTTGTACTTTATATCATCCAAATTATCAGCTATTCCATAAGAATAATGAGCACCACCGCGCTTCATCATCCTTGGAGCTACGAATCGCAGAAGTTCCAAAACAGAATCAACCGTAAAAGCCTTGTAATCTGCAACAGCCTTGATACCCCCAATTCCCATTTCATGGTACTCATTCCATACATCTCTACATGATCTGTTTGCATAATTACTACCCTTCACAGCATCCTACATTTCCAATTCTTACATGAGAATCTAAATGCATAACAGACTAACTTGCAATTTAAAGATTACCTTGAACTCCACCCTCTCAACTTTTGATGAATGTATTTCAGAAATATTCTTCCCAAAAGATATTATTCTCCCATAATTAAGAGATTTAACATCACCAATTCCCACATCATTTTCATCCACTGCTTGAGTATCATTTTTCTTTACTTTCTTCACAGCACAATCATGGTCTGCTTCAGGAGCCCAATCGAGCGTGCCCCATATGAGGTCCCCACCTTTCGGTATTAATGACATTGTTGAATCCCATGTACGTGTCATCCTCATAGCATGTTGTAGCGTTTGAAAACCAAATATATCCAAATCTAGAACACCAGGTGCAACAGCTCTGCACAGATAGTATGGCCAACATAGAGGAACTTATGAACAACATATCTACATAAAAAATACTCCTTGGGCAGTTTAGTGGATGTTAGAACTTGTATTTTGAAGGTTATGTTTTAGTGACTCGTTAGACTAAGATAAGCAGCTATATATAACGGATGTTAAAGATAATATTTGATTTTATAACAATCATAACTTTAAGTGTGCAGAAAGTCTTCCTCTAACAGGTTTATGTGAAAAGAAAATATTTGTAGTACCTGGCTACAGCAATATCCTTGGCTTCAGCAGAAAAAAGTCCTGCAACTATTTTTGGAAGCCCCAAAAAGGGTCCACCTATATTCATTACAGCCTTTATATGCTTATTGCACCAATCTGATCCACCTCCACTGCCCATTGGTGCTGGTGCTTCAACCCATCTCATAAAATGCAAGAAGTACAAAACGCCCATAGAATGTGGAATTACAACCACCTTCTCACCACTTGTAGCTACCATGAGTTCTATATTGCTTTTCATCCTACTTAGGGTTTGATCTCGTACCTGGTTATTATAATTTTGACAAAATCACCCAAAAGTGAACAACTGTTGAAATAAGTGCCAAAATTTATAAATGTACTTATGTGAAACATACTTCGGTATTTTGAAACGAAAGCCTCCAATCATAAGCAGCCATATACATGTTTTTCTCCTCATATCCGATGCGAGCCAAATTGGCAATCAAAACTGCCCATACAAAATAACCTGCAGCAAAGTAATCAGCTGCCACTAGTCCAGAGACAGGCCTGACCCTTACACCCGGAGGATCTAGACCAGTTTCATTATCCAGTGACATATGTTCAATCCAACACAAGGGCCTACAGATGATAAATAATAGATAATTAAAATTTTGAAAATGGTGATTAAACACTCATCCGAGCTTTAAAAGTAAAGAATCTGAAGATAATCATAGTTCTAATGCCGTACATTTCCTTGTTCAATTTTCTCAAAAATTAAACCTTGATCTCCAAGTTTCTATAATTAATAGATGCAAGTGTGTAGCTTGTATCATGCTAAATATGTGCATATATGTATATTTTTTTTATATTTTGCCCATAATACCAAACGATTTATCCGTTCTTCAAACTCATGTCATATTCACTTTCCAAAACCTACTACTGCCAAGACAATGAAATGAGATTCCTAATGGTCCATACATACCTAATACAGTAATTAATACAAATCTTTATGAGCCCACCAACCTTTGAGCTAAAGTCTACAACTCTAAACAGGGTGCAAAGAATAGTATCTACTAATTTAGTTAGGTTAGGTGCTCATGGTTATTACTACGTATTATTATTATTGATGATGAATGACGATGTTATGTGTATATATGAAAAAATAATTATAATTATGCAATACGGAATAACTACTCACATGGGCCATGGTGAAGTGATGTAAAACATGGCGCAGTGGCGGAGGGAGGGAGTGGCAGTGGCTGGCAGGTGCCAAGCCCCCTCCATGAATCCCAATATGTTAATACATAATTGTCTATGGCCTTATATTTGAAACAGCCCCTTTTTCATATTATCAAAGCATAACTAAAGTAATAGTAAAATGACTGTAAAAGATG
This sequence comes from Erigeron canadensis, assembly GCF_010389155.1. Taxonomy (NCBI): domain Eukaryota; kingdom Viridiplantae; phylum Streptophyta; class Magnoliopsida; order Asterales; family Asteraceae; genus Erigeron; species Erigeron canadensis. Next base: position 45,036,138 of record NC_057764.1, read on the forward strand.
AGAATCCATCATTATTAGGCAACAGATTTTTGTTAAAAAAAATTTTAATTTTATTCTATTATTTTCCTTTTAATATTTATTGTAGTGATGGTATAATAAACAAACAAATATACATATACGAGATTAGACTTCCATAATTAAAAAGGTAAGTTGTAGTTAGACAGCTAACGCAACAAGGCATTCCGTAAATGTAATATTACTACTAAAACAGCAAGCAATGATAGATGGATAGATAGATACTAGATAGATGTAAATAATAATTATAGAAATACTAGTACTGAACAGAAGAAGAAAAGAAAAGAAAGAGGTGCCGACCTTTTATAAACTTCACCGAAGGTGCCACCCCAAAGCCTTTTCCGAAACAAATCATCCATACAAGGATGTCCTTCCCACAATTCAAGCCCACCGGTAACGATCCCGGGCACGAATACAACCGGATGTTTGGCTTTGAAGCCCTGTTTATGTAACTTGAGACCCGGGGGGTCGGGCGTGGGACCCGTGAAGGCTTCAGTCACATACTGTGGAAAGGATGCGGGCATTGCATTGTATAAAAACAATAAAAACCACCAGGTCGAACATATCAATCCTATCATCCAACAACACCCGTCTATACACCTCCTCCTTTCTTTCTTCAATTTCTCTTTATTACTCGTACTATTCTCTTTCTCTTTTCTTTTTTCTTCTTCTGATGATTTCCTAGTTATTTCGATATTTTGTTTCTGCCCACTCCCAGATGTTGTTTTCTTGGAATCACCGCCACCCTTCCGCCTTCTTGAAGGCATATTATTTTATTTTTATATTTCTTTATTATTATATATATACTGGACTAAATTATTCCTATCGATGTAGAGTATATATATGTGTGATCTGTGATGTAGTCTCAAGTGAGAATGTTATATTATTATTGATCTTTTTAGACCCTAAATTGAAACGTCGATTTGTTTTATAAAATATAAATGTCAAGGGCGGCGAAAGATCCCGGTGATCGGAGAATCTCCGGCGAGTGCTAAAAATTGAGCAAGGAAATGGTGGTGGAGCGAGGGAGGGAACAAATGTTGGATCTCTGACGTAGTGGGCCCAAATGCTGTTTTACTTTTACTTACAAAAAGGAAATGGATATTCATTACAAAAATAATAATATTTGATTTATTTATTCACTGTATAATAGTATAATACTACGAGTAATAATTTTCATAACACGTTGTACCGGTCATTAAATTAAAACATATATATATGTGTTAGAATTACAAATATCATTTTCCCTTCCACGATTTGAGAACCAACAACGGAGGGTTTTGGCCTTATTAGCAAATTTATTACGACTAGTCCAATAAATGCTAAACCTATTGTTAAGTATAATATTTATATAAGCTGAGATGTAAATCAACTTTAATCGTCTAACACGAGTTTTGGTTTGGCTTTGTAGTTAAAAATTATTACTCGTAGTATTATACTTTGGATCTAGCTTGAATCAAACATAAAGAATTGAATAGTAATATGTTACAATTACAACTTTTAATCTTAGCACATTTTGTTTATGTTGCTGAGTATTCAAAATATACTACTTGGAATAAAATGAAGCAAGTAATGGGGGGATCAATTGCTCCTACAATGTGGCGGGTATTGGAATAAAAAGAATAACAAAACTATCATGAGTGTAGTGCAGAAACCATGTCTTGCTGCTTATGTATATGTGAATTCCAATGAAAGAAATGCAAGAATTTTTACCAAGGTACAAAATCCAAATAAGTTACTGAAGCAAATTGTGGATATTATAAAGAATAGATTGGTTAGACTGAATATCAAAGAGAGAAGTGCCTATACGGAATTAAAACAGACGTGGAATGGTTGTATAATTATCTGAGTAGCGTTGAGATAGAATTTTGAAGGAGAGTACAGACTTAGTATTAGTTGTATAATTATTTGAGTCCAAATAGATAGGATATACTGATATAGACTAGAATTTGATACGTACGTTATGTAAATTTGGATCTGTCCAAGTCGTACTGTGAATGAGTGTATCATTTTTCATTTTTCAGAATCAACAAAATGAAAAGGCTGAGGCTTTTTCATTAATAAAAAAAACTGCGTTAAGTGACTTTTTTTTTATCATCCACTAATTCGTAATTACATTTCATTTCGTTATACACGCCTTATTATTGTCTAGACTCTAGACCTTTTTTTTTAAGAACAAACTCACTTACATGTTTTAAGTGATATCGTATTGATACCTATACCGTAAATGGGTACCGACGGGTTTCGTTTGAGACGAGTTTCATTTCGTTACTATTTCATGGAAACAAACATTAATACCGATTTTGGAAAACGTATATTTTGTGTAGTTCTTTCTCTTGTAACGCTTGGTGTCGTCTTCCACAAAATTATGAGTCTATATTTGGTGTGTTGAGATATAGGATGTCTTCCTATCATTTGCTTAATGGCCACCAGTTGCCACTTCTTAGGAGCAACCTGGGTTCGAATCTTGTCAGAGACAGAATTGAATTTAAGTAGTTGAATTACCTTGACACTATCCCTGCTGGGGGTTATATGGGTACCAATTCGGTATATGGGATTAAACGGTTCCCATTAATTTACCTTTTTTTTACTATCATTTGCTTAAGGTAGAGAGATGTTTTTTTTTAAAGTTCTACCAAATACATAAGAAAAACAAAACCTTTAATTTATCAAGCATTAGAATCAAACATTTAACTCTGTTTTTAAAGAAAAACTTTCTAACCACGTATTCATACGGATAAATAATTTTTAAAAGACTTAGGCTATGAACCTAAAACAATACAAGATGAATGATATTTGGGTGATGGAGGAGCAATAATGGTGAGTTGGGAGATATCCATTAATATAGGAACATGATTCGTACAAGAATGCTTCAACTTTGGTATTATATGTCCAATAATTCACTTCCACAATATTAAATTAATGCATATTTAAGAGAAAACAATTCCGTAATTATTGGAATATAAGACCCACGTTAATGATTCAATACAATGATTAACTTATTCCATACAATTTCTTCACGACAATTCAACTCCTATCGAAGGAGTTTTCTAGCGCAAACCTAATTAAGACAATTTATGCTAAACCTCATAGTCTCAAATCACGACACGAAATTTCCAACGAAATTCACCTTGAAAAAAAATTGTATTTCATGACACATTCATTTCATACCATTGAAGAAATGTGTACGGTACTCGTTAATGGCATATAATATAATATAATATTATATGTTTATAAAGGGTTTCTTTATAGAGATTAGCATCAAATAGCTCTGAAATGAGCTAAGCTCGGATATGTCTTCATTAAAAACTTCTATTTGTTATACGAAAAAGATGAACAAAAGTAGAGATATTCATTCACCGCTAATAAACAAATTTTCCAACCCTTTCATATATATAGCCAAAAGATATATATATTCCAATTCATATTTCAATTGTTGTTATTATTATTTATTCTTTTATTTTATTTTATTATAAAACACCATTAGAAATTTATAAAATTATAAAAATAAAAAAAAATAGTGAAAAGCTAAAATACTATCTTGACTCTCACTCTTCTAGTTATAGCAGAACTAATCCTACTAAATATATAAGCAACACCACATGGCCCAATGTCTCGAGTCCTAGAAAATTTTCGTATCCGCTGTAATAAGGTCACAACATGGATTCAGCTCCCCAAAGAATGAGAATGAAAATTGGAGAAACCCATAATTGAATATTCACACACTTAGTCTCATACTTTATTCGTTTACGATGAGCAGTTTCACTGACCACACTTAGCCTTGTTATAAACTATACTAAAAAGCATGCTTAGGGTGAGTTTCTCGTCTGCGTGGCGAGTTACTACTATTCGTCCACGTCATACCCCATAAAACTAGTCAGGTTTTGCCACATCGCATTTCATTCCAGATTTTTATTTCCGATTACTTTTTGGGCTCTGTCAAACCTTTAACCATTTAGGTTTTCAACTAATATATTGAAAACTTTCTTTTAACTTTTTTGTAACCAAACACATATCACTTTTCGGATTTCACCACATCGCATCCCGGCTGAAGTTTTTTCTTTTAGTCATTAATTGCACACTTTGTTTCTCTTTTGGTTATCAGTTAATATATTGAAAACTTTCATCCAACGCTTTGTATCGACCACACCCCATATCATTATTCAGATTTTGTCACATTGCATCTAGCTTGAGTGTTTTTCTTCTGGTTATTTCTTAATTTCTTGCACTTATTTCTCTTTTGGGTTTTCAACAAATGCATTTAAACCTTTCATTCAAATTTAACTTTTTCATTTTTGATTTAGGTTTATTACACATATTAAATATATTTATTTGATATTGTAAACTTTTTGACGTATTTGTGGTTTTTCTCTTAAATAAATATCATCTCAAAGTTTTAACAAACATATATAGCGACATCATATAACAAAACGTAATCATGACGATTGAAAACTATCCATGACAAATTTAATTTTAATCAAGTCGTTGTAAGTTCAATGCAAATACAATTGAATAATGCAAACGTTTTAACATGATAACTGAGGCCCTATACGTGGAGCCCAAACTTTACTTATTATTGTTGTTGTTGTTGTTATATTATTATTATTATTATATTTTTTATATAAACCATCAATTTCATTAGAAATTAATAGGATTTACAATAAATTAGTGGGAACCTGAAATATTATCTGGACCCTCACTCCTCTAGCTATAGCAATACTAATCTTATTAAAATGTATGAGCAGTAACACGTGTTCCAATGTCTTGAGCGAAGTAGAACTTTCGTATCCGCTTGAGTAGGGTCACCACATCCTTCTCAAGTTTTCCAAAGAAAGAAAATGAGATAGGGATAATTTAAGTAATTTTGTATATGTATATTCAATCAATCATTTTAATAGTTTTAATGTGAATAATATATAATACGGAGTATATATTTTACTAGTTCTAATACCCGTATGATGTACGGTAGCTATATAGATTGTATCATAAAGAAAGTCGAATATGCCTCATACATGATGATTCGTGAGTAACTGAGTATGAAATACATTGTGGTTAAAGTAATCGATGAGCGAAAATAAATTATAATAAACAATAACTATAAATATAATATATGTTTAGTTAGAATTTTAAATTTACCTTAAATTTTTTGAACCACATCAAAATCGAAACTTGTAAGCATAGTGGAGATGACAAATAGCCTTATGATTTTGAATCGTAAACTCAAATTTTTGAAGTCTTTATTTTAATAACTTATTTTAATTAATATAAGTAATAATAAGAGTGGATAAATTAAGGGGAAAAAAAGACATAATTTATTAATGAGAAAATGATCAATCAAATATGGTTATAATATTTTTTGTATTAATAAGTCAAGAGTTATATTTTGGTTCTATATCTAATAAGAAAATTGAATTTATATACAACTAAAAAAAGCTAATTTAACAAAATAAATAAATTAAAAGGACATGTGTCGATCAAAGATTACACCATATATCGTTTTCAAGAACATGTCAATCTTGTTTTAGTTTATTGATAGATAGATATCTTGAATTGACTAGTTTTAAGAGTTTTAATGGCTATATCTATACTATATTATAAAAAGAATAACCTTTTTTATTTTTGGTAATGTTGAAAATATTACTTGGCACCCCTTAAAATACTTTCACATTCACTACCTCCTTAACCTTAATGATTTAATTACACTATCAATCCTTTATGTTTTAAAATATGTCCATTAACCCTTTACATCAGTTATATACACAACTCAACGTCGCTCCATCACCAACCGTCGCCCAGCTATCATACCGTCGCCTCCACGACTACCGCCGCATTGCGCGAGTACTGTGTTAGTATTATTTTAAGAAAATAATAATAATTTGAAGGTGACTTAAATTCTATAAACAAATACTAGTCTTGAAACTCACCCAATGCATTTCACGTTACCAATATTGTATTCTTGAATATATATTATAATAATTATAATTATAACGTTATTTGAACTTGTTTGCATGTCATAATTTATTTATTATTTGATTTGAAGCACTAATAATATAAATAATACAAGGGATGATAATATAAGGTTATCGGGTATATAAGCTTAAGTGTGCAACACTCACATATTAATTTTTTAAACCATATAAATTATGGGGTCAGACATTTATTCATTAAACAAGATATAATAAAATATTAGTATGTGAAGTCTTATATTCCTTTTTTCTATAATACAAATATAAATGTTAAATATAATAATAAAGAAGGAAAAAAACACGCAAAAGCTTCCCTATTTATAGAAGTCCACATCTACCTTATTCTTTCCCCCCTCTTCTTTTCTCTTTTTCTATCGTGTTGTCTTCGAACTTCTATATTTTACAACTCCATCAACGATATATTATTATATTATATCACACCGGTACGCACACTATCTTGATTCATGACTTAATTTTATGCATAGATATATATAGATTCAAAATCAATTATTTGTCTGATATGATCTCATTTTCCTGGCTCAATCGATATTCATTCTTGACATGAAATGATTTTTGATTACGGGAACATCCGACCACAATCTAGTTTTGTTTTCAATATAAAAATCATTGATTAATTCCAAGTTATTGAACGACAAATTAAACCATATAAATACAACAAACCAGATGTACGTGTGCGCACATTATATATCCACGCTACCTAGCGCATCGATATATATATCAATCGTGCATTTCTTATTATTAATTAATTTGCATATAGTTTATTATATGTTGCTAATTAATTAGTTTCCTCCCATCACTATAACCTAGCTACATGAAGATGGAGGAGTTGTTTGGCCAAGTTCAAAGACACTTGAAATATGATTGCCTTCTTTTCGGTAAATTAATTAATTGTTGAACCATATATTATGTAGCTATAAATGCAATGAAATTATTAATTTATGCACGAGTACGTAATTTCTTACTTTCAAAAGAATAGAGTTATAATTTTAATTTATATGTATGAATAGATTTAGATGATACCCTATACCCAGTTAGTTCTGGATTGGCAGCTGAAGTGTTGAAGAACATCAAAGGTATAATATTTATGTATTTATATATGAAGTTTTTTGAATTAATTAAATCATTTGTTAGTTTCTTTTAAAATATATAGAGAGTACATTACGCATGGTTGATCAGCTAAATAACGAATTAATGATGTAAATTTGTATAGACTATATGGTTGAAAAGCTTGGAATTGATAAGGAAAAGATTCCTCAACTATGCAATCTATTATACAAGAACTACGGTACAACCATGGCAGGCATTCGTGTAAGAGTTCTCATCCCCCCACCCCACCCCTTCCAGCTTCAGCTTATCAATATTATTAATTAGGGTATTATTTATTATTATCATTAGCCAAAATAATCATTTGATCGAATTTTTATTTGGTTAATTTGTTTGTTTGCCATGTACGTACAGGCAATTGGGTACGATTTTGACTATGATGAATACCACAGGTGAGATCAGTTGATGAAACTAACTAGTTAGCTTAATTAGTATATATATGTGTGTGTGTGTGTGTGTATGAAATAATAAACAGATTCATTCATTGATCGATCAAAATGTATGATTCTTCAATTAATTAGTTGTGGTTTTATATACATATTGATTAATTACTGTGTGCAGTTATGTTCATGGAAGATTACCATATGAAAAATTGAAGTCGGATCCTGTTTTGAGGAATCTTTTGTTAAGCTTGCCAATTCGCAAAGTTGTAAGTTAGCTACATTCTCAGCTGTCGTTTTACCTAATTTACATCATATATCATTAGTACATATATGTGTGTGGGCGCTTAATTATATATATAATATAAACATAAATTTGCTTAATATATATAGCATCAACAATGCAAGTTGGTTCCGCACGTGTTAGTAATTTGTTTGTTTTGTCGTGGATGGATGATATAATCAGATATTTACAAATGCTGATAAGATTCATGCCGCTAAAGTTCTAAGTAAACTTGGATTGGAAGACTGTTTTGAAGGCATCATCTGCTTTGAGAGTCTGAATCCGGTTCATAATAGAAACACGGTATCTCATGAGGTTGATGACGTGGAATTTGTGGGATCAACAACAACATCTTTTTCTTCTTTTACAACAAGTAGTGAAAATAGTATTAGTAACGCCATCATCCCACACCATGAGATATTTGATATAGTTGCACATTGTTCAACAACTTATAAGAATAATTCATCAACAACCGTCGTCGATGATGAGTTACCAAAGTCACCAATTGTCTGCAAGCCATCCGAAGATGCAATTCAAAAAGCCCTCAATATTGCTAACATTGACCCTCAAAGAACGGTACATGTACTCACTAATTTATTTTTCTTCCTTTCAATTCATTTCCTATTTATATCTTAATCTCTCTCTCTATATATATATGAATTCAATTTTTTTCTTAATTTAATTAATATCATATATATATATATGCTGTAAAATATCTATATACATACTACCACTAATTAATTTTCAATTGTTATTTCAGCTATTTTTTGAGGATAGTGTTCGAAACATTCAATCTGGAAAACGTGTAGGTCTAGACACTGTTTTGGTAAGCACGTACTAGCTCATATATATATACATATATATATTATATATAGGGTAAGGTTCATGTAAGAACTATTCACATATGAACATAGATAAGTATAAGTATAACTTCATAGTTCATATGTAAACGAATATGTTCACATATACCATTCACATATAAACATCAAGTTATAATATATATAGAAGTTTTCATAGTTCTTTTAATTCTAACATGAACCTCTTCCAATATATATATATATATATATGGTTTTCTTAATATGAGTCCGGCCAAAAGACACCTAAATTTATGTTTTATTAAAGACTAATAAATGTATTTAATTATCTATCTATCAAGTAGTAATTAGCTAACATGGAATTAAAAAAAGTAATAGTAATAAATAAACTTGAAGAAGTTGCTGGCAAATGGTTTTTAATTATTAGATGTAAATATAAATGTATGTACGTCATATGTAGGTTGGGACATCCCATAGATGCAAAGAGGCAGATTATGTATTAGAAAGCATCCACAACATGAAAGAAGCAATACCCGAGCTTTGGCAAACCGATAACTTGCCGCAACTATCCGATGCTAAGGTCATGGTCGAGACATATGTCACCGCCTAATTTATTTATTTGTAATGTATTGTACATTGTACATTATATATATATATATATGAGCTAGCAATGGCCGGAAAATGTACCACCATATATGTCCCATTCAATGATCAAATATGTATTATATTAACATATGTGTATTACAAGTAACTAATTATGTAGGATGGTATTTTTGGTGTCATGTGGATGTCGATGCTTCGTCGTTAATAAGAAATAATAATAATAATTAGTAGCTCATTATGTATGGTTTTAGACTTTTAGCTACCTTGTCAATTAATACTTCTAATATTATATACTACTCCGTATGTAGTAGTGGGTAGAGTAGTATTTTGTTTGGTATGTGTAGTATATCAACATATGCTGGTTTCTTAGGTGGCTGACAGGCAATGCATTTGTTTGTTTGTTTTGTTTTGGTGTATATATATATATATATATATATATGGCCAGGGTCTCTATCTTGCTAACTGGATCCATACATTGATGTGGTTGTCGTTTGCTTGTTTCTAATTTAAAGGGTTAAATTCATCCATTCATTATTTATTGTGAATGCAATAATTAGTAATGTCATCATCATCAAGACCCTTCTCTTTTTTTTTTCCTTCTTACAAAGGTCATGGCATTCACGAAACACCTTTCTTATTTGAAATTGATACATAATTGTTGACAATTGTTAGGGAGGCTATACAAACTTTTTTGGACAAAAATTACGTAAGATAATTTTGTAAAAAGATTTAAAATAATTTTTTGACCTAGATTTGTAAGTGAGGTCAGTTGCTTAGGATCCTAAAATAAAATAAGACATATGCTAATGAAAATAATGCGAATAAAGGATTTTATGTAGAAAAGTTTAGTAAAGGTCTTGAAGACAGAATTCTGAAGAAAAAAGAGAAAAATCGTTGAAGATAAAGATAGTGAAAAGTCAAGGTCAAAACTGTGATCTTGAATTAAGTAAATACTAATGCTAATTAGAAAACAATTGAACAAAGTAATTTGAACATGAAACCTTTAACAAAGACCTTAAAAAGACGTTTTAGAGAATATATAATAAAAACAATGAAGATTAAAGCAAAAAAGACTTAAGATTTAGACTATGACCCCGAAATAAACGATTTTATAGCAATAACACTTGTGAAAAACGATTTTAATGCATAAAGTGGAAATAAATAAGGTGTTTGAATGTCAATAATTCAGTAAGTTTAAGATAAATTCATAACAATCAATTAAATACAAGCGCAAGTAAATTAATTTGCAAAAAGTACTTTTACAACAAAAGTGTTTTAGAACACATCCAACACCACCATGATTAAACAACCCCTTTGATTAGTGATGAGCGTCCATTTTGTGATAAAAACCCCTAAGGAAAGGCTTCATTTTTATGCTTAAATGAGTTATTATTCCGGAACTATTAGTACTTAATGAATGATGTGTTTACGCAGGTTCCCGGAAGATGCGAGAGAGGGTAAATGACATCAAGTGACTCAAGAAGGAAGCCTATGAAATTACAAGACACAAAGAAGTGATTTGGGAGCCAAACGAAGACGCAAGAACAAGTTCAGCAGCCACCAGCGCCGCTGGCCACTCACCAGCACCACTCCCTGCATCACCAGCGCCGCTGGTCAACACCAGCGCCGCTAGCCCATTGAAAGCCCAGGACCAGCGCTGCTAGCCCATTGAAAGCCCAGGACCAGCGCCGCTGGTCGGCCCAGATCAGAAACCGACTTTTACCATTATTTAAGTTGAACTAACCCTCAAAACCTAGGAGAGAGCCGATTCAGCAGCCCTAGCCGCCCAGCAACAACCCTAGATCGAAATTGCATATTCCACACCTTCCGATCTTCACTCTTGGTCTAGATCTTTCATCTTTATTTACTTTATATTATCAAACAATGTCTTTCATCTTTTCAGACTTTGTTATTCCTTTAATAATGCTAGGCTAGTAGGCTGAATACTTGTTTGGATCGATGTGATCATGTAGACGCTTATTGTTTTACCGTGTTTGTTTAGATTCTGTTGAAATGTGCTTTACTGTTTATCGTAGATCCATGTTTATTAGGAATTCATGTTGCTATTGGTTTTATATCTGAACGTATTAGTTTAATTCTGATGGTTGTCTATGATATATACTAGGACTAATATACTAGGACAGAAAACGACTAGTCGGTCTTTAACTAGAAGTAAAAAGTGATTCATTTGTAGCCGAGGGATCCAGAACCATAGTAACTAGGATGAACTGAACATGAAGCTTAACAATGCCAGACGCGATCCTTTGACTTGGAGACGAGCACTGTGGTCACCGGAGGGAATTATATCTGGTCATGGCTTAAGAGCCAGGTAATTAAAAGATGAATTAGTAACACAAACTTTAGGTCATTAATACTTAAAACAATGAATCTAGTGAGAATTTGTTTTAAAGGGTAGTGTGAGTCAAGCGACAACACTATTAACTAGGCAAAGTGAATCTAACGAGAATTTGAACCGTGATTAAGTTTCCAACAGGCTAACAAACCAGTAGGATAGTATTTGGTCGCACCATGAGATCGGAGATGCCAAACAAGTATTTTAATTTAATTACTGTTATTTGCTTTTTCCAAACTACTTTCAGATTAGCCTCTCGCTGTAAAGCGTGTGGTTAGATTTTAATTTACTGTTAAAAGTATTAGTTTATTAGGAGTTAGTGACAAATCCCCAAACAAACTAGAATTACACGTACTTCTAGATTAGGTAACGCAACGCGTCCCTGCGAACGATCCTGTAACTTACCACTAGGCTATACTACACTGACCGGGTTCTCTGCTCGTTAAGTGTGTTCAGGTTAGATAGTTACTTGTACAACATAAATTTAAAGACAAAAAATAAAACGCACATCAATTAGCCACCACCAACAACCACCACACAAGTAATCCCCTCAACCACCAACAATTAAAATACTTCAGCCACCACCGCTATACTATATACGACAGCTGAAAATAGAGAAATATAATTAGGTTTTTGTTATGTGAGTGTCAAATAGATAATTTATTATGATTGCAATTACTTATTATTAATATAAATTCATAATCTTGATTATGTTCTTGTTTGATACACTAGAAATGAACGGTGGATGGTGTTTGGAATATGAAAAAGAACAATGATGGTCTTTTTTTTGAAAGGATGATAGTGATATGACTACGGGATGTGTGATATACGAGTATATCTAGATATATTTTTATTATTATTTTAATTGTACATATGATATAGAATGTATGATTAATAGTTATTAAAATGAAAAGAAATAATATCTAAAAAACTATAACAAAGATTAATATGGTCATTTGATGTAGTTTATATTTTAATCTTTTTAACTGAATTTCATTGAAACATATTTTAAAAACTTTCATATTTTAGTTCCACCAAATTCTAATTTTTTCCATCGATTTCAACTATTTCAAAAAATTTCAGTGAACCAAACGGTCTCTTAATGAAACCTTAATTATTTTGCAAATAGATTAAAAAGAAAATATCACAAATGGTCCATGTGGTTCTTCATATTATTAAATTTCCCCTTCTCTTTTTTTTTCATTGCAAATAGTCCTTCAGTTTTTCATTGTCATTGTTGTTAGTCCCTGACACTAACATCCGTTAGTTTTAGACCATTAAGTCCCTCACGTGCCTAACATATGAGGGTATAATCGTCTGTTTCATAACCACAGGGACTATTTGCGATAATTTTTTTTTAATATACATATATTTATATGTATCACTGTATTAGTACGTTTATTTATACGTATGAGTATATTCATTGTAAATCATCATCAACTTCAAACCCCAACCTACAATCTCTCGAAAAACCACCTACCGGAATAGATCACTGTCGCTAGGAAAAGCACCGCCGTCACCTGCCAAAAAATTTGAAAACATCTTTAGAGATAGTTTTCACCCTTTCAATTTATTCCTCTCCTTTCTTCTTTTCATAATTTTTTCGATCTAGTCTCTAGTTATGCATCTATATCCAACATCTTCTTCACCATTCTAATCTACCCAAAATCATAAGAAACAAAAAAACACATTCACGTAAGAAACAGATAGATATGGAGGATTGTATGTTTTACAAAAAGTTGTTAATTTATGATGGTAGAATCAACAATTCTTTTTCTTATATTTAAATGCAAGGAAATTAATGGGAGTGGGCTGTACAATTGCTCGAGCATTTGAACATAGTTATTGAATTTTCTATTTTATTTTAAAGAATCCTATTTGTTAGTTGACTTTCACACAAACTCATATCACACAAATCATCATCATTGTATCCAACATAAGCAACGTTATTTGATATTGTGATATATAATCGTTCGCAATTCACTAATTCACAGAATCTATATAACTATTTGATATGGTGTTATATTAGATTTTGAGAAATAAAGAAGATGGAGATATTCGATTTATGTATATTAGAATTGAGTTTTTATAGCTAATCTTTGAGTTTTAAAAATTTATATTTTTTTCCCTATTGTTTGATATAATATGAAGATTTGGAAATATATATTTAGGTCGGGTAAAGATGATGATGAAGTAAGTGAGTTTAGATCTGAAATAGAAGAGGGTAAAGAGAGGAGATGTGTTTTAGAGATAAAAGGACCAAAAAGCCCTCATATGCAACGCACATGTGAGATTTAACAGTTAAAATTAAAAGAAGTTAGCATTAGGGACTGCTGGCAATGAGATCGAAAAACCAAGAAAAAAAATAGGGGGCAACTTAATAAAATGATGAACCACAAGGACCATTTGTGACATTTTCTGTAAATTAAAACTAGTTTTCACATATGTGAAAACTTGAGGGGGTAAACATTACGAATCTTCCATAAAATTATCGTCTCTGTCTGGTATTATATTGATGTACATCAGTTGGGAAGGAAGGAAGGGTTTGTAATCAAATCCACAATTAATTAATAAATTTCGATGGGATCGTCCAAGGTCTCCCGGAAAGAGAAAGTAGTTCGCTCCCGCAAGTAAAACCCTAATTATTACGAGTATTATTATTTTGAATGAATATAATATTGGTTTGTTGATTAGGTTTTAGTAGTAGTAGTGTTAATGATGAAGATTTGTGCAGAGAGGAAAAGGAAAAGGTGGAAGGAGAAGTGGGAGGGAAATACAGAGATAGAGCAAAGGAGAGAAGAGAAGATCAGAACCCTGACTACGAACCCCAGCCTTCTTCTTCTGAATTCCCTGCTGCTGCTGCCGCTGCTTCTTCTTTTCATGCTGTTGCTCCTCCCGGAAATATTGACCTCTTGTATCTATCTATCTCTAACTTATATATACATTTATATATATAGCTGTTTTTCACTCCCCCCTGTCTGACTAGTAGAATTTGTTAATACTACTTTTATTCAGATCAGCTGAAGCCCATAGGATCTCCATTGAGAAGAGCAAGTACCTTGGAGGTACCTCCCTCCCTCCTCCTCCTCCTATTCCTTTTTTTTTTTTTTTATCACTCACCCTGCTGCCCCCAGCTAGTATATTAATTTGATACCAGTTGTTTTTTTTTTTATGGGACTATAATAATAATTCGTCAGTTCAATAATAATAATAACAACAAACATTCTGAATGCTGAACAGCAAGAATGTTTTAGCTAGCTCTTCGTTTTTAGGTTATTTATTAGTATTATGAATAACGCACCACAGGTGATGTTGAACACACTCATTTGGTCAAGGGGTTGGACTATGCTTTATTGAACAAAGTGAGAAGTGAGATAGACAAGAAACCAGATGTTGAACATACTCCTGCTACTACTGATGCCAAGTCTAGGTTTCTACTCCCTTCCTATTCTTCTTCTTCTTCAAAGCCACCCACATTATATTATATATATATTGCATCCTAATCATCTCAACAATGTCAATTTTGATCTGTATCTACTCCTTCCTTCCTTATCATATCAACAGAGGATCCAATGAAGACCATCCCGTCTCATTTCGCACACGAAATGCTAAGGTAACCTCAACTGCCCCGAATATGTTGTTCTCTGTTGCCCTTGAATTATATACATCTTCCATTTCTGTTGCAGGCCGTGTATCAATGGATAGTGAAGCCTCAAACTGCTCTCAAGCCAAATGATATGTTCCTTCCTGGACGAATGGCTTTCATTTTTGACATGGTAACTTCCTCTTCCTTTATTCTGCAGCTGCACCCTGACTTGAGATAACAACTTCCCAAGTGTAACTGGCCTTTTATGCAACTGTTTTCTTCTTCTTTTTTTTTTTTTATGTCGTAAAGGACGATTTTTGCACTATACAAGCTGTTCACCTTTTACCTCATTTGGGATATATTACTTCGTGTTCTATGATATGCAATGTGGGTTGCTACTTTCTCATGGAGCTTGGTCATTATATGAAGTCTGTTTTAATCATCAACTCACAGCCGTTTCCCTTAAATTCTACAGCGTTAGACGAGATTTCATATCTCTGAAACTTTGTCCATGATCTCAAGTTAATTTTTGAGATCTTTTATTCATTACCTCAGTAGTTATTTTAGACATCTGGGCTACCTTCTGGAGGCAGCTTGAAGCCTAACAGCAATGTTGTTTATGTACGACAGGAGGGCGGGTTTTCTCATGATATTCCAACCACTGTTCACAGAAGCAGAGCTGACTGCCCAGAGCCTGAGGTCCCTATTGTTCAACTTGTTTTTCTATGCAAGTCATTCTTCTTTTCTCAACCATGATTACTGTTTTTCCAGGAAATGGTTACTGTCAGTGTTGATGGCTCTGTGCTTGATCGGATTGGTAAAATTATGTCTTACCTTCGCCTTGGATCATCTGGGAAGATTTTAAAGAAGAAAAAGAAAGACAAGGATGGAAAAGGTATATCTCTCTGTCACTTGTCACTTCTCCCTAAATTTTGTGTTACCATCTATTTAACAGATTCTATAGAATTTGTATCTTATCCAAAAACATTATATAATTTACTGGATATTTGGAGAAATATGCTCTCATATTGAGCTGTAATTGAACTAAACGAACGGGGCCTGTCCATGTATGTTTGTTTGCCTCTAACCCCGAACAAACTAACTTATATGAACACTTGAACAGAAGAATGAACACGAAAATCAAAACAAACGTTGACTTATGTAAGGTACCCAAGTCAACTTCGCAGGTCTGTTTGTTGTAAACCCGTCGAATTGATGTTCCCGGTTTATAACCCATGAAAAATCCCTCTTCCACCTTTGGATCAAACTTTGACTGAGGTAGATACTTCAAGAAAGTACACGGTACACCAAATGGTTAAACATTCTGTAAATTTGGTTTCTTCTTATGTAGAAGCTCATAACATGTCTTATTATGACGCTTAAGTACAGTAACCCTATTTATAATATGACAAGCTGTATTCACTGCCTTGGGGGCTTTGGCTACCCTACCTCATTCCCTTCACAAGCCAAGGACAAGATGAATCTATTGCGCTGCCTCCACTTTGCCCTTCCTTATTAAAAGAAAAAATAGAGGATAGGGTGCTAATTCGGTTCGGATAGACTTCATTCAAGAACGCCGCCGCCCCTGGAATCAACTCCCCCCAAAACATAGTAGGAAGCTCTGAATCTGCAAGCATAGTTCTGGCTGTCTCGATTAGAGTCCTATTCTTTCTTTCAGCAACTCCATTCTGCTGTGGTTCATACGGAGAACTGTATTGATGTTGGATTCCTTTTGACAAACAAAAGACATCCATCACATTATCCATAAATTCAGTTCCGTTGTCATTTTTGATTCTCTTAACACGAACTCCATAAATGTTTTCAGTTTCGACAAAGAAATTTATCAAAATCTGCGGAGTTTCATCTTTCGATTTAAGAAAGAATACCCATGAGAATCTCAAGTAATCATCAGTAACCACCAAACAGTAGTACATCCCACCAATACTTCTTATATTTACTGGACCAAATAAATCCATGTGAAGTAACTCGAAAGGATTGGCAACAGAGTTTTCTTGCTTCGGTTTATGTGCAGACTTTTGTTGTTTACCTTTCAGACAAGGTACACATTTGTCTTCCATTCCAAACTGTTTCATGGGAACGCCGTCAATCAAACCATGTTTGACAATGTCATTCATCTTTCGAAAATTGATATGTCCCATTCTTCTATGCCATAGTAAAGATTCAGATTCGTTTGCTTTCGATAACAAGCAAACAAACTCCTTTGGATCATCAACACCTAACACAAAGCCATAAATGTCTCTCTTCCTAGGAGCTTTTAGCAGGATCCAGTCTTCAGGAATAACATATCCTGGTTTCAATATAAGTGCTTCTTTCTCAGTAAAATGGACGTTGTTTCCTTTGTCACAAATCTGAGAAACACTTAATAAATTATGTGCTAACTGTTCCACATAATTGACTTTCTCCAGCGTAATCTTCCCATTGACAACATCACCTTGGCCCGAGATGTTTCCGCCTTTGGGACCTGCGAAACTAACATACGAACCATTTACATCTTCATAATTGGACAAAACATTCTTGTCCCCTGTCATGTGCCGAAAGCATCCACTGTCAACATACCAAAGACTGATAGGCTTCCTTGGCTCTCCCTGCACATCAGACAATAAGATGGTTAGTTTCTGAAGGGAACCCAAACCTTTTGCATACCCCTCATAATAGTCTTTTTTATATGCACTCATAAATTGTGGTGAAGCTACTTGTTCAACTAATTTACCCTTCCCTTTAGTATTAGGTATATCACCAACATCCTTTGACTTGACTTGACTGTCATTCTTAGGATTCTTGACCTTCCTATTTGGACATTCAATAGCTATATGACCTTTCTCACGACAAGTATAACACTTCTTTGCTTGTTGTTTTCTAGATTGACCATATTCTATTTCAAGGATTGGTATACCATACTCCTTCATTTCATTTATGGTATCAAGCGTCTGTATTGCTTCTTCCATAGTTCTTGCTGGTTTAAAAGGAGCATAATGTCTATCCATATATGGAATTTGTTCAGCTAACCATTCTTCTTTATTTTCCACACACCAAACTTTATCAATTTTTGATTTAGGTTCAATCTTATTTATAGATACTTCTTTATCATAGAAAACTGTATCACAGTCTTTCAATGTGTAGTATACTACTTCATCTGGATTAAAATATAATTCTGTTTGTTGGTGATTTCTTTGTAGAAGTAAATCAGAATCTTTAGTCATGTTACTTTCCTTCTTAAGAATAACATTTTCAGTAATTAAACTAGTTAAATTTTCTTTCAATTTTAATACCTCAAGTTTCAAATCTGACACCATTTTACAAACGTCAACAATAGAAAACAAAGAACAAGATACCTTCTGATCTGCAGCCTTGCAATCTGCCATGTATGCAACAAAGTCTTCAGTTGTCATACCTTCAGGTATCACTTTCTTTAATGCTCTTCGTAGAAATGTCATCAGCAGGACTCGATGACTCTTCCTTTTCTTCAGATGCTTTCACTCCTGTCATAGGTTCACTCTCAGATCTTACAGTCTCAGCAACATTTCGTACATTTTGCTTAACTACCTCAGATGCACTTTCTTTACTTGAGTATACGGCATAATCTATTGTAGCAGCTACCTCATCATATAATTCTACCATGTAGGCATGATTCGAGGTATCATCAGATTGTGTATCCCATTGATAAGTATCATCCGGATTCTGAACAACAACGGCCTTTGACTCCGAAAATGGTGACAAAACTGGCTGTTGTGGAGTAGCAGGATATGTAATCATTGCTTGAGTTTTCTGATTACTTGGAGTAATACCGCCTTGATTGTAATTTTGACGACCAACAACGGTATTATCAATCCTCTTAGGTCGTTGACACTCTCTTGCAAAGTGACCAAATCCATCGCAGTTATAACATTTCACCTTGGATTTGTCAAAGCCTTTAGTGCCATTACCTATAGGTCTCCCAGTTCTCTGAGTGAATCTTCTGACCTTAATAGTGAGCATAGCTAGCTGCCATTGTAGATCCATTTCTTCCAAATCATCAGGATCTATCTGATTGTAATCCTCATCAATTACTGCAGGATCAGTAATCTTTCCTCCGATAAATGCTTCATGAGCATTACAAAAGGCTGAGTAAACACTCATTCTACCTTCTGCAGAACTCATACTCATTGGCATAAAGTGAAAAGATTGTACATTGCTCTTGACATTCGTATTTGCATTGTCATAAGCAACATATCCAGCAATACCTTCAGCATCTACTATTGGTGTAGCTTCTGCACCACTTAGAAATGCATTGTTCCCCGAGCTAGAACTTGCTAAATGAACAGACTTAGCATGATACAATGATGGATCTTGAGTGAAATCCGAGTGAGTATCTTTAATTCTTCTCTTCATGTCTCTGTTCTTCAGCTTGGAAACTACCTTTTCAAAGTCCCATGTACTGTATTCCTGATCATCTTGAAGTTGATGAACATAATCAGTCCATGTCTTAGGCAGTGAGTCCAAAAACTTATCGACTAGCTCAGTTTGAGGATAAACAACCTCAAAATATGACAACTCAGTAGTCAAATGATTGAATCGAATAATAATCTCGTCAAGAGATTCTCCTTTCAGTCCATTGAAAGCTTCATACTGGCGCTTCAGAAGTTTGATACGATTCTTCTTCAAGGTTACATCGCCCTCACAATATCTTTCAAGAGCGTCCCATAAATCCTTTGAAGTAGTGTTTTTTCTGAACAAGTGTACACTATCTTGAGGTAAGGCCATAGTAAGAGTGGACAAGGCCTTTCCCTCAATTGCATACCTTTTTCGTTCTTCAATCGGCATATCAGCATAAGTATACCTACGGATCACTCCATTCTTCTCATACGAAGGCCAATCAAAACCTTGAGTTATCATAAGCCACATGTCCATGTCAGACGAATGTAGTCTTCAAAACGTCTCTTCCACATCCAATAGTTTTCCATACGGAACAACTTTGGAGGTGTGTTTCCACGACCAACCTCATGATCGTGCATAATCATCTGGCTAATAAGTAGGGCATTTAGTGAATTTGCAGCAGCTGGAATAGTAGTCATTTCGAATCTTTTGAAATCAAATCAAACGAAATAACACTTAGTTCGTGTGGCACGAAGTCAAACAAAGTCACGTGGCACGAAGCTGTATGACTTACATGAAGTACACGTCGCACGAAGTACACGCGTCACGACCTAAGTCACGAAGGGTAGTTCGTGTTGACGTGACACGAAGAGCAGTTCGTGCAGACGTGGCACGAAGTGAACACGAAGCCACTGGATGAGGTAAGCACGAACACGAAGTACACCTCGTGCTGACGTAAGCACGAAGTGACACGAAGAAGATCACGAAAATGGTAAATAACACGAATTTCGAATCGAATTTGCAATCAATAGCAAATCAAACGATCTTACGCCTTCTGGTAATCAACCTTAGGGCTGTGATACCCCTTTTAAGGTACCCTATTGTTGCGTGGATCGTAATAAGACGTGATTCGTTATGTCAAGAGTGCGAAATCCTTTTGAGATAACTAGATTGCTATTGCCTTCCGTCGATTAATGAGCAATTAACCAACCTAAGGAAATGCACAAGGCTTGTGGTTCGTGTAGGAGATCACACGAAGGAACAATTAACCTTAATTCGTAATTTCGTGAATATCTTCTAAGATTTACCAAACAATAAACCTAATTCCGTAGATTAGGTCTTGTATTTATACTAATAGGTATTGGGTTCGTGTGGGCTTCGGCCTTAATCAAGGATTAAGCCCGAATTAACAATAAGCTAATCCACCTCGTGCTGACGTCAGCACGAGGTTGATCCTTCATGCTGATGACGTCAGCACGAGGTTCAACCCTTTGACTCTTTGTTTGGATTCGTTTGGCTCGTACATAACATCCAATCATTGTTTAAGTGTTCTACGACACTTATAAACCTTGATTCTATGTTCTTGTACCTGCAAAACAATATATAACACACAAACACAATACAAAACATAAACAGATATAATATTGAAGTTCAATTGTAATAATTAAATATCAACACAAGTTCTTATTTAAATGATTACAAACATAGTTCCTAAAAATAAACGATAATCAAATCTATGTTGCGATTGTCACAACGAATCTGCATCTACAACTTATATCTAAGAAAATAATATTTTTCTATTTTCGTCCATTTAGAAGGGCAAATAAATACAAACAAACATACAATGTTTAAAATCTATACTATATTATAAAGCAGATTCCCCTATCTAAATTTTAAGTTTCAACATTTATATTCCCAGAATGCCCCTCTATCTATTCTATATTTACCTAAAATAACTATAATACATTTTCTCTCTCATTAAATCTCAACCAATCATTTTTTTTCTCTCCCCTCCATAAATCATTTATTCATCCGATTCATTCAAAATCTTTTATCTCAAAAACCGTACATCGATAAATTATAAAAATTATATGGGTGTTCCTTAATATTTCATGTTCTTTAATTAGAGATGCCATTCGATATACTTTCGACGAATTTTTAAATCTGAGGGCGGAACCCGTACGGTTAACACATTTGGCTATCACACTCTATGACCCATGGTTGTAAATATCGGATTTATCGGCCGATATATCGGCGATATATCGGTTATCGGCCCTTCACCGATAAGAAAAATGACTTATCGGGCAATTTATCGTTTTGGTCAAATTTCGGTCAAACTTGGCACTTATCGGTTAAAAAAAATTTGACCACTTTTTTATAAAAAAAAACTGGGTTTTTATCAAATATTAGGGTTTATTGCATTCTTTAATTCAATTTTTTCTATTTAATTTTTAATTAATTCTTTAACTTTTGAGTTAATTTTTAATAATCTTTTAATTTCTAGTTGTAAGTTGTAATTACTTTCTTTACTATCGTTTTTTCCTTTTGAATATAGTTTATAGATACTTAAATTTCGAAACTTTAATTGTAATTATTTTCTTTTCTACAGTTTTATATTCTAATTATTAATGTATTGCATTACAAATTGTATATATTGCTAGTATATATATAAATTTTAGATAAATTCCTTTACATTTTAGGGTATCCGATATATCCCCGATATATCCTATTTATCGCTTATCGGGGGTCGGCCGATAATAAACCGATAACCGATATTTACAACCTTGCTATGACCTATCACCCCCACCATCTCACCGCCGCAACGCGCGGGTACTTACTCTCGTATTACATAATGTTCATTTTTTATTTATCTTATATTCTTATTCTTAAAGTATTTCAACTATAATATATTAAATATGTATGTACACCATTGTAGGATATTAATGAACGTTAATGAACAACTTACCGGACCTTCACGGATTTAAAGTTCGTTTAACAAGACCAGTGGATGAGATCCACTGATCGGTGATAGGTATAGTAACACTATTACTTTCGCATACTTCAAAACTATTTTTAGCTTTATGTATTGTTAAGCTATTTACACCTAACCCGTGAATGTAGTAGAAAGTACATTACTTAAGACTCATCTATTAATCGCATTGTTAAACTGCCTATGACATATCCACCAGTTACTTTTGTTTACCTAATCCAACCTTATAGTTCAAATTCACTTATCCATCATCACTTTTTATATTCATTGTAAATAATGAAATTAAACATTAGTTTTATATGTTACTGAAATCTTCAATTATTTTGTAAAGATATTGGATATTTTTATCCCTATTGTCCAACGATTCAACTTTCATATTTTGCCCCCTTGCCTTTTGTGCTCAGTTTGGTTGAAAGTGTTTACTAGGCCTCGAAGCTTTAGGCTTTGAGAACTAAATCTTTACTCCACCTTTTTAACCTTTTTTAATTATACTTACCCATCTTTTCAACCTACTTTTCAACCCGTGGCATCAAAGCTTAGGCTTTCGTGGTATCAAAGCTTAGGCTCAGAGTAATACGACTGTCAAAAGTTGGTTTGAAGTATTTGAACGATATTTATATATAAGAATTCCATTCTGAGTACTTCTCACCTCGGCCGATTACATGGACCGCTCAAGTGCAACCTAGTGAGTTTTCCAACCATGTATATCAAAACGCAACATTCTCTTTATGAGAGGGTGGCTGGTTTTTCTCCCTATTCTACTTCAGTTGAGATGACGTGAATGTGTAGGTGGTTGACATTGTGAGATACCCCTATGTTGGATTCTGATAATCTCATAATTTTATATGTATCAAGTTATGTATGTTTGACATATACAGTCCAACTCTTAGGGGTGTTGTTCATCTCTTTAGTTTTATATTTTGTCACATTAGGTGTTTTGTACTCTATGTAGGGACACATTTAACCTTCTAAGACTATTTTGCTTGATTTAATATATATGCAGTGGTGCTCTTCTCCTTCAATTATTATGTTGTATGCTTTATGCAGTGTCAGTGTGTTGTTACGAATGTGTTTGTGTCTGCGTATACTAATTTTCATATTAGATTCTATTTAAGTATCATGGTTGGATCATTGGAAAACACCCTAGCCTCTGGAGACTGAGGTCATGGGTTCAATCCTCATCCCATGCAAAGGTCGGAGCAGGGATGAGCAAAATTACCGAAATACCGAAACCGAACCGGTACTAGTACC
Organism: Erigeron canadensis; assembly: GCF_010389155.1. Lineage (NCBI taxonomy): Eukaryota > Viridiplantae > Streptophyta > Magnoliopsida > Asterales > Asteraceae > Erigeron > Erigeron canadensis. Next base: position 45,059,878 of record NC_057764.1, read on the forward strand.
GAAAATCGGTACCATAGGGATTCGGTTTCGGTATCGGTTTTTAGATTTTTGGTGAAATCGGTTTCGGTACTAATCGGTTCGGTACGGGAAAACTGATTATTAGTACCGATTTCTAGTATTTCAGGTTTTTCTCCAACTATTTCACATTCCTGATGCATGTTTTAATTTTTTTTCCAACCGTATTCATTATTTTTCTGCAACTATTCATGTTATTTTGTTGACTTGCATACTAACATTTAACCAATTGCTTTTAGTCTGTGTTAAAAAGTTCTAGGACATAGATGTATAATTGCATATGAATCATGTTTAATGTTCTCAGATGAGCAAGTTTTAATCCAATGCCCAATGATTTCCCATCTTATACATGCTTTACTGTGTATATATAATTATATATACATACATACCGATTGACCATTTACATACCGATTGGTTGACCCGATTAATATATAATGTAAAATACATGCACGTAAGTGAGGTTCTTTTATGACAAATTCGGTACAAAGAGGTATGGAACCGAAAATCTCGGTATCGAAACCGATACCGAGCCGGTACCGGGAGTTCGGTACGGTATTCGGTATTGGTATTTTTCGGTATCGGTACGGTATTGGTACCGATACCATCCATAGGTTGGAGGGCGTTTTCTACCATTTAGGTAGAAAATGGAAGCAGCCTCTCTACGGTAGAGGTAAGGTCTGCCTACATCTTGACCTCCCCAATACACCGTCGAGGTATTGGGGATCAAAACCGCGGAAAGCAGTTTCTTTCTTTTTTCTATTTTAATTTCACATGCAAACTCTTGGCTTTTCATATACACAGGTAAACACTCGGCTGTCTCCGGTGATTATAATGTTGAGAAAATTTTAAAACCTGATGCTTCAAAAAACCATACCGAGAGAGAATTTCTTCCACCACCTCCACCGCTTTCTAAAAAAAATAATACTGACATGAAAGAGAACATGGGGCCAGCAGTTGCTCGTGTTGAGGAAGATGATATTTTTGTTGGAGAAGGAACTGACTATGCTATCCCTAGCAAAGATATGAGCCAGAGCCCTCCTTCGGAAGACATGGAAGAATCTCCAAGGAGAAAGGATAGAGCTTCCTATTTTGACGAACCTGCTTATGGTCCTGTTCCACCCTCGGAGCCATCTCATGACTGGCAGCAAACTGTGAGTTTTTTTTTTTCCTTTTCTGAAAATGTGAATGTGGACCTGGATATTGTATCAAACTCTTTCTCAATTGTTCAGGATGGATATGCTGCTATGCAAGTGCAAGCCCTGGCTGCTGGTTATCAAGGCGAGTGGCAGGGATATCAATATGAGGAACAACTGTCTTATCCTGAACAGTACCTGCAGCAAGACCCTCAAATATATGAGATGCAAGCAGGTTCCAACATAGAAGCAGACCCACAATTGATGTCACAAGAAGAGAAAGATCGGGGTCTGGGCTCAGTATTCAAGAGGGATGATGTGAGGCTTCAACAATTACGTGAGAGAGATGCCCGGGAGAAAGATCCAAACTTTATATCGGAGAGTTATTCAGAATGTTATCCAGGCTACCAAGAATATAATCGAGAAGTTGTGGGTAGTGATGATGAAGATGATTTATCGAAAATGGATATGGGTGGGCGAGTAAGTGTTTCATTCCTACTACCAAGTGTCATGAATAATAAAGTGTTAAGTGTACAGGTCTGTCAGTTCTTTTTCCAGGAGGATAGACTAGACATCTATCAGTGTTTATTAAGCCTTTTTAAACTTTTATGTGAAAGTAAGTTGCGTTAAAAAGTGCACGCATACATTATAAAATGACATATTATTGGGTATATCGGTTTTCTTATTAAAATTAATTGCAGTATGACCAGAAAGTTTTCACACGACAACTTGTCCATACACAACTTGTCTATATATTTAATAGCATCTTTGCCTTCTAACTTAAGAGCACCTTAGGTTAGGAATTTTTCTAAGAACATCTAGGATTTGGGCTCCAGAAAACAGCCCCTAAAGTTGCTCATAGACCTACGGTCACCAAAACTCCTCAATTGTGAGGGTTATTTGATTCATATTTGGTCAAGTAATATGTTAACACTTTATTTCTTCCACAGGCAAAGGGCCGGCTTCACAGGTGGGACTTTGAGACAGAAGAGGAGTGGGCAACGTACAACGAACAAAAGGAAGCAATGCCGAAAGCTGCGTATCAGTTTGGGGTGAAGATGCAAGATGGCCGCAAGACAAGAAAACAGAATAAAGACCAAAAGATTACGAACGAGCTGCACAAGATTAACAAGATACTGGCCAAAAAGAAGATGCAAAAAGGTGAAGCAAACGATGACAGTGGTGATGAATCTCACCCTGGAAAGAAGCTCAGGGTGTAAGGCTTTTGATCTTTACACTGCTTTTCTCTAGGCATTAGAACTGATTCTATATATGCTGCTACTTATCTCCATGTTAGTGGTTTCGAAATGATAACATATTGACTTTGGCTACATTATTTACTCCCTCCATTCCAATTTGTCGTCCATGTTACTCTTTCTATTCATCCCAAGACACTGTCACTTTTCATTATTTAAAAAGATCACAATAAACACCTTTTACGTTGTTATTATTATCAGCATATAAAGTGTTGATGTTATACGCTGTAAAAAACAAAACAACCCTCAATGACAGTTGTTGGTCCTTTGACTTGACTTTTCTTTGAACAAATGGAAGCGTCCTCTTGATCTTATCCAATTAAAACCTCCTTTTTTTAGTACTAATTCAGTAATTTTGGCGGAATCTTGTATAAATGTTTAATAGTATCCACTAGGCCCAAAATAAGGTACTTGGAGAGTTGGAGTGGAGTCTCTGGGAAATGGAAATCGCAATCTAACAGTGCCTCTGCCTCAACCTTGACCAAATCCTTTTAACTCTCCGGTTTCCCATTTATAGATTGGGTTTATCATCTAAAAAAATAAAGTACTTTTCTTATGTTTTTTTTTATAAGCCATTACCAAATGGTCTAATGACAAAGTTTGTTTTCTCACAAGAGATTTCAAGTTTGAATTCTACTTTCTACACATTTAGATGTGACCACGTGTATTTAATTTACTTTTATAGCCATTTTAGTTAGCTCAAGTGGCTAGTCATCACCTACAAAGCCTAGGACCCACCATCACTATATGATATCTTTTTAAGTGACGAAGGTTCAATCCCACATGCAAGAATGATTGAGACATTTTAGATATTTGCTCAAGTGTGAATACTGAGTAAATATGCTAACTAGAACATGTGTTATATGATTTGTGCATGTTGATACCAATGTGGTACCAGGAATAAAAGGTTACTACTGTTTACTTTCTTTTTTGTATGCCATTGTTCCCTTTTAAAATAGTACGGAGTAAGGCTTAAATATGTGTCCCACAAATCTACTTGCGTGTCAGTTGTTGCAATATTTATTGGGGACGTGTAGGCCGACCACCCCTTATGTAACCCGACCACCCCTTTTGGAGCGACAGTCGCTCCTAAAGGGGTAGTAGGATACGACAACGAGCGACAGCATACGACAACATTCCTGTACGATTCGAACCTACCACCCCTTTAGGAGCGACAGTCGCTCCAAAAGAGGTGGTAGGTTCGAATCGTACAGGAATGTTTCTGTTTCCCCGTAAAGATTCATTCTATAAGTTCAACCATTTCATATTCATGTTTCCCCGTGAAGATTCATTCTATAAGTTCAACCATTTCATATTCATTCTTTATAACTTCAATCTCAGTACTCAATAGTTTTGATATTCGATCGTTTTCATATTCATTCATTTTGATTTATTCGTTTTCATTTATTACTGTTAAGTGTTTTTATTATTTTAGATGGATTGCTTGGAGGAAATTTTCTTAAATCCAAATGCGCCGGAAGGTGTAAATGACGAGTTTGTGTACGAAGAACCCGATGACGAATTTGAATCCCCAGATGTCCGTGATGAATTTGATTACGATCACGATGTTTTTTATACCAAGGAGGTATGTATATAATCCAACCTTTTCATTTTTTGTGTTGTTATTTTGTGAGTAATTGTATTTTGTTATTATTCATTAGATTTGTTGCTATAAAAGTATGTAAGAAAACTAATTATTAAAACTACGGATAAAAAATTGTTTATAAAAACATATTAAAAAATGTACATAAAAATGTAGATTAACAAAAGCTATTAAAAAATTGTTAAAAAAAAAGTGTATAAAAAAGTGTATTATAAAAAAGTGTATAAAAAGTGTATTATAAAAAAGTATATAAGAAAGTGGATTATAAAAAAGTATATAAAATAGTGTATTAAAAAAAATGTATTATAAAAAAGTGCATAAAAAGTGTATTAAAAAAAAGTGTATAAAATATATCAGGTGTTTGACACACACATAGATTTGGTAGACTGGGCTCAAAGAACGGCAAAGGAGCTTGGTTATGTGTTAGTAACACGAAGATCAAATGTCACAAAAGGCGGAGAAGTTAAAAAGGTGGTCCTTATTTGCAACCGTGGTGGAAAAAAAGATAAGCGGTCAACCGGGGCACCCAAAGGGAGTACCAAAATTGACTGTCCATTCAAATTGGTAGGCCGTCTGACAAAGGACCATAGTTGGTGGGTTGAAGTTATAGATCACCGACATAACCATCCATCAGCTCGTAATTTGGAAGGTATTGCGTACGCAAGACAACTAACCGATGTTCAAAAAGAATTTGTGGACGAAAAGGCGTTGCTAGGTTTTGGGCCAAATAGCATAAGGGACCAATTGAAGGATGCATTTCCCGGCATCTTGACCCGTTCACAAGACATTTCTAACTACCTGCGGCAACACCGGCTAAAGCACGCCCAACAACGAGGGGAAACTCGAATGCAGGTGAAATAAGAAACATACCTGCATGTGGATCGTATAACTATATGTTTATTTTTTAAAAAAATACGACTTCCTTATACTTTGGTTGTTTACCCGTTGCAGATCGTGCTCCAATTACTATCTGACCATCAGTACACGTATCAGTACACGACGGATAGCAAAACCGGATGTTTGACCAATCTCTTTTTCGTACATCCTACATCACTTGACATATGGCGTGCATTTCTTTGGATCATTGAAATAGACGCCACGTATAAAACCAACGTTTACAACATGCCGCTTGTTGAGATTGTGGGTGTCACTCCAACTGGCAAGACATTCAGCATTGCGCACGCACTTATTGAAAATGAGCAACATGCGGCATACACATGGGTGTTACAGTGCTTGAGGTCGACGCTCGAAGAAGGGTTCGTCGTGCGTGTGGCACTCACTGATCGGGATCTGGCCCTTATGAAAGCGGTTAAGGATGTGATGCCGGAAACGAAGCTGATACTGTGTAGAATACACATTTGGAGGAATATTGAGTTACATGCCAACCCATCGTTTGGGTCAAAAAAAGATTATGGTTCGTTTAGACACCGGTGGGATAAACTCGTAAACTCAATCACAGTTAAAGAATACGCAGAGAATGAGCAGCGGCTAAAAGTATTCTTGGCAGATAAACCAAGTATATACATCCCGTCCCCATACTGTTTTTATGATAACGCTTACGATGTAACCCTGTAGCTAAATCACTTTTTATTTTCCTGCAGATCTTTATAAGTATCTACAAATACAGTGGCTTGCCTCGTACAAGGAGTTATTTGTGTCATGTTGGGTCGACCAACACCGCAATTATCGTAACTACACTACCAACAGGGTTGAGAGCGAGCATTCTTTGCTGAAGTCAGTTATGCATCAAAAGCGGCTTACGTTCCATCGAATTGTTGAATGTGTTAACTCTGTTGTCAGCGGGCAATACACCGAAATAAAGGGGTCACTGGAACATTGCAGGCAGTACAATCAAAATAAACACAACTATCCCTGTTTAAAGGATTTGCTCGGTAAAGCCTCCCATGTAGCCTTGCAAATTATGGTTGACGAAATTGATCGATTGAAAAATACAGTAAAAGGGGACGTGTCAAAGTGCGGGTGTACAGTATGGGCTAGTTGTGGCTTGCCATGTAGTTGTCGACTTCTAACATACATGCAGGAACGTAAGTACATTTCATTCAGATACAAATGGTCCATTTTACTTAAAATACTTAATGTAATATTTTTATTCCTGCAGGAAGGCGTGTTCAAGAATATGAGATAGATGCATTTTGGTGCAAGCTCGATATAACCCCGTCCACCTGCCTGCCTGGAAATGTGAAGAAAGACTCGGATGATGACGAGCCTGTTGAGGCCTTTTGTGGCGAGGTTACTGCTGCCTTGGAACGACAACCCATAAAACAAAGGAAAAGCTTGATGTCAAAAATAAAGGACCTCATCTATCCGGGTCGGTCCAAAATCAAGGATCCGGAGGTCCAAAAGAAAACACGTGGTAGACCTGTTGGGTCAAAGAAAAAGGTATATTATTATAGTCTAGCAAATTATTAATTGTTAAATACTATACGGGTATACATCTAACTTAATTATTCATTCATTCATTGCAGATGCCAGACTTGAACGTATCACCTCCGATGCCACCACCACCAAAGATGAAAAAGTCGAGGTCCGTGCACGTGACAACACCTAAGTATCCGAATACCGCACCAGACTCACGCTCATGCTACAGAGACTTTCAGGCGGCGAGACACAGTGAGCATGTGCCCACGCAGTCACGTTTCGCGGAGCCTGACACCAAATTACGGGAGGACACCCGTGATTATATTGACGAGTTGATCCGATCGTCACAATTTTCAGCAGCAGGGCCGAGTAATGAGCCTACAACCGAACCCTCATTCCTAGATCAGTTGTTCGGCGCAGCCGAACCCGCGTACTATCCTGTGCCACCAACAGCACCAACAGGCGTAGTGGATCAGTTCTTCAGTGCCGATACTTATTTTCCTGCAGGTCCTAGCACTCCGATGCCAGCTGCACCATCATCGTACTTTGATTTTTTCAGTACGCCCACACAACCTTCGATGCCACCAGCACCATCACCTCCGATGCCACCAGCACCAGCACCATCACCAATATCTCCCATATCAGCTGAGCAGCAATTGGCTGCTCTACCAGTACCACCACCTAACACTCGCCCACTGCAGACGACGGGTATAAAGGGTTACCTTGATGACATACCGAATGTATTTAGACCATACGTCAAGGGGATTATTAATGTCAGTGGTGATGGCAACTGTGGATTCCGGGCACTTGCTGTTGCATTGGGGTACGATGAAAACGAAGGTTACGAGTGGATCCGACTACATATGTTGGCCGAGTATGAAAACAACAAACAATTCTACGATGAACTAACAAGATGGGGACAGGTTGAAGCGAGGTTTTTTGAGGGGTCATCAAGGTCTTATGTAGGGGTGTTTAGACCAACTGGCTACTGGATGCACATGACTATGGGGGCCATGTTGTTGTCCAACATGATGGGTATAGTAATTCACTGTTTATCTACTGCCGCCAGTTGGACTTCGTTCGCATTTACCTATGGTCCTGATGAGATGCCTAGGAGAGAGCCCATATCAATAGCATTAGTACATGGTCACGGTCACTATATCATGGTGCAGTTGGAAGGTGACTACCCGATGGCCCCGGAGATCGCATATTGGGTACAGGATCGTGTAAGGCCTCCCGTGAGCAAATGGAAAGATTTGTACCGACACCGCCAGTTAGCCTACAATAGATATATAGATGCAACAAAACCTCCTCCCATCTATATGGGAACAGTGGACTCATCTAATTAGGATTGTAATAAAGTTTTTGGTTTTTTGTTATGCCCGTTTTTTTGTTTCCTTTTTTTTTTATCAAAAAAAACTTGGGGTGTTACTTCGTAACTTTATCATCTTTTTACTTGCTATATTACTGTTAATAATATAATAATACTACGAAATTTGGGGTGTTACATTTTTGCAAACCGGATAGTCCACCATCATTATAAACAAACAGTACATAAATAATAAAAATGTCCATATCAAACACAAATAATAAAAATGAATGTAAGAAACTGTATTTATAAAATTGTCCATACTTCGTACAAATAAAAAAAGTCTAATCATCGGAATCGTCGTCGTCCTCACCGGCATTATCATCACCCACACCTGGTCCGGATACAGAGCCTGTCCCACTAAAAAATCCACTCATATCCGACAAGCTACCAAATTCCCCTGATGGAGGTCCATAATGCGCCGATGTCCCACCCCATAACTGGCTGGGGTCGAAATACGCATCACCAGGCTGGTTCAAGTCAACATGGTAGCCGGAAGGTTGGGATCCAGAGGGGCCAGAATAGGATCCAGACGGGCCGGAGGAGGATCCTTCCGGAGGTCCAAAATGTGGTTGCGGCAACTCAACAGGGAAATCATGGGATCCGAAACCCCTGAGAATCCTCCCTGGTCCGCGCTGATGTCCCGATCGCGATCCAAACGCTTCCGGGAACAACTGGGTTGGAGGTGTCGGTGCAGGATCCTGTGAATGTCTCTCCTGCGCAGCTTCCAGACGGGACTGCATATAAATAGTAAGGTAAGTTTAATAAATGGAGCAGTAATTAAAAGTAATTTAACTTAAAGTTATGTATATACCGCAACTTCCGGAGGTTGTAGTCTGTGGGTTGCCGCCCAAGTCGACTCCCACGTGGGCGGTGGCCCCTCCTTCTTTTCGTTATGGTGCTTGGCCTGCAAACAAGTCAAATAATTAGCATTAAAAAAACACAAGAATTGTATACTTTTGTTAAAACCAAACGTACCAACGCCCGATCGTGGGCAAGAGAAATAGATCGCCGACCCTGAGTCCCCACCGCCTGTTTGGACCGGTTTGTCTTGTTTGTCTCGGCCCGCTTGACCCGGTCATCCCTCGTATAGAAACGCAATAGTTTTCCCCACTCTTCCGGGTCCATACCAGCTGGCGGTGCTGTCTGCAGGGTATCTGCTGCGCCTACACCCCCCCGTGCTGTAAAATGCTGAGATTTGAATTTTGACTTTCTCTGCCTATATATGCTAGCTGCATCAGCACGGAAAGCCAGTTTTGCTGCCTTCCGGGTGGGGTCGTCCTCATCAAGCTCTAAGTACTGGTCCATCGCAAAATAGCGCTACATTGTTTAAAAATACAAGTTAGCATTTTCGGGGTTATCATTGTAAAACATATTAAGTAAAAAATATAAAAAGAAACATATTCTAACCTGTACTTCCTCCAAGATATGGTCCCTCATAGACTCAGGCACATCGTCCCATGACTCGTAGTACTGGGGGACATCTCCGATCAACGAGCCTAACAAAGATTTGTACATAGCCCCGTAGTCCCCGATCGACTGAAAGGTCTTTGATTTGTAGTCGAAGTACATGGGTAACGGGCCTCCATTTTTCTTCAAGGCAGCCTCAAGTTTTAGATTTTTGGCTGCCCCTCTTGGTGGTGGTGGTGTTTTCTTCGAGCCTACAAAACCAATAAGTAACAATAACATAAATAAGTTACTTTAAACGATAAGAATACAATTATTTCAATGCATAACTAAATTTAATGTAAAGTCAATTTTCTTACCGCTGTTTTTGCAGCCTGATATTTTCTTCCACCACGATCGGTGCGGATCCCTCCCATCGCCGTCGCCGCCGTGAGCTCCTAGCATTTTTCTTATATCTACATAAATAATACACGTATTATAATACTTTTTATATCAACTTTTTTAACAACTTTTTTTTTAACTTAATTTTTTATATGACTTTTGTACTACTACTTTTTCAATATATGTTTTAATATCTTTTTATACTTATGTTTTAATACTTTTTTTACTTATACATTTTCCTAGCATTTTTCTTATATCTACATAAATTTATATCAACTTTTTTAACAACTTTTTTTTTAACTTAATTTTTTATATGACTTTTGTACTACTACTTTTTCAATATATGTTTTAATATCTTTTTATACTTTTGTTTTAATACCTTTTTTACTTATACATTTTCCTAGCATTTTTCTTATATCTACATAAATAATACACGTATTATAATACTTTTTATATCAACTTTTTTAACAACTTTTTTTTAACTTAATTTTTATATGACTTTTGTACTACTACTTTTTCAATATATGTTTTAATATCTTTTATACTTATGTTTTAATACCTTTTTTACTTATACATTTTCCTAGTATTTTTCTTATATCTACATAAATAATACACGTATTATAATACTTTTTATATCAACTTTTTTAACAACTTTTTTTTTAACTTAATTTTTATATGACTTTTGTACTACTACTTTTTCAATATATGTTTTAATATCTTTTTATACTTATGTTTTAATACTTTTTTTACTTATACATTTTCCTAGCATTTTTCTTATATCTACATAAATAATACACGTATTATAATACTTTTTATATCAACTTTTTTAACAACTTTTTTTTTAACTTAATTTTTTATATGACTTTTGTACTACTACTTTTTCAATATATGTTTTAATATCTTTTTATACTTATGTTTTAATACTTTTTTTACTTATACATTTTCCTAGCATTTTTCTTATATCTACATAAATAATACACGTATTATAATACTTTTTATATCAACTTTTTAACAACTTTTTTTAACTTAATTTTTTATATGACTTTTGTACTACTACTTTTTCAATATATGTTTTAATATCTTTTTATACTTATGTTTTAATACTTTTTTTACTTATACATTTTCCTAGCATTTTTCTTATATCTACATAAATAATACACGTATTATAATACTTTTTATATCAACTTTTTTAACAACTTTTTTTTTTAACTTAATTTTTTATATGACTTTTGTACTACTACTTTTTCAATATATGTTTTAATATCTTTTTATACTTATGTTTTAATACCTTTTTTATTTATACATTTTTATATTTTCTAATACAAACATTTTCTAGTACAAACTTTTATAAACTTTTTTTTAAATATATTTTTTTATATGCTATGTAATACACTTTTTTTACATTTTATATTTTTTACACTTTTTTACAAACATTTTTACATAACAAAAACAAGAACAACAAGAACAACAACAAGAACACAAGAACAACAATACATTAAATCTATGGGCGTATACAATACGTTAAATCTATGGGCATATAAAATCGATCCTAATACATCTATGCATAACAAGAATAACATCAAACTAATACATATACTATATAGCAAATTAATGGATACGAAATAAAAAAAAAAATAAAAACTTACTTCGACGTTCGGTTTACGAAAGGGGTAACGACGGGTCGCTCCTAAAGCCTCACTGAAAAAGTGGGTCGCTCCTAAAGCCTCACCGGAATATCTTGGCCGGAAAATATGGGGGAGAGGGGGGTTGGATCGGTTGGGGTTTACGAAAGGGGTAACGACGGGTCGCTCCTAAAGCCTTACTGGAAAACTGTGTCGCTCCTAAAGCCTTACCGGAATATCTTGGCCGGAAAATATGGGGGAGAGAGGGGTTGGATCGGTTGGAATGGAGAAGAGAAAAGGAGATTGGAGTATGGAGAAGACTGATGAAGAAGCAGGGGGATCGATCGGTTTTATTTATTCGAGGCACCCCTTTAGGAGCGAGTCGCTCCTAAAGAGGGGGTTTGACGGGTCAACGGGTCAACGGGTATATGCATAGATATCCGCGAGCAATTAATGGGTCTACCCTTTAGGAGCGACTGTCGCTCCTAAAGGGGGGTGGTCGGGTTACAGAATATTCCGTGGTCGGGGTATGTGGCATGTATTTAAAAGATAGACTGCTTTGCTTAGAACTTGCTTATTACACTCCAGAGAAGTTTGTATGCCAAAAAGCACCCCGTTTAGTCACGATCTTCTTAGAGAAGTCTTCAACGAATAGAATGGCTCACATTAGAGCATAGATTTATTTGTATAGAAATTTAATTTAGAATTTTGTAAAACAAGTTCCCAAATCCAGACATAAGATAAAAAATAAAAATAAAAAATTGAACCAGTAAATTAAACATTTAGTCATATATATATATATATATGTATGTATATATAATATATATATATATAAAGAAATAGATAATAAATAAAAAATTTAGAAAAAAGGAGAGAAGAAAATTAGGCCTAAAAAAGGAGATTAGAGGTGTAAAGTGTATTCCCAACCCCCTCTTTTAGTTATATTATAGATTGTAGATATTGGATGTTACGACATTATTAATATATAATTTTATTTTATTATGATTTAAAATATAACTTACTATTTTTATTAATAGAAAATTGATCTATATATTTTATATGAAACATATCTTAAATATTTCAAACTAAAATATGCTTTATTTTTTCATATGATATTAACTATTATTCTATTGGATAAGATATAAGATATATAGTATTCTTTTTATTATTAGGATATATATTAGCTATTAATCTATTGAATATATTATATTATAATTATTGGGTAAAAAATGTAAATTTGTGATGGAAAATTAAAACGTGTAAACTAAATATAAAGGGGGATTTTTTTTGTATAGTTATAAAAAGTATAATTATTAATTTGTCATTTAATAAAGATGAAATTGATCTAATTGTTCTAATTTTAAGATGAAATCCATCCAAGGTTTCTTGTTTGTTTAGGAATGAATCTAACACCTTGTTTTATATATATATATATATATTGGTAGATATATATATATATATATATATATATTGGTAGATGAAATCCATCCAAGGTTTCTTGTTTGTTTAGGAATGAATCTAACACCTTGTTTTATATATAAAAAAATTTTTGTTCTCATTTTTTGAAGCAAATAAAAAACTCTTTCAATCATCACACTTATAAGCATAGAATATAAGATATAAAGGAGAATCTCGTATATGTCATTGATAAGCTTGTAAATATCATATTTATCTAATTAAACCTTTAAATATTAAAAATGTTATAATTAATTTTTAAAAAATACAAAATTACCCAAATGATCAAATTTAATCAATATATAACTTTAAAATCATTATAATTATTAAATGAAAATTTAATTTACAATTCTAAAGATGGTTTATTAAATAGATTAACAGGATAATTAAAGATGGTATTTTACGGAAAACCATAAAAACCAAGTTCCATGGAACCTAAATGACAAATTCATAACTCAACCCAATATTGAATCAACAAAGGCTCACCAAGATTTGTCAAAACATCATAAAATATAGGGATTAATTACGAGAAGACTAACGTACTTTCTCATTTGTACACGGTTGCCTATTATATTTTTTTATTGATAAGGTTTACCCACAATATTTTTTTGTACACTGTTGACCCATAGTTGACCGGTTTACTATAGTCGGTTAATGAAGCTGACATGGATTTACAACGACAAATTTAATCTCTGTATGACTAATGTACTTTTCCTTTTGTACATGGTTGGCCATTGAACTTTTTTAATTGATGTGTATTACCAACAAACTCTTAAAATTTATACATGGTTGACCCAAATCTTCAAAACTAGTTTTTTCTCATACTCACCTTTGTTAGCCTGCAAGAATTCAAACATCTCGCCGGAAAACTCAAAATCGACATTTCTCTCTCGTTTTTTCGAATTGAAACTCGAACTTTGTACCAAAACACTCCAAATTAAAATCCGCACAAACCCTAACCAACAAAAATACGAATTACAATTTTCCGGTGACTGAGGGGTTAGCGGTTGGAATCATTTTTAGAAAAATCTTTTGTTTTGTTTTTTATCAAAATTTATGGGTTTTATTTTTTTTTTTTAAAAAAAGCAATTTTGAAAATTTGAGTACGAGAGAGAACCAACTTTAGATATTTGGGTCAACCATATACAAATTTTAAGAATTTGTTGGTAATACACATCAATAAAAAAAAGTTCAATGGGCAACCATTGTACAAAAAGAAATGTACATTAGTCATCCAGTGTTAAACCTGTCGTTGTGAATCCATGTCAGCTTCATTAAACGTCTACGTGGTTGCCACGTCATTAAAAAGAGTGATTACCGGTAATATGGGTCAACCGTATACAAAAAAAAAAAGGTTTGTGGGTAAACCTCATCAATAAAAAAAAATAATCGGCAACCGTATACAAATGAAAAAATACGATGGTATTTCTGTGATTAATTCCCTAGAATAAATCAACCCAAAGTCTTCAATTTTTCTATTAACTCATCGGATAGAGCCAAACCCAATAGAAGCACACAAACATACAACTACTTATAAAACATGTACTATTGGACCTCCTGACATGTTTTTGAGAAGATCATATATTATATTAAGAGTGTCATAAAAAAAAAAAAAAACAAAACTAATATACTATACTATCAAGAACAAATAATTGAGAAAATAGGAATGCAAAACAAAGAACCCACGTAAAAAGCGCTAGGCGTTATCTAATTAAGGATTTTAATTTAATATATGATATGTGATGTAATTAGAGATTAAGTCAAAGAGTGTATAATTGTAATTTAAAAATGTTATTTATATAAATTTAAGGGTTTTTTTTTGTTTTTGGAACAGCAATTATTTTAAAGATTTTAATTAATGTTTTATATTAGATATATTAATCATTTGGGTAATTATGATATTTTTGAATTTCAATAGTGATATTCTTGATATTGAGAAATTAATGTTGATAAAATATGATATTTACATTTTCTATCAATGACATGAAATTAACACAGCTTTAATCTCATGCCTACACACTTTGACATATACTTTCAGAAATATAAGCAAAGGACTAGGATTTAGACCCTTGCTCAGGCGTCACGGCTATGCTAACAGGTCAGTCAAGGGCAAATAACAGATAACGTCTTTTCATAAAACAATAAATTTTTAAAGCTTAGAATCATCCAGAAAGAAATACTTGATTCCAATCACCGTTTCAAATCAAGAAAAACAGATGATTGCTATCAATCATCCAAGAACAGGAAAGATACGAGTAATATGATCCAATGGAATGCTGTCGGTAGTACTTCTTTTGAGCTCAGGATGATTAAACTCGTTTTGAGGCAGTGAAACAAGTTGGCTTTTGCCATGCCCTTTCTCCAGAGTCCAATCGCCATTAGTAACACGATGCTCAAGAAATTTATCCAAAGACGGACCCTCACTATTAATTGCCTGTTAAACAGTTCTTGTCAAGTCTCACCAGCATAAGATATTAGAATATGTTTAGACATCATGCAGGCTAGGCAATTAGAAAATGGTCTCAAGCAGAAATGTGGTGAAGACAGGGTTCAAGCATATTAGCTTTATAGCCCAATTCAATAGCATGCGGCAATGAGCTTGGAGCCGTGATTAAGTGGGTGATAAGACCCCGTAGTTATAAAGTAAACATTTGATGAAGCTACACAGATCATATGTACGATAACAAGTAAATCATAGTGTGTTTGGCAATACGTTTTGAAGTGATTATTTGATTATTACTGAAACACAATCTAAAAAAGTGTTTTGATGAAAAAGTAATTATCTGCTATGTAAATGCACTTTTGGGAAAGCATGTACATACATTCTTTTTCAAAACCCAGTTTTAAAAACGCAAAATCTGTTCTGAAAACACAAAACACCAAACACCCAGCCAAAAGCATTTTTGTAGTTCATATAGTTTGCATGTTGATCAGTTGAGTGGTTGTGGATTAAGAGCAGAATAATACCTCGGCAATAACAGATTTCGGGGCTTTTTGGTAAGAGAGAGACAAGACATGAATTGCATATTCTTGAATTGCTTGCTCAAATCCTGCATCAAAGTGTTTTAACCCTTCATAAGACACGACTAAGAATTATATTATATATTAGAATAAAGAGAATTAACCCTGACAAATATTAGAAATGAATAAAATAGCATGGTTGGATCAAGTAGTTAACATTGCTTCGGGAAGCAAAGGTCAAGGGTTCGATTCTCATTCCTCAGCCCATGCAAAGGCCAAAGGTCCTTTTCTAGATAGAAGCTCAAAGCAACCTCTTGGTTAGATAGAGGTAAGACGGTTCGGTCCATACTCAGGTTCTAGTCGGTTTTCAAGTTTAAATGGATGGACCGAGACCAAGGCATTTTTGACGAAAACTTAGAGATTTGGATAACACACACAACACGTTCCTAATATTGTATGGTATAATTGTAATAGTAATCAAGAAACCATGAAATCAACCAAGTGCATGTTCTATGTTATGTGATTGTAATTATATAACAAGTTACTAATTGTAATATTTATATATTTATCTTCGATTTTCAAAATACTATACTCGTCGGAATTTGATGTTTTAAAGAAGACAGGAGAGTACACATGCTATATATGGAGAAAGGTTACTCTTACTACTATATAAAAATTGATAAAAACATACTGCTATGTTATTGAAAGTCTAAAACTTGGAGAAAAGATAACTTAAAATTATGTGTATATCTTATCTTATATCTTAAATAAAAGGAAAAAAATCTCAATTGAAGTTTAATTTATATCTTTTTTCTCGGTCCGGTTCTAGACATGAACATGGACCGAATCGAGAACCAAGTTTCAAGATTTAATAGAACCGTGGACCAGACCGAACTATTCGGTTTCGGTCCACTGTCGGGTCGGTTCCTCGGTTTTGTCGGTTTGGACCGCATTATGATCACCCCTACCTGAAAGAAGGTTCTTAAGGGGAGACAGTAAAGAAAGTTCGTTTTTGATTTTTTTTTAAGCTTATGTTTTAGATTTTTTCCTTTTTTCTCATTTTTTAATTAACTCATTCCAAAAAAAGAAATTTAATTAAAAAAAACAGTGATGGGCTTGGCCCCTCCCATCCATCAAGGCTACGCCATACACTGACAGAACTCGCCTATAGCTTACGGGCTACACCCTTTGAAAAAAATAACTATTTTTTGGAATAGGTTACTTAAAAAGATAATGAAAAATCAATAACGAATCTTCTCTACCATCTCTTTTGATCTCTATAATTTTTTGAGGAAACCTCTTCCTAAAAGGACAAGGATATTATAGTTATTTTAAGTAAATATAGAATAGATAGGAGGGACATTTTGAGAAAGTAAATATTAGAAACTTGAAACTTAAAATCAATATTGAAAATTTAAGTTCAATGTTGAAAATCTAGAAGAAATCTGCTTTATAATATAATATATATATATATATTATATTATAAAGCAAATCTCCCTTGTCTACATTTGAAGTTTCAACATTTCTATATTTACCTAACACTTTCTCTCTCTCCTCAAATCTAAACCAATCATTTTTTTTTCTCTCCCCCATAAATCATTTAATCTTCCAATTTATTCAAAATCTTTTATGTCAAAAACCGTACATCGATAAATTATAAAAATTATATGGGTGTCCTTAAAATTTCATGCTCTTTCATTAAGGATGTATTTTCGACAAATTTTTAAATCCGAGGGCGGAGCCTGTACGGCTAAGGTAATTGGCTATCACACTCTATGACCTATCAACCCCACCATCTCACCGCCGCAACGCGCGGGTACTTGCTCTCGTATGAGTAATAGCAAAATACAATGACAAGCCTGAAAAAAAATGTTACAATTTTTTTTGGTTGATTTGGGGTTGATATACCAACCTGGGACAACATCTAGAATATGGCGGGTTTTAGCTGCTTCATCCCAAAACTGACGGAATTTGGCAGTCTGCATATAGAAAGGTGATAAGAAAACTGAAAAAGATTCTGTGAAGTTGGTACTAATTTAATAACACAAGTGATTGAGGGAGAGATAGACCTCGAGATAGTGAGAGAGAAGTATAAGAGTCTTGAACGGTTGATCCATTTGCTGAAAGTGAGAGGAGGAGGGATTAATGAGCTAGTGAAATAGATAAGAGGATAACAAAAGAATGAATGAATGAATGTACCACTCTCTCTGGAATCAAAAAGAGACACAAGCTGAAATCAGGGGCAGGCATCGCCATGAGAGCCTTGATCAAAATGCGGGCAACGATCTGACTGCTCATCCTCTCTGGCTCAAACTGCATACACATATATATATTTTTTTGGCAAACTCGGTCAATCCATCAATAAGTAATTGAAAGAATATATACTAGGTGGGGAGGTTAGGAACCCCCCACCTACCTACATACATACCTGATAGAGACGAAGTAGACAGAGGTTTGCATCTAAACTGTAAGTCTTGGATGAAACCTTTAATAATTACAAACATACAAATCTTATACTAGGGTTTAATTTTACATTGTATAATAAATAATACATGGATGGATGGATAAATAGATAATTAATGAAGAAGAAGAACGGGAGGGTACCTGATGGTTGACATAATTTTCGAGATCGGGAAGAATATCGGGATTGTAAGGATTGACGGCTACAAGTTGCTCCACCGTGATCTCTGTTGTTGTTGTTGATGATTCCTCCCTTCCCATTATCTTCCTTCCAAATCTAGTCTTTTTCTTCTTAGTGATAGCAATAATAATACGAGTAATAAATAGGTCTGCTAGGGTTTCATCTCACTTTCTATATTATTCGATTGTACTGGATTGGGCCGCCACTTTTTATGGACCCTCCCATACATCTTTCTAATCTTTCCCTTGCATTCTATTGCGAAGTATACCCAACTTATAAAAAAAAATTGTAATTTTTATAGATATAATATAACTAAAATAAGAAGTTCAAGGTACACTTGACACCCCTTATTAATTCTTTATTTTTTTAATATTTATTTAATAAAAAATGGCCGCTCTTTAATAAAATTTTTTTTATAAACCAACACATGTTAACTATCATTTACAACTCCATGTTTTGAACAACTCAAAGAAAATCAAAACGTTTGAGATGGTCTTTGTTGATAAATTGTTATGTATTTTTCAATTTATATATATTATACACTTTTTGTTCTTTTTATTTAACTAAAGTTGAAAAAAAAGGGTAAACTAGAATCAATATTTATATAAAGTTAATTTTCATATGTTTCTTCTTTAACTTATATATTAATTAAGTTGTAATATTGGTCATACACTTTTTGTTTATCTTTTTATTTAACTAAAGTTAAAAAAAAAAGATAAACTGGAATCAATATTTATATGGAGTTAATTTTCATATGTTTCTTTTTTAGCTTTCGTATTCATTAAGTTGTGATATTTGTTATACAATTTTTGTTTCACAATTATTATAAGATTTATATATCTTGAGACTAATTGTCTAATGGACGAATCTAATCAGTAGTCTAATAATAAAGCCGATTTTATAATAAAAAGATACATATTTTTATGCAAACTTAATGACAAAGACTCTCATTACCAAATACGTGTACGAAGTACGATGATACATTGACTACATATATCTATGATTGATAATTTTATTATATAAAGAAAAAAAAATCTAAACATACTAAATCTTATGCATTTTCAATAATAAACTAATGATAACAAACAATTATGACTATAATTTAAATATATTCTTTAAGAGGAATGTTACATATATAAACAAATTACAAATAGATCTTTACAAACCAACATGCCAATTTAGGTAGATCTGTTTGATTTAAAGATTTATTCTTTTTTGTTTATTACTCTAACAATTCTTTCTTTTTTTTGAACGTTCAAAAGAGTGTTATTAATCGATGGCTAGTGAGAAGCTAGAATTACATCATAGAAAAGTCCAGGTTACATGAAGAATTAAATATTAAAGCGAGACCAGTTTGACCAGTCTACAAGAGATTTTGATGATCGGTTTGTTAACCATAGGAAGCTTATGGTTTTAACTTCTTTGGTAGCATAGCGGATCGATGGGATTTTGTTCAAGAAGATGCAGTCGTTCCGGCATCTCCATAACACCCAACAATTCTTATTAACTTATAGGATAAAGATGTCACTATAATATAAAGAGAGTACCATAAAGCATGTTCCTCTTCAAACTATTTGTAGAATGCGTCATTAAATGGTCATTTAATTAACAAATACTTCTTTCATCCAATACAATTGACTAGAATACCCCTAGACTATTAATTTAAATTAGGAGGGTTTGTGCCACCGTCGAGACGACATCAGTTTGTACATGTTGCAGGTATCCTTATTTTTGAAAGTCAATACTACAAACATACAATCCTAGATATGTTTGTTAAAAAGTAAACCGAAAATCACTAAAAAAAAGAGAGTAAAATACTCATAAAAAAGGCTAGACCAGGATGCCCAAAATTGCCTAATTGAAAGACAAAACCAAAAGTACTGCATCACATATACTTTCTATTACTGATATAGTATCGTTACATATGTTTGTATAAAACTTTGGCATATCAAAAAATATATTTATCTAAAGGTAATAGCACAACCACGTTCAAAAGTTTGTAGTGTCAAATACATACATTTATTTTGAGAAAAAAGTAAAAAAGAAAATTTTTTGGAAGAAACCAAAAACAAAACTAAAAAATTAAAACTGTGACGTGATAAAATCCGAACAGAGTGTAACATGACAAAATTTGAACGATAATAAATGAAATGTGTGACATGTCACTTGATACATGGCGCCACGTGTCCTATGCATGATTAATATTCATAGCCTACTAATATATAATAGTAAATATATTTTTAAAAAAATTAACTTTTATTCACAAAACCGACACACATTGGAACAGTACACTTACAAAATACAACCACATACACCTTTACATGAAATCAAAGTTACACCACTCTACCCAATCTAAAAGACCTTTTTTAGCTATAGACTTATACCACAGAAACCTGAAAACTTTAATATCTTGTATAATCCTACGTATATTTACATTAGCCTCCGAGAATTGCTTTTCATTTTTTGCCTTCCATATACACCAGCAGGGCAGCAGGTCACAAAAATAATTCATTTAAAAACTTTCTTTCTTCGGCTTGGAACCCCCACATGATCTTGCAAATCTGTCAAGTCCTTCAAGGAGAACAGGAAGATCTGGCTCATCTTACACCACGAACTGACATGTTGCCACACAGGAACAAAACAGGTGATCAACAGTAAATAGTAATGGTAATTTTTTCTCACGGGACATAATCATGGCTACCGAAAAATTTATCAACATTCATTGGAAGGCCGCGGAAAAATTATATCAGGACCATTGCCATTTATCTAGGAGACATCATAGATTCTGAAGGCTGGTTTGATGGAATAAATACAGCAACCTCAATACCATCAAATTCATCAAATAAATGAACTTGGGCCTTGGCGCAGATACAAAAAATAGGAAGAATGGGCAGGCTACCACAACAGTTCTAGTAGATGTACCTGACAAGTTTACAATACAATAGTCCTTACCTGGAGCAAATGGTTCACAGACTTGCCCCTTTGTAGCGGTCTCTATGCCAAAGGTTGTAGAGCAGCACAAGTTTATTGATGTAACACTTTATGATTCTTTAGCAAATCTTATTATGAATTCACTACATTTGAGGTTTTTTCCCTCATGAAGTTGCATGATACCCAGATTGACAATGAAAAATCTGAAAAATGGCCTTGTATTGATTTACATATATATATATATATACACTAATATACAAATGAACCAACATGCAGGATATGGCAAACTGCCCCAGATATTGTTTTACATCTACGTATGCTGCACTTATATGCAGGTCTAAGCTGACAAAATCAACTACGTATAAATATACAGATCCATTTCTTTACAGATAATGCACTACAATCAACTTTTCCGACTGCCAAAACCGAGGACACCTAAGTTTTGCCCTGAAGAAAGCTCCTCAATCCGATCAGAAAAGTAGAAAACCAAATCATTGTTATTCTAACTGCCAAACAAAGTCATTAGTATTCTCTCTTCATTGATATTCTTTTGCTTTGTTAGGGTCTCTTGGATAGAGAATTGCTGCCCACAACATAGCCACAGCAAGACCGACTATGCTGTTAAAAGGCTGGAAAGGGTCACCACCGCTTACCCACAAAGGATAAGTGGGTTGATAGATTAAAAAGCCCCCTCCTTTTAAGGCAAAACTAGATGCCATAATCCCTGAACGTAACCCAATTGGAACATAGATACTTCCTTTACATCTATGTCGAACACCTGCAAGCCCCAGTGATAATAGCCACAGTCCTGGTATTGTCTTTAGTGACCTTGTATCCCAAAACAAATAAATGTTTACAAAGATATTAAGTGTATTTTAAGATATAAAATCATTCAGAAATAACATACCATTGAGATAAAGAAAATGCAAGCCCTGAAAGGATTATTCCTTGATTGTATCCAAGATCAGTTGCAATTTCTTCAGCCAACCAAGACCTGAAGAGTAATTCTTCTACAAGAGCAATAGCAATTGTGGTAACAAGTCCTTGACAAACAAACCTAAGCACTTTTCCAGACAACTTGAGCAGGATAACAACATCCATAGATGTTGAGATAGTAGGCCAAGACAGAGACACAAAACCAAGTAAAACATTTATAGATTGTATCAACAAAACAAGCATCACCCCTCCAATCAAGCCACAAATAAAGTTTTGGATCTGAAAGAGAAAAAAACCAATATTAGCCTTCCATCGAATTCCTGTGCAAGTACAATGATTCTGCTTATTTGTGAAACCTCATCTACAAAAAGTGTAAATTTAAAAGAAACAATGATGCTCAGCATGTGCAATTTATCACCCAAAGACATGATAATAGAACCCAGAATTTGGAGCTACAACCATCAACTGCCAATAATTAGCTAACTATGCAGAGCCAATTTATAAGTACCAACACTATTCTCAAATGACCATAAAACTTTGTTTTGTCAGATCTGGGATATACTGTATTAACTATCACATCATTTGGAAATTGACCAGTACCGAAAAACAACAAACAAATCTCAAATGACCAGAAAACTTTGTTTTATGTCTTGTAGATTGGGTACATACTACATAGCTACCACATAAATTTGGAAATTGACCAGTGCCGAAAAACAACATACATACGAAGAGAGTAACCCTCTTAAGATACGATCTCCACAACCCCCATCCCCATTTCCCCACTTTGTTGTGTGTTCTTTTTGTGGTTGAGGTCCCAATTAACATGCATATCAAAGATATAACATCTATAGCATTAAAAAAGAATATATAAGAATATTAAATGTTCACAACAATAATACCTGTATTGGTGATGTCAACTTTATTCCGTATCTCTCAAGTGGGTCTTCATAGCCCCTGATTCTTTTGCCCCATAGCACCACCAATACCATTATGGAGCTATAAAGACCGACTATGCAGGCAAGCTCAACATACTTTGAAGAGTTATGTGCTGCCCAGTTCTGTACAAGTGTTGGAAGCAAGGGAACAACAACTGGTGTCCACAGTACAAGCACCAAAAAGACGAACCCCAAAATCCTAATTAATGAAGTCAAATAAACAAAAAGTAAATAGCAAATAGAAACAGATATATCAAAAGAAACCACTTTATAAAAGAGCAAGAGAATAGTGGGTATAGCATACGGTCACATATGTATTTATTACTTCATACTTTGACTTGAAACCTGAAACTTTTTTTTCTTTGAACTATTATCCAAAGGAAGTATTCGTTATAGGCTGCCAGCTGTAAACTTTAAGCAGCAACTAAGTTGATTATTGTCATAATATAGAAATACAGTTGGTAACACATAATATGATACAATTAAGTAGGCACTATCAACATACATACAGATTACAAATATACATACATACAAAT
The DNA here is from genome assembly GCF_010389155.1 of Erigeron canadensis. Lineage (NCBI taxonomy): Eukaryota > Viridiplantae > Streptophyta > Magnoliopsida > Asterales > Asteraceae > Erigeron > Erigeron canadensis. The sequence goes on from NC_057764.1 coordinate 45,083,438, forward strand.
TATTACCAACACACTTATAAATTACATAAAAATATACATATTATACTTCAAATGATACTTTAGTGATGATTCTTCCAGCATCCCCCAGATAGTGGCCTACCTTTTGAATGTAAGTCCAGTGGAGAGATGGTTGCCTTTCAAAGGCGGGCAGTTTTTTGCTTTCTTTATTTTTTAATACAAAATCAATTGGATCCTTGCGAATTGTTTTCTAGACTAACTAATGATAGTGTTGCCTCCATTCAGTCTCACTAAATAACCAGAGCATGACTGATTCAATGTAAATTATAACCCAGTTGACATTATCTGATGTGAAGCCCTAAATGTGCTAAACACATGGGACCGTCTTGACCTGCTATCACTATTTTTCATGTCTGACACAACTGTCCTACCATGTGAAAAAGTAATGTAAATCATGGGTATACACTTACACAGATATTTACATCAAAAGTTCAAAGCACAAATGAGTGTAACGGCGATGGAGCACATAGATACATGTAAAATTCTATGAGTGACAATTACCTCTGAAACAGGGGACGTTCAGCAAGACGGAAAAAGGAGAAAAGCTTTTCGATCAAACTCATAGCACCACGGATACCACCCCATAGTAAAGCAACTTTGCCAACCAACTTCAAGATGCCACCTTTTTGCCCCAAATCTGCCAGCAGTGCAACCAGCCTAGCCAGACAAGATCGATGTTCAGCTACACACACATATGTAGGCTAAATGACTATATTAAAGATCAATAAGTAAACCTCTCTTGATCCACTTCACCACCTTCCTTCGTAGGCACTACTGGACTCGCAACTAACATAGCTTTCTCTGCAAGACTCGTGACTACATTGTGATCACTACTTTTGGATGTTTCCTCCTGAAGCTTCCCAGGCTCCTGATCCTTTTTTTTCTGATTGAAAAACATGGATGAAGTTGTGGAACTTTCAAGTCCCTCACTATATGGACCCTTCATGCAAAGCATAACCTTTGTTAAATATCAGCACAAATCACTGGTTACATGCAAACTGATTAGATAATCATAATCTGGATTCATTATGAAATAGCACCACCACAATGTAACAAGTAAAAAAACAACCTGTATAAAAACAATGTTTGAGGTTAAAAAATAACCAAGATATTATAAAGATTGCAACGATGTCATGATGAGGCATATAGATAAAACTGCTCTTAGTTATGGGGATGTAAATAGATGACAAGAACAGATTACAATTTATTGTTTCAAGGCGAGCACACTCAATAGTAAAGCAATTTCGGCCACCACTGTTTGATAAAGTGTGTGCTTTTGGTTTCCAGAAAATCACTTCTCGAGATTCAATGGTATCGTGATTAACGCTGCAGGGGTGGCCATAACTGGGTCGACTATTGACTTTCCAAGGTTTTCCAGATGCTAAGTATCTTGTTTTTATAGCAACAAAATACGTTGCAATCTGGTAAACAAAGAGATAGACATTTGGTGTGTAAATAAAAGTTAACCTATGGCAATTAAAGTGGCAAATTAGTCACTATATATAGAGGCAAATTGATGGTAATTCAAACAGTTACTAAACTCTTTCTCCCTTTCGAAGAATCACCAGATCCTTTCATTTGGGCAATAAAGGTTCAAGTCGATCTTCTTAAATAGTCATAATGCTTACTGACCAACAGTTCCATTGCTAAATGAAATTAGAAGAAACAGACGCACCTTCCTGACGACCACTTTTGTTGCTTACTGCCATTTTGGCAGTACCAATTAATAGACACACTGTTCAACGACAAGACTGTTCTTTGCTAATGCTGTTGCTGGTCTGTTTCCAACTATAGAGTATATGTTACAAAATCAACAAATCTCTTACTCCTTGTTCTAAAGAAACTCCAATAGTAATTTACAAACTTACGTGTTTTTTGAAAATCACCAACAAATCCAAGAGATGGATCATGTGCAGCGTTAGTGTGTGAAACTGTGAGATGAAATTTGTAAGAAAATAATTATCTAAAGGAAGGATAGTTTAATGTTATAATATCACTTATCAACATGATATCATCCAGTAAGCAAAAAGGCCTTAGTTGTTATATTATCCCTCCATCCATCCAAAACTTGTTGTCTGGTAGACACAAAAGCGTAAGGGATAATTATGGTTTAGGGTTGAGTTATGAATTAAATATTATAGTATTTCAGACATTAGAGATCTCTACTTTCCCAATTGTAGGAGCTATTGATCTTATTTTGATATTCTTTCCAATTATCAATACAAAGTCCAGAAACACACCAAATACCTATATAATGCAAATAGGGAAGTGATTCCTCAACAAGGTCATTGCCTTGTTAATGAGGTTTCAGCAGTATGGTATATGTTATTCTGCTCCATTACTTTCCTTTGAGGAAAGTTAGTAATTAGTTTCTACATTCGACCCAATTACACATCATTCACCAAGACTCAATAAAATGCATAGGTGACCAACTTTCACTTTATACCGAAGTTAGAAGAATATCACTTATGCAATAACATTTATGTGCAGAAAAAAGAACCCTTACTTGTTGATTAACCAATAAAGCAGATGCTCCCAGGGCAGCGGTAACTGCTCCAACCATGACGGTGTCATTTCTTAGACTATCTGACAAATCTTTCTCATCATATTCCTCATCCTCACTGCCCAAATTCTTGTTCTGGTTGACTTTATCATGATGCATTTCCTCATCAAATGTCCTACCTGCTTGTAAATAATACCCTTTCTTAGAGCTTTTGATCTGATCTATTTCAACTTCAGTGCTTCCTATAGAATCTGCTGCAGAAATGTTGAAAACTTTTCTCAGAGAAGCTAGACTAGAGCCTACAACAATGCCAACTGGAATCACTTGTTTCATATATCTGGTGCCCTCAACAGCTGAAGAGATGACTTCTAACATATGCTCGGCCTGTTGATTATCAGGTCCATCGAAGTCCTCACCTTCCCAAGCTATTAGATGCTGTTTGTCATGTACTGCAGCCAGTGAAATGGTACTTGCAACCTGCTCTAATTCTTTTTTCAGTACTGGTGCCATATCCACCATGTCATCTGATTGTATTCTTCGGCAAACTTGAACCTTTAAAGAACTCAGTATATTCTCTCTGACAAGTTTCATGAGCTGTACCGATGCATCATTGCCAATTCCAAGATTTTCATTGGTTTCACCAATTTTCTTATATCCTCCAATTGCTTCACCATCACCTTCAGCATCTAATATCACGTAAGATGGTTCAATAATGTCACTGTTACAGTCAACATCAGCTAGAAGAGGGTTCTCAATGTTTATTTCTGGGCCATCATGAGAAGTAGCATCATCAACAAAACTACTACCATCTCTTGATTGCTCTAAAAGCTTAAATTTACCTTCTTCTGGAACATAATCGAGACATAAATCCGTAGTAGCATCCAGATCAAGTGACCGATCATGTTTCATATTTGAAAGAAGACGGCTTTGTATGACATTATGATTGTTGTCAAAGACTGTAGCTTCGTATATTTTCTCCGTAGGAGGGTTACTAATTGTTAGGCTCTGCTGATGATTGCATAATTCTTTGGGCTCAATTGTCATATTACTTTTACCATCTCCTATCTGTTGCAGATCCGATTTGCTCTCGATATGATGCTTCTGATATACATCCTCAACCTTGTTCTTATCAGCAGTTGCAGATTCATCGTCTCTGCTCCCTTCCAACTGAGTTATTACATCTTCAATCACACTGAAAACGCTGTTAACTGCTACTTGGGTAGAATCGTCCATCCCTGTTAGTGCATCCAATGCCTGGGTAACATTAAAAGTGGATGGAGAATTACTTGTAACAGGCTGTACACTTGATTCTTCCTTTTTTTGATCTTCAACGTCTTCTTTTGCCATCAACGGCTTATCTGCAGAAGATGCTGAAGGTGACGAGGTTTCTTCTGTCCTTGGAGTTGATACACTTTTCTCATCAGTAGATGGCTCTGCATCTTTCTGTTGATTATCATTGTTTACTTTTGTTTCATCTTTATTTCCCAGTTTGACCTGTTCACAAATACTATCTTGAGAACTAACTTCCGCCTTGCTGGAAATGTGGGGCAAATGATTTAATTCTGAGTCGTGCAAATGAGCAGTCTGATCAGCTTTTTCTTTCGAAACTTCATCACTTTCATTGGCCCCCAAATCGCCATTGTTTAAACCGGAAATTTCACCACCATGGTCACTTGTTGACTGAATGCTATCCTCCTCGGGCTTTACAGAATCCCCCAAATTCGTACCCCCCTTATTAAGCTCAAAAGTACTGGACTCTTTGTCTTGATTTGAAATTATGGGTTCTTGAATCTTAGTGTTCACCGCTGATGTTACATCAGGAGCATGAATATTACTTGAAAATGCATTTAAGTTTTTCTTTTGGTTTTGCAAGATTGCACTAACTGTGCTGGTGAGCTTTCCACGAACATCTTCAGGCACAGCAACTTGCAATGCATTCATTAGAGTCTCCCCTTGACCAACAGCAGTCAGGACCTAATCAAATCCATCACAATTGTAAAAGCTTATCACCATTCTCAATCAACATTTTAATCAAGCGAAAATAGATTAATACTCTTTAAATAGATTCTATAACTCAATAATGTTGCATACACCAACCATCATAATGAATGCTTTGTGAAACGGGTACTCTAAACATATAGTTAGATCCTGGATACCATAACAAAAGAAAGAAAACATACATACATAGTTTTAAGGTCAGATTCATGTGAGAACAGTTACCTTCTGATAATATTTTGGTTGTTATTCTGTTTATTCTACTTGTTAGTTTGTTCACTGAATCAAACTTTCATCCACGATATTAGAAACCAATGATTTTAATATTGAAAATTATAATACGAACCAGTCCCATAATAGGCTCATATCAAGCCATAAGCTAGGTGTAAAACACTATGTTGGTCACGGTTAGTACCCTTTTTTTCGGGTCCAAGCCACCACTCCGAGTGTTGGAACCACGAAAGATAGGGTTGGCTCTGATCCTAATTGATACAAACTAGTTGCTCATAGCAATATATAACTAATAAAAAGATAGATAACTGATATTCGAGAGATCGATCAACTCCCCAAGAGCTTACTTTTGAGAGGTAAACCAACTCCTCTAATTTTGGTTGAGAGATCAATTAATTAGTTGGTTTACCTCTCAAAAAGATGCTTTTGAGATCAGAGGTAATAATACAACCCTAAAGCCCTATTTATATAAACTAGCATGGTGTCTGCGCAATGCGGCGGCGGTGACGGCAATACGGTGGTAACAGGTGGTGGCGGCGACTTATGGTGTAAATGTAATTAATATAGTGGTTAGTGTAGTTATTTTTAGACTTGAGGGAGTGGCAGTGTAATTTATTTCATTAAGGATATTTTAGGTATATTAATGTAGATAATTAAATTAGTGAATAATGAAGATGATGTAGGAAAAGAGTAGGGGCATTTTAGTCATATTGCATAGAGTAATTTCAACATTTCCATAAACAAAGGGGCTATTCTTTTTATATGTAGGTATAGAAGACTTCCTAGAAACCCTAACTTTGTCAACAAGTAATAAATCTAATTAATAATAAGCTATATAAACTAATTAACAAAAACGATTCGATTATTCATCCATAAAAGCTACACCGTACTTCACAATATGAAGTTTCTAGTTTTCGGCCAAATTACAAAATTGTCCACTCTGTTTTGTTTGAAACATAACACAAAAGAAATATCTTCAAAAGGTAAAACAAAATACTCAAATTTGTAAAGTAATACGAAGGTTTGTAAGCTAAAAACTCACTTTGTAAAATACTAAGAAGCTGCAAGCTAAAACTTAATCATCGCAACTGAACATATGCTCTTTCAATCAATAAGAAATTGAAGTATCAATTTGAATAAAGACGGACGATATTAATTTTATCAACTTATGTACTGAATTATATAAAAAGTTCTTTCTTTTAGTTCTAGCAAATTTCTCGTTATCACTGAACCCAAGTATATGTATAGGGATTAGTACAAGCAAAATAATGCTTAATCTATATCTATATTATAATAAAAAAAACTTCTTATTTTTGGAAATGTTGAAATTTGTGTAATATTTTCACATAGCACCTATTAAAATATTTCCCCCTACATTACCCCCTTAACATTAATGATTATATTACACTATCAATGCTTTATCTCTTAAAGTATCTCGATTAGCCCTTTAAATCAATTACCTTTACATCAATAATCTACACCACTCGACACCGCCTCCACCACTAACAATCGCCCCTACCACCACACCGTCACCGCCACAACCACCGCCGCATTGCGCGGGTACGGGGCTAGTGTAAAATAAATAAGAAAGAATCCAATGGCAACACAAGTCAATTTCTGGGCAGGTGTGCATCTGCAGCATTACATTCATAGAAATGTTGATGCATACCTGCCCAAAGTTTGACGCATGCCTGCCATGTGGCGACCTTAAAATCTTTCTCATGTTTAACCATAAGCTTATGTGGATGCTCTCTTTAAACCACTATTTTTGGTTTTGGCTCCTCCAGATCATTACTTAAGAAAAACCTATCTTCCTAATAAGAAGAAAGGGGCAAGCCAAAACCTAGTCCTAACAAGTTGCACGTATTACCTTATGCTTCTGTTCTTCTGAAAGAGTGTTAGGCATCGTCACATCTAGCATTTTCATAACGACTTCTGTCGCCTGTAGCGCTTCCCCTCTTTCACTATCCACGACAGCATCCCCTTCTGAATCCTCAAGGTTTGTTTGTGTTTCCATAACAGTTGTATCTGCATTTATTTCTTTTTTGACTTTGTACCTCTGTAAGTCAAGACTGGACCTTTTACCAGCATAAGAGGAATCCCCTTCCAAAGCATCCAACTGGTATGGGTTCGGAAGATTCCCACTTTTGCTACTTGCATGAGATACTTCAGTTGCCATCACTTTTAATTGTTTTGAAGGATTGATGGTCACAACGGCGTCCTCCACAAGTGGATGTCGACCTTTCAGAAGCCCGACCTCAACAGCTATAAGCCACTGCATGTAGAGAGGCAAGATAAATACTAGAGATCCACTAACTTATTTTAAAGTATATGTAGAGAGTTAATGCATTGTATTAATTTATGATAGATCCAAATAACCGATTTATGAGAGTACAATGGCATATCGTCTAATTGTAATTACCTCTACAACAAGATGCTGACACCATGATACAGCAGATGTTCCAATAGTGCTTTTGTCATCTGATCGAAAAGTGCAGACAAGTAGGCTTGTGAAAGGATTTTTGGCGATTGAGCTACGTGGGATGAATGAAGATGACAGGGCACCGTTCTGTTACAGAACCATCATACAAAGTTGTCAAATCTGGAATTTGGTTAGAATCAACCATACCAATCCTATAATATTAATAAGTGGCATTGGATTGTTCAATTGTAATCTACATTATCTTAGCAAAATTATTATCTTCACAAGCACATATAAATTGAGACATGACAAGCTTGAGTTTCTAAATCCCAAGCAAAGATAACAATATTGCAGTATCCCATATTAGAGTTGCAATGTTACTAGCAGAAAATAGACCGGGAACATTCATTATGTACACAAAAATTTCCAATAACATTACGGGTAATGTTTAGCTAAATGTTGGGAAAGTAGTTGGAGCTGGAGTAAGAGCTTGTAACTGTAAAACGATTTAAAAGTATGGAACATATTAAACTTGATATATGTAGCACATCTTTTCCTACACAAAATAATTATATGATGTACGTATTTCTTCAACGTTGTCATTTACACAAATGTTACATGAATATGTGCGGCATCCTTAACTCCAAGAGTTGATGAAGGATGACTAGTACTACATATTTACCTGAACAAAGAGAACCGGAATCATTATGCTGCCAATCACATCAGTTGTGCTGGAGCTGACATAGAAATCTTCGATTGAGGTAAATCCATATGACACCATAGATATTGCTTCCTCAAAATCTTTAACAGATTTAGACCGTAAAGCCTTTTCAACATCAAACTTTTTAGATCGACCCTGAAATAGTTCCTGGAAGGAAAAAAAAAAAACATTATGGGAGTAAAGAAGAACCTTGTTAGATTTAATTTATTTTAAGCTCAAATTTACCAAAAACTAGACTTTCCTATTTAAAAACATCGACAACTTATTAGATTTAATTTAAAATAAGATTACATATAATATTGATACAAACAATTTTTTTTAACTCGCAAATGTCGAATCCAATAGAAAATATTTTAAAATCTAAGAATATGTAAGCAGGTATCAAATAAGTTTTTCAAAGTCCTAGTTTCAATCTAACCATGTGTGGGCAAAAATTTAGTGTGTGTATGTGTATATACAAGGGGAGGAAAGAAGTAAAGTGAAAGAAAGAACGAGTAAAAACGAACCTTGTTACGTTGGAGGATATGAATGAATCCGTTAGTGAGATGGTGATCAAGAGAAGGATGATGAAGAGCAGGGTGTTTTAAATGAAAAGGGTTGTCTAAGCAGACGGCGGAAGTAAGAGGTGTATCGTCGCCGACCAGTGCAAGATACTTGGTCAACATGTTTGCACCATAACCCAAGGCAACAGCCATTAAAGTTGTGCAAGATCTGGCCCTGTTGATGAAGCGTATGGTGGTGGAGATATCATCGGTGTCAGCAGGGGTAAATAACCTACATACATACATACCAATCAGCTTTGGCGCTTTGCTTTCATTAATATATGTGTGTGTATTAAAGGGAAGGAAGATACCGTGGAGTGGTGAGGGGGGAACGGGCACAACCCCTGGGATTCATGACAAGGGGGAAACAGCCTTGTTTGAGGAAAAGAGAAACTAAAGAGAGAACATGGACATCCGTACTGCCGAGGGTATTCATACCAGGAACAATCAAAACGGTAGTGTCAAGACCATTATTAAGGTCCTCCAAGTCTAAAGCGGAGGGCCAATCCAATGATATAACACCCCCGTCGTTGGCGGCGTTGATACAGATTCTCTGATATGAGATTGCTTCTGCTTGTGCTTGTTGTTGTTGAGATTGATGAGGAATAGGTCCCGTATCTGAATCCTCCTTGCCCTCAGTCGTGGTGGTGGGAGGGGGGAGAGAGGCACAGCGCAACTTGAGAAAACGATAAAAAGGGGTGGGAGAAGTGCAGAGACTCCATTCGCCCATGATATCATTTTCAATTTCAAATTTATATTTATAGTTTGATGAGAAGATATTATAACTATTAGTATTATTATTGGTGGTGTAATAGAGAATAGCAGCAAGGAGAGGAGGTAATAATAAGACAAGGAGGTGCGGAGTGGGTTGAGAAATCGTCAACAACGCATGGAATAATAAACTATGATTATGATTATTAATACTACAGGAGTAGTAGTCAAGTGATGATGATAATGAACAACAACTAATACAAGTTCTACTACTTAACTTAATAGCATGATCATTACTGCTGCTGCTGAGGAGGACAGGGGGGTGATGGTATATAGAGTTGAGACTGATCCTCGCCGTTGTCCTCCAATTCCATGGTAAAAAACTCGATGTTGTTGTTGTTCTCCGGATACAATCTCTTCTTCTTCTTCTTCTACTTCCAAACACCACTACTGTTCTTCTTCTTGTTGTTATTGTTGGATTCCTTTCCAGGAGACGGAGGCTGGTCCTCATTTTGAACTACTAGTGTGCTTTCAAGCAAGATTTTGATTGATTTTCCCCCAAATGAATGACCGACCATCAATCAATCCATGTATTATTAATTCTGATGATACCAGTGCGTGTGCGTGTGTGTGTGTGTTAGTGTGTGGTGCACACATCCACTCCACACACCATCCTCAATCCCAACCCACCACCGCCCACTATTTCTTTATTAATTATTTTTAATTACTAATTAAATCAAATCTATCTTCATGGCCATCTTTTATTCTATCTTCAGTCAACCTGCAGGACACTTGGCACAACCTTTCAACCACACGTATTACTATTTTTATTTCCCCTTTAAAATTATTACATTCATAAAATACTTGCCCACTGAATATATATTTACGGATTGATATCCAATGTATAACCTTTAATGCATGTAATAACGTATTAAACATAGCCACGGGGCTATGATTATCATTTCCATTTTTATTTAAAGATAAACTATTTAATCGATCCTGCATTCAACCTGAGTCATGTAATAATAGTTTTGTAAAGTACAACTCAATAAAGCACTAAATATGCTTTACAGTGTTGTACAGTACAACTCAATAAATCATATTTAATGATGTAAATACAAAGAAGCATTGAACGCATACTCTTCCAATATATCATAAAACCTTTATAAATTAACAATATGTTAAGATTAGATATTTAATTAATTAAATGAGACTTTCTTTATCTTTTTAACGAGATATAAATATACCAATTAACTAATAATTTATTAATTTAAAAAGTATTTACGTATCTCTAAATTTCCAAAATATAAATCACAAAAATACGTTTCAAGAGACTTTTTTTTCTCCATTTAAATTAGACATGGTTAAAAATACGAGAACATAATGCCCCAACCCTTAAGTTTAATTCCTATATATTTATTTGTATGGATCAGATTAGTCCTTGTAAAAATCACCTTCATTTTAAAAAGGATAGATAGTTGAAAAGTGGGAAAGATAGTTTGCTTTGTAAGAGAATAAAGATTATTTATTATTTTTATTAAATCTCGTTTTAACCTCCTAAAACTTTTACATTTTAACTTTTACCCTATAAAAAAATTTCAATTTCAGCTTTTACACTAAAATTAAATGTACAATACTTTCTTATTTTTACTAAATCTCATTTTAACCCCATAAAGTTTTTATCTTAACGTTTGCCTCCATTAAAGTTTTCATTTTTAGTTATTGGCACTAAAATAAAATGTACAACACTTTCTTATTTTTACCAGTTCTCATATTAACCCTTTAAAGTTTTTATCTTTTAGCTTTTTCCCCATCAAAATTTCAGTTTTTAGTCTTTTGGCATTAAACTTTTGGGTTCTTGTGCTTATTTAAAACTTCCATGAAACTTTTTGGTGGCAACACTTGAGATTTTTCTTCGGGTTATTTCGTAATTTCTTTCATATAATTTTTTTTCTTTTTGGACTTTCAACTGATATACTAGATGGTTCTGCCCTTAACAAGATATATATTTGACAAACTTTTAAACAAACCTGTCAATGACTGGATAAATTTTTAATTAGACGATTAAAGGTTCAATGTAAATGCACAAGAAATAAGGCAATTATTCAACACGGGAATTTAGGCCCCACCTATCCTAATTATCACTATTAACATAATTGTGAAGCAAGAAAAATGTTTTAATAAAAGGGAACGACTATTTACACACATCAACGGTTTGAAAGACACACTACCGAAACGTCCCGTTTCTTGTAATACTTTGCGTTTTATGTTATGTCATATACATTTTTTTAAAAACTTTTTTAATGTTATATTTAATTTAACAAATTTATATATGATCATTAATTATGGAAAGTAATTTATACATTTTATAATTATAGAAAGTAGTTATTTTAATGATATAATTTTGAAACATAATTCCTTTCAAATTTTAATCATATAAGGTAATAAATATTGGTTATAAGTATCTAATTTTACATAGTTAGTATCTTATAATATCTAGATAAAAGATATTACCGATTTGCATCCGGTGTCTAGAATAATAATAATAAAAAAAAAGATTTTAAAAATGGCAACACACCATTTTTTAACATCTATTATACTAATGTTTGTTAAGTTATGATATTATAAAAATTTAACATATCATTAAGTATCTACATTATATAAAAATTTTAACAACTAATATCCACATTTAACTTTATAACGTCACAAAAGATTTAATTAATATACATATCCTTCTAATAACTTTTGATATAAAGTATATTTTTTAAAATAATAATGTTATCAAATTTCAACATAACTTATTTATAACTATTAATTTATTATATTTTAAGCCATAACGACAACTTAATATGTTTAATCTGCCTATTATACGGCTAAACAGTTTTTTAATTATGTTAATATAACTATAAGAAGAAATTAAAAAACCTAGTTTACTCGTTAAGTTATAACTATCATATTAAAATAAATAGTTTATTTAAAATAAATTATAATTATATAATTTATAAAAAGGAATACAAAAATAAGTATTTAAATAAATAATGATGGAAGATAGAAATGGTAGAATTAATTATTTTATGCATTATAAAAAAGATACATAAATGGTCATTCATGAATTTATAGGAATAATTAATATGATTTTAGCAGTATAATGTAAGTGTTTATTTTTTTCAGAATCACATTTTTTAAACTTTTATTATAAAAGACTATAAAAACATAAATTAATCTTTAATTTATTTGATAAATAAACTTATCGTATTTTTTCGAGTCACTTGACTAGAAATGACAATGGGCCGATATCATCGAAGATCTCAATTCTCATTCTCATACTTGGTTTCCAATTGTAATACCCGTTCCTATCTTTGTCGGGGAGTTAAGTTACATCCCCATAAATTCATTGAAGTAGACTATAACTAAAAAAAATGTGTAATTTGACTTTATTTTTATTTTCATGTATAAACTAATATATATGTCAAGTAATTGATATATAAAATGTTAAAAAATAAAAATATCAAATTTAAAAGTTGTAAACTTAAAATAATTTGAACACATAATTTTAAAAAAAAATTAATTCTAATAAACTAATATATCTCAATATCCGTTTTCATCTTTAGTCAAGTCATACTGAGTTCGGGTGTTGAATTCTCCATCACGTACGCTTGACTCGAATGGTTAGAGCCCCAAAAGCAAGCAAAGATGCATAGATAGATAGACAGATGGATATACACCACCCATTGGCATTCACCCCTATCCTTTTGTCTGTCTGTCTGTCTATGTGCCTCCGTGTGAGTCAGTCAGTGGTCTATCTCATCAGTTCCACCCAACAACAACAACAACAACAACAACTGAATTAGAAAGAAAAAAGAAATAAAATAATTAAATAAAAAATGGCGTGGTGTTTGGGAAACCAAATCATCCCAACTAGTACAATCTGCAGCACTACTACTAGTCAATCCCCAAAACAAATGCTGCTACGAGGAGGAATTGGCAACTACTACTCGTATAATAACAAGAATAAGAATGATTCATTGAAATGTAGTAGTAATTTCTTATGTGGGCAGCGTCTGATTTCATCATCTTGTGGTATTAGTGGTAGTAATAATAAGAGTAGTGTGATTGTGTGTGGGAAGGTGAACAAAGGGTCGGTGCCGCCGCCCTTCACTCTGAAAGATCAAGACGGTAAGAATGTGAGCCTCTCCAAATTCAAAGGAAAGCCTGTCGTCCTTTATTTCTATCCTGCTGATGAAACTCCTGGCTGCACCAAACAGGCAAACATACCATTCTTCCCTTCCTTCCTTCATTACTACTATTCTCTGGCTCATTCACAACATCACTTTAATCAATCAAACATAGACATTTGTTTTGCAACAAAATAATAATGAATCGTAAGCCAGGATACATGAATGATACAAATGAGGCGGAGTTGTCTATAAGTTCATTCCCATCTTCTAACTTGTTATTTCAAGATTTTTCAATATAAAGTGACTCCAGAAACAAAATATAACTTCATCATCTCAATATATTTACTAAAATATACATAATTCAATAGTTTTGAGTCATTGACTTACAATTAATCTCTAGATTCGCAATCAAATATCAAAACTACATATAGATTACACACAACATAACGTAACAATAAATATAAAATATATAGTATATAACCATAGTTATAAGTTTGCGACTCGTAACTCGGTCCAAGTTCACACTACCCCTCCTAAGAGTCTGGACAAAAACGAGTCGACTCATTTATGGTGTAAATCGACTCAACTCGTAAGAGTTTAACAACTATGGTAATGACTAGGTTGAAGCAACTCATCCGACATTCATTCCAACAACCTATAAGCAAAATGGTGATGTGTTGTTTAAATAATCCAAACAAAGCTTATTTTCTTCACTTCTTTTATTCCCTTTCTCTAGTGTTAATTGTCAAGTCTTTTGTTGACTTTGACTTATATTCTTCCAAAGTTCTTCATGGTGATCTCTACCATCTTCCCCTCTAAAGAAGTAAAGATTTTCACTTACTACAAACCACTTCCATTGCATTTTTGTCTCCTTTTCTAATATTTGCATCTTTTGAACCTCAAAATTAAGCACCAAAGACAATGCATCTGCCTTAAAAGTAGGCCTAATGAAAATGATTTTTTCCTACACAATGTGTATAATTTGAGTAAGAACCTCTTCGATTTTATATCAATCCAAAACGTAAATGACTTTATTCAAAATTACATTGTATGAAAGAACTACCAAAATTACCATTTAACGCAACAAACTTCACAACCGTCACCTCTTTATGTAAATTGAAGGGATAAGTATCCCAAAATGTAACTAACTATGGCCTTCGACAAGCCAAGCTTATTTAGGTCATTTGCTAGTCTATCCTCCCACCTTATCTTAGGCCTATCCCTTCTTCTTATGTCGTCTACGTGAATCGATTTCGCTATCCTTAGCAGTGATGTTTGGTCTTTTCTTTTAACATGTTCGAACCATCTCAAGCGTCATACCCTGAGCTTGTTAATGATGGTCCGTACTTCGAGTTCGACTCTAAAAACTCTCATCGGGATCCTATCTAATAGGGTTTTCCCGAATGTCTACCTTAGCATCCTCATTTTAGCCACCTCTACTCGAGACGCCTGGGCTTTCTGCATCGGCTAATATTCCGACTCATATAGGATAACCGGTCTAATAGCCACTTGTAGAACTTACCTTTCAGCTTTAGCGAAATCTTCTTGTTGTACATGACTCCGGTAGTCGCTCCCTATTTTCAAGGGCTCTTCTCCATTTCTCTAACCTAAGGTTTAGATCCTCCGTCGATCTTGAAATAAGCGCAATGTCATAGGCTAAAATTAAGTACCACGATATAGCTTTACAAGACAATCAGCGATCGCGATTACTCTCTCCCATAGCTTCGTGGTATGACTTAAAAGTTTTATACCCCTATAGTTGCTACAACTCTGCACGTCCCTCTTGTTTTTATAGATAGGTATAAGTGTATAACATCACTAAGTCTCCATTCCTTTAGCATTTTTGCATTTGTCCGAATCTTTTTGAAAAGGCTTGTCAACAAGCTTACCCCCACGTCCTATCTCCATGCTTCAATAGGGATTTGATTGATTTGGACCTACTCCTTTGTTTTTCTCATCTTATTTAGGGAAAATCTCACTTCCTCTTGGCTGATTCTCGTATCATCGTTGTCGTAGCATGTATCCGGGTTTGTACTGTGGTCAACTCCCCCTTCACTTTGTCCCGATCCTCTCTCATTAAACACATTGGTGAAGTAAACTTCCCATCTTTTCCTGATGTCTCCTTCTTTTGATATATACGACGTCTCCTAAATCCTTGCATCTTCTCTCCCTGGCTTTAGCAATCCTGAAGATATCGTTTTTTACCTCTTTGGAGTCTAGTTTCTCATAATGCAGTAGCGTAACTATTATATTTATCCCGTATCAAAATTTCAGAAATTAAAAGCATTAGTGACCAATTAAAACTAATAACTTTAGTGATCAATCAAAAGTTCATTCACAGGCATACATGATGACCGAGGATCAACAAAATTTAGTGTGTTTGAAAAAATGGTCTTGTTGGAGATGGTGCCTGAAGTTAGTCGGAGAAGATAATCGGAGTCAGCCTATTACCCTTAGACTTAGCTACACCAGGCTTACGAATAGTATGAGCTAGCAAACACCATTGATATGTTCAATTTTGTGGTAGATTAACGTCCAATAGATAAGCGTCCAATGACTACCAGCAGGATCAGCAGCAGCATCTGCACGATCTCTTATTCTGATAATCCCTGCAGTTGCGAACATACACCAATGCATCCGTATGACGTGCTTCAGCATCCCAGCCTCTCTTTGGGTTGGACCTTCCGTATGGTTTTCAAAGTTACCCTAAAGTAACCATCTGGGACTCCAGTTTACTGGTTTCTTAAATTCGATTTAAAATGTTTGTAACTACATTTAGAACTGGCCAAGGCTTGTAAATCTAAGATTTAGGACCTCATCATAAGAAATGTTTGTCATCTCCTGATTAGGACCTCATCAAATTGGAGTCTTTTTATTTTCACTTTATAAGAATTGTAATCTGATTTGAATAAATAAATATCTTGCAAGTCATGGATTTGGCTACATGATGTTTTGGTAGTGATTATTACATTTTTTTCAATATAAGAGTCTTGTAGTGGTACATAGATATGATTATGAAGATTAAGAGTTGCCTTTCTAATCCCTAAATGGATTAAAAAAATAAGCCACAGATCAAATCATTTTCAAAGAACCATGAACAAGTTTCACATATGGTATTCGGAGATTTTTCCACGCTTCCAATCTTCTATACATATTACACAGAAATGAACAATCTATTCAGTGTTTGGTAGATGTGCACTCTTATCATTTAGTATACCCTTACATAGGATGAGTCGTTGTTTCTGACGAGTAACAAACTGACCAATCAGTTATTATTTATTTTTGACACGTAACAAGTGATTATACGGTCTCTTAATCACTCGTATATGTGATGCTATCTGCAGGCATGTGCATTCAGGGACTCTTACGAAAAATTCAAAAAAGCAGGAGCCCAGGTTGTTGGGATCAGCGGTGATGATGCAGAATCACACAAGGTAAGACCAGCTAAGTCAGCAATTAGTTTCATTGTAGATAATATTCTATTATGTCCATACCTTATAACTGTTAATCCTAATAGCTTGGGTGAAGAACATTGTCAGCATTTTAAAGCCAAATACCGGAAATACCGGGAATACCGGAAATACCCGCCGGTATTGAATAGTGAAAATACCGAAAAATACCGGGCTTAAAATACCGGAGTACCTTCCGATACCGGTAATACAGGTAACCGGCCAGTATTTACCGGTATTTAAAACATTGACATATTTTGTCAGTTACGCATGTTTAATTGTCTTAGTTACCACAAAAGATTATCCAACTGGTTACAATTTTCAATGTTTTAAATGTACCTTAGAAGGTTTTTTGCATATAGATTCTCTTTATGTAGTTGTTACCTGAAAAATAAAAGCTGAAGTAACATAATTAGCTGACTAAAACATTTCACACTGATATAATGGTAGTGAAGTTGTTGATTGATACCGGTGTTTGAGTTGATGCAGGCATTTGCAAAAAAATACAGGCTCCCATTTACATTGCTGAGTGACGAGGGTAATAAAGTCAGAAAAGAGTGGGGAGTTCCATCTGATCTTTTTGGTACACTGCCTGGGCGACAGACGTATGTTCTTGATAAGAATGGAGTGGTTCAGCTAATTTATAACAACCAGTTCCAGCCTGAAAAGCACATTGACGAGACCTTAAAGTTGCTTCAGTCTCTTTGAACGATTAACGCACAGCTTGCTCATTTTTAAAGTTTTCATAAGTTGTGTTGTACAAGAGTTGAGGTA
Organism: Erigeron canadensis; assembly: GCF_010389155.1. NCBI lineage: Eukaryota > Viridiplantae > Streptophyta > Magnoliopsida > Asterales > Asteraceae > Erigeron > Erigeron canadensis. Next base: position 45,100,982 of record NC_057764.1, read on the forward strand.
GACAAACAACTAACCATGTCTATCCTATGCTGACAATTATTCATTAAACCAATGATATATCAGAGCAAATATCTTCATTGGCGTATACATAATGCATTATGATATCACCTAGTACAAATCCACATCTTGTTAAAGAAAAGGAACATTTGTGTCTTCTATAACTGTTGTGTACATCAAAGTAAGCAACTTCTCATCAAGGTTATCAGTCGGGATGAAGGAAAATCTAAAAAAACCTCAGTTGATGCTATACAGGTATCGAAATCCCGTATCAAACGGATTCCGTTTTGGTTTCGCTTTCTAAAAAAAGAAAAGAAAAAAAAAACAACAAAACATTATTCACCATTCTATATACTGATCATAAAATTTTCAACCTCATTTCTTAAAAAGTTTTGGGAAGCGAAGCTAGTGTTATTATGTACTAGGTGAAATCTTTAGCACATCATAAATTTTTAATATTTGATCATAATCAACATGGGATTTTTGTTTTTTAGGTAACGTAAATTAAAAGAAATAAATCTGAATATGTGGTTGTTAGATATCTAAATTTGGGTAAAAATGTCTCACAGATCTTGATTTTTTAGTCCATAAAAAACATGAGAGCGTAAATATTTATATACTATACAATAAATATTAAAATATTAATATGTGGGAAGTTCTATACTTAAGTTTTGGTATTTAACAGCTATATATTAACTTTTTAAATCTGGATTTTAAATTTGATTAAAATTTTAAATTTAATCTAATAATAAAATTGAATTAAAATTGAATATCAGGATTTTAAATTTGATTTTTAAATCTGATTATTGTTTTTAATCTAATAATAAAAAATGTCCTACATCAAGTTGGAGTAGATCCTTACCCAGATGCTAGATACCATATGCTAGATCCTAGATGCTAGATGCTTATAGTACTATTGCTAATACTAAAACTAATATAAACTGGTTGTCCTAGCTAAGGTTGTCCATCCAAATTACAGTTAAAATCACAAACAAAAACACTTGTGGTGATTAAAATCACATCTACGTACGATTTCTGGGGATTATCTTGTGGAGGTGGTCATGAATTACTTGATGAAGATGTCGACAAATACGCTTGATCAGTATGGTGGTGGTGTATGGTCGTCTTTTGTAGTAATTACCACCTCCACCGCGGCAGTTGCTATCATTATACTAACCATCTACTTGATCAAGTCCTACTCATCTTCGAATTCCCGAATAATTATTCCTCCTCCTTGTGATCAACAACAGCGGCAACGGGTATCGTTACCTCACAACAAGACTACTTGTTTTGATGACGAACTTCAACGACAACAACAACACAAGTACTCTACAACCTCATCATTATATACGTTGGAGAATAGGAAAAGCGGCAAGTTCAGTATTAATTACTACTACGGCGCAGGAGGGCAAGCTGCTGATCTTGAGGAGGAGGATGGCATCGTTACCATTACCAAGCCGCCACAACAACAACATAACAGTACTACCACTACTGATTACTACGAGTATAATAATGTTAAGAATGATGCAGCCGCAACTACTATTGGTAAGCAGTGTGAGGTTATAGATAGCTGCTCGTCTTTCGCCCCTAAATGCTCTAATTATCGTTCACTAAAAGATGACGACATTATTATTATAAGTAATACCAAAAAGTTATATGGAAATGGACGGGAATTAGGAGGCGGAGCCGTATTAAAGTTCAAGACGATAAGAGAGATGAATTGGTATCGTTACCAAGATTTAAGTGTCTTACAAGGTAATGTTGTTCAGTTGTACGTCCGATGTAGTAGTCACCATTAATTCATACCAATAAAAAAAATTTATATTATAGATTGTATTAATTTACAGATATAAATGTTTTAGTTTCTAAAAATATATAGTATTAAAAAATAAGTGAAATAAGAAAATGATGAGAAGTTACGTGAGTAATTCGAGGAAAAGTTTGTATTGGATAATGATGAGGTAAAATTTGGTAAAGTTTTGAAACCATGCACTCTCTCCCCTTTTTATTTATTTATTTATTTACATTTGTGTTTCCTTCCTATCAATCCGGGCATCCAGATACATAAAAAGCAAGTACGCTATACTGTAAAATAAGTTTGATCGATCGAGATAAATATATAATGTACGTTGAGGATGTCAATTAAATAGGAGCCACAACGTGTAGGTAGGTACATACACGTACACACAATTTTGTTTATCGACTATACATTCGGATCGGAGTCAATATTGTCTGAGTTTTGCAGTTTCTACACGTATACCAACCACCGTTATTATTTCTCTCAAATTAAACTTCAAACTAACTTTACAAAATAAATAATAGTGATAAGAAACACATATATATCACAATATTCAAATCAACATATATGCACCCGGCCAACAACATCACATTTTTTTTACCGCTCATACCATTGCCGCAGTCCTTACTATAACAATTTTTCAAACACGAATATATATATCGATCATATTTGATTTTGGCAAACGGTGAAATATTATATCATAATTTCCCTAGCTAGCTCGACTCAATTATTCGGCATGCACCTGCTGTTTCTTCACGGAGCTAAATAATTTGATCTTTTATTTCTTAATTCCTCGATCCTGCAGGGCGGGATTGATCGGCCGGCCGGTAGATAATAAATATATTGTTTGTGAAGCAAACATGGTCGGACGAAAACGTGTGATGATTAATTATGCAGCATTAATGTTATGGTTTTTGTTTCGGCAGTCTTTCTCCCAACAAACTGATCCCCCCTCCCCTAATATGGCTCTCCTTAGTTTTAAGAAATCGCTAACCAAATCTGATTCTTTGTACAACTGGAAAGATGATGGGTCCAACCCATGTGACCCCAATAATGTGTGGGTTGGCATAATATGTTCAAACGGGGTGATTAGCAGCATCAACCTCTCAAGTATGGATCTTGAAGGCCGGCCCGACATCCGTCCCCTGGAGCATATCGACGGCCTGAAAGCCATCAGCATCGAAAACAACTCCCTTGCGGGCCCAATGCCGGAGATCAATCGTCTTAGCTATCTAAAAGCTTTTTATGCAGGTAGTAACTGGTTCTCCGGGGTCATACCTTCAGATTTTTTCCAGACATTAGGGTCCTTAAAGAAACTGTGGTTACAACATAATAACTTTTCTGGACAGATCCCCGTGTCTATCGGAGAATTACCAAACCTTAAGGAACTCCATTTAGAATACAACCAATTCTCTGGGCCCATCCCCTCTTTCCCGGAAGCTGCAGATGTCTTGACAACTCTTGATCTGTCCTACAACAAACTTCAAGGCCAAATACCCCAGACTCTGAACAAATTTGATACCAAAGCGTTTGAAAACAACGCTGACCTTTGTGGTCAAAAACTCTCTAAAGAATGCAACAAGCAGCAGCCTAAATCACAACAACCCCCGACCACTTCTGAATCAAAATCATCACCAAAATGGATCATCATGCTTGTCGTCGTGCTTCTCTTACTACTTATTTTCATTGGGGCCATAGCTTATGTGGGTAAACAAACAACTTTCGGATCATCAGCAGGAGGTAAACAAAACAATATTGATCATGAAGCTGCTGCTGTCGTCAATATCCCAACGGCCCCTGCGAAGAAGAAGGCCAGTACCAATGAACCACCGTATGACACAACCAGCAGAAGCAATAATACCAATAATAAGGACAACAAAGATGCTGCTTCCAGCAGCACCTCATCATCATCTCGAAAAGGTGGCTCCCAAAAAGGCCAGCAGGCGGTGGCTGGTGTTGGGCCCTTGACTGGAAAATCATCATCAGTAGGGGACTTGGTCATGGTGAATGAAGAAAGAGGCGTGTTTGGGTTGCAAGACTTGATGAAAGCTGCAGCCGAGGTGCTTGGAAACGGAGGGCTGGGGTCTGCATACAAGGCGACGTTGGGGAATGGAGTGTCGGTGGTTGTCAAAAGGGTGCGAGAGATGAATCAGATGACCAAGGAGGTTTTTGATGTAGAAATGAAGAAGCTAGCCAAACTGAACCACCCAAACATATTGACACCATTGGCATATCATTTCAGGAAAGAAGAGAAACTTTTGGTGTCGGAATACGTCCCCAAAGGAAGTCTGCTTTATGTTCTACATGGTACGTACGTACGTACCACAACATCCTTAACTAGTTAAATTTATTGACCCATGCAATTAAGTATATATGGGGTATAGTTCATGTGAGAACTATACATATGAACATAAGTAATTATAAGTATAACTTGATAGTTCATATGTTAACAAATATATATGTTCACATATGAACATCAAGTTATAGTATAAAAATTATCATGATTCTTCTTCTTCCAATTCAAATGTTTCTCACATCAATCTTTTCCTATATATATGTATAAACATACAACATGCGCGCGCACACACATATATACAAGGAGAAACTAACGCAGGTGCTGACACTCAAGTTGGGTGTCTAAAATTTTCATAGAGTAATGCTTTTTGAATATCAACATGTGATTTAATTATGATCTTTGGGTAAAATATATGCTAGGGGACCGTGGTATTTCCCATGCGGAGTTAAACTGGGCTAATAGGCTGAAGATAATAAAAGGAGTGGCAGGAGGGATGGGCTTCCTTCATACAGAATTTGCATCCTATCCGTTGCCTCACGGGAACCTAAAGTCAAGCAACGTGCTAATCGGATCAGACTATGAAGCGGTGCTTAGTGATTACGCTTTTCATCCTCTACTTAATAACACGCCCACGGTACAATGCATGTTTGCTTATAAATCTCCGGAAGCCATACTTAACCAGAAAGTATCCCAAAAAAGTGATGTCTACTGCATGGGAATCATCATCCTTGAGCTGATAACCGGAAAATACCCATCCCAGTATTTCAATAACCAAAAGGGTGGTGGTGGAACAGACGTGGTACAATGGGTAAGGTCGGCTCTTGCAGAAAACAGGGAAAAGGAGCTGATTGATCCAGAGATAATTTCGACTACATCCAGTACTACTGGAGAAATGGAGAAGCTTCTTCATATTGGAGCTGCTTGTACGGAAAGCGAGCCTGATGAAAGAATCGACTTGAAGGAAGCAATAAGAAGAATACAAGAGGTTCATATGTAATTAAATAAAAAATAACGGACGAGCGAGTACCAAGTTCTTATCGATGATCGATCGTGCCTACTAATTAAATGTCGTGACTAGCTCCATCCAAGGGGCGGTTACCAACATAAACAAAGACTTGTAGAACAGAAAAAGGTTGTGGCCATCGGGGGGTCTCGATGATCATTAGTAAGTATATAAGTCATGCCGATCAATCGATCATTAGTTAAATAATCAAGGAATTGATCGAAGGATTAATGAATCTGCATCATCTACGTACGTACGTGGCTGTGAGATCGAGCTCTCGACTTCACAAGACAACATTAATGCATAATAATTACTCATAGTTTGATAGTTATATATATCCATTATATATACTAGAGTGCAGTCCCGTGCGATGCACGGCTAGGTAAAAACATCTATGATGCACTATTTCGAGATTTCATGTTAAATATTGTTAAATCGAGAAGTAATACAATGTGATACAAATAAAAACTATCCGGTATTTCACATATAGATTTAATTATACTCAATATTTCCTTTGGATCATGTGTTTGAAACGCGTTTTTATTTAAAATCCTATATAATAATCCGGTATTTAAGACATACTTAGAAGACTCTTTGTAAATTAGTACGCTTGTATAGCCTTGTATGTCATGCATGTGGTAATTTATCAAGTCCCCTCAAAGCTTCTTCATCCCTTAATTTCATTACAAACTCTATCAACATAATTGTGTTTCTTCCAAGTGTAATAAGCCACACCATATAATTCCAGATTTGCAGCCATGAGAAATGTGGTCACTTATGTCCACTGTGGTCTCTTGTTTTTGGAAACTTAAAAAAAAACCTTGGAAAAAGAGTCGGCTTAACCCATAGTAGTATATGGCACTGCAGATGCCCCCACTCTTGAAACTCAATCGTGTATAGAATTGCGTATGGAGACATAAACAATATGAGTTAACTTACATTCTCTAATTTACATGCTAGTATTAATTAGGCTAAAGAACTGTTGTAACAATCAAGAATCCTTTTCTATTTAAACTTAATCTTTGTTGATGTGTGACACTTTAAACTAATTGAAAACCACTTTTGGTTGACATAAATCTGAGCACATGGCAGTGTACAAACTCATCGCTATGTAGAAACCATCCCCATTTTTTCAAGAGCTTAGTTTCAATGGTAATGTCATGTTTGCTCACTTTGTTTATGAACTTTATTAAACCAGAATTGTGATACACCTAGACATGTAATAAGAATATGAGAACGTGGGTGGCACATCTAAACACTACTTTAAACTACTTGTTTTAGATTCGTAATATCTGATTAAGAGATACTTGGTATTTGCAATAAAATACATTTAAAGCCCATACTGGTTACTAATTATTACTACTTCAACAACCCGGGCGGCTCGCCTGAATGCCCAGTCTTTCTCTGCCGTCAACTCGACGTCGTCGTCAAGGGACTTGGTCCTAGTGGTATTTGAGATGACCCGTTAGTCAATCAATAAGTTATGGGTTCTAATCCCTTTGATAGGCAACTTGTAAATATGTGTCAATTTAGTATAGATATGCTAATAATAGCCACCAAAAAAAAAAGCACAAACGCATTCAACCACTCGCCCCAAAGAACAAACAGCCTGTTTTGTTATTACTAATTATTTGCAAAAAAAATCATAATCATAATCATTTTCAAAACGCACATTCAAACAATCCTTAAATTTAATAGCAATGTAAAATGGAAATTTGTCTACAGGTAATCAACAGATTTCACATAACATTTTAAAATAAATCAGAAGCCACAAATATAATGATTCGTAAGCAATTATATCTATCTTAAAGAATTCATAACATGTTGAATGAGTATGATGAGATGATTACCTTGTCGAACTGCATAAGGCTAGCTATGAATGCGGCTAAGGATAGAGAAACCTCTACCTTCCCAAAACTTCATAACCTTTAAGTGTGTCTTTGATCCACTCATTACCCGACTCGTCTACCTGCCCATGTTGCAACCTCAGAATCTGTCATCATGTAGAACGCAATGTCTCTGCTTTTGTGCAAAGTTAGAGGAAAACATGATTTTGGGAAGACAACCTATGCCAATTACTTTTACCATTAGCTTTAATTTTGGAAAATTTTGGTAAGCTCTTCAGTTAACTTTACTTTATACGCATGATTTTGGCTTTTAGGAGAGAGCTTCTATAAATAGCAATATCCTTTGACTCATGCCTAGAAATATATTATAGTATAAAAAATGAAAACAAAATAACAGCTAACTTTGTTACCGATGTTTCTTAAGTATTTCCAAGAATGAGTCAACAAAGGCTTTTGCGGTGTCATTGATGTAATATTCGTAAATCTTCACCTGTATTGTAACAAAACATAATTTTTTATTTTTATGGACGCATCAATAAACCTAATATATTTATATAAAAAAAAAAAGGTAACATAGTTAGATCAACAATTAAACTAACCTTCCTATCTTCTGTAGTCTCAATTATTCGCTTTAACTTCCCTAAGGATACCAGTAGCATTGGTATCATAGAAAGCTTTCCAGGTGCTTCCAAACCAGAAATGCGTATTTCTGGTACAACCATTTTGGAACAGGGAACCTAATAAAAGTATAACCGATTTAGTATAAACGATCGTTGCCATTATTAAAAGAAGAGACGAAAATCCCTTGTTTAGTTACCTTTTCCGTGCCCGGGGCTTACTTGGCAACACATTTTTTACAGCCAAATCATCCTAAAAAGTTTCGACTCCAAATTGTAAATGTTGCTGCACTTTTGATAAACAACAATGTAATGATAGTAGAAAAATAAACAACATAAATTTTTAAGTAATATAATCATCTTGCACTTGTGTTTGTAGCTGCTTGTTCTTTGTTGCTGGAGTCAATATGGGGGGAACTTCTTTAAAAGCTTAGACGGCTTTGCTGGAGATTCATTCTTCCCATTACCTTGTGGTTCCACCCCCACCTTCAATAAAAAAAAAGGTGCAGAAATATAAAGTGAGGTAGTTTCATGCATTATAAAAGTAAACTTTCATTTGCATATTACAGGACTAAACAAAGATGGTCATATTAACTACTCAACGAAGACTGTAAAGAGGCAATTTAATTACATTTACTTGTGAATGGCCCAAGATGGTTTATGCTTTGTCTCCAAGAGTTCAAACATTTATAACAAAATTAAGAAGTATCAATATTGGTCATCCAGAAACCATAAACGATTACAACAATAGCAGTCATTTGGACGATTTACTTGTGAATGGCCCGATTTTGGTTTGTCTAAAAGTTCGAGCACCTAAGGTAAAGTTAAAGAAAGCCTAAAAAAATGGGTCAAACGTGTATACTTTTTTAAATTCAGAAAACATCCTACAACAATCTGTTCAAAAGAAATACACCATTATAAAAAAAAAAAAAGAAAAAAAAAACTCAAAATCAATAATGATACGAATCATTATAAAAATATTCTTGGTCAACCCATCCAAGTTCACATCAACCTGTAACAAAATTTCTTAATTGGACCCATTACCCAATCTACTTGACCTACCCATATTTCACCAGTACTTAAAAGTGATACATGCAATGAAATAGATGCATCAAGTAAAGCATAAGGATGAGTTGTTTAAGCAGGATGATTTCCTCCTTTTATGGCTTGCTGAGTGAACTACTCGGTTACCAAGACATTTCCAGGTTAGCATTACTGACGGATTTTGAGCTACCGGCTTAAAGTCCAAATATCTGATCATAACTAAATATATATCTCCAATATAGACTCCCATTTGTATACACCGTAAAAACAAAGACAATTAGAACGGTTCAATTTTCATATATATTTCTCATGCTACTGCAATTTCGTCTCCCTTTTAAAACAACATATACAATTGTAACTTACCTCCCGAAAGGAACAACCGGACATAAGATGTAAACCGCACCATCGCTAATACAAAATCTGCAGGGTTTAACATGCATAAGTAATCAATATAAACAAAGATACACACATGAGAATAATGAAACGATCACATACCTATCAACAGATTTCTAAGGTGTCCCATTATTTTTGCATACCTTTGGTCAATAATTCCAACATGAATTGGAAGATTAACATAAATATATATAAAAGATATTTATAGAACGCTGAGACACTAAATAAAATCTTTGTAACTTTACAACATTAAAAGAGGATACAATACAAAAGTAACAATTTCACTACGGCAGTAGGTTAATCTCTGAATGATTAACATAAAACTAAAATGGCATAGATTTAGGGAATGGAAAGACATGAACCAAAAAATAAACTCCATAGTTCTAACCTTTTCCGTGTGTTCTATTACTCGTATGTTCACACTAATTCGACCCCAAGATACCAATTCAATTACTTGTATGTATAAATTTGGATTTTCCTAAACACACGCCTTAGGGCAACAGTTTACACATTCATATTTACCCATGTTGTATTCATCTACCTGCAGAGCCATAAAATCTACAAATAAATACATGTGGTCAAATATATATATTCTGAATGAAAAGTGTTTAAGTTAAAGTTTGATGCTATCTATTTTAACTTTTATTTATGGATGCTAACTACTAACATAAAAAGACAAACCATTAGTAATAAATAGAATTAAAACAAAAACATGCTCTTTAGGTTGAAAATGATGATAACTATATATTTGTACTAAACGTATCATGTAAATCTTTAAAATGTTGTAACAAAAAGTTTGATCATGTATGATTATCCAATTTTAAAAATTTGGATGTATACATAATCCAAATATTCATGGAAGATCCTATCAAACACTTAATATACGGCACAAAAAGAATAGGTATAAATATAAATATGTAGATACGAAAATCAACAAAAATCCAAATTCGTAAATAACATTGACGCATAAAATAATTTGGGGGTTACCTTTTTCATTTGAAGATTAATACTCATCTGATGGTGGTGAATGCCTACATGTAGATGTATATAAAAAAGAACATAACAGAATTATATCATGTAACCAAAATCAATGTATTTAGATAATGATGATATAAAGAAATTACAAACATTATGTATGAATGATCCAAACATCATTAAAAAAATATATACCTTTTCCCCTTTGATGTAAATGGCTCAGCAACAACAACACGAAGAGAAAAAAAGAAATAATTGAAGATTAAAAAAAAATATAGACATAATAAGAAGAAGGGTTGATGGTTCATGAAGATGACGATCAACAATCAAGATTTTGAACTGATTGAGTAAAAAGCCCAATAACATAAACCCCATAATAACATACATTAGATCTAAAATAAAACAAATGGAAAAAATAAGATGAGGAAGAGAGGCATAATATGGCGGTTGGAGGAGAGTCGGTGGCGCAGAAGTGAAAAGAGGAAGAAAGATGTTAAAAACACACTTGAGCTAATGCATCAAGACCCTTGACATGACTCCCATATTAATTTTCTTGGGCTTTTGGGTTGCATCCGATGGACAACAAAATAATTTAACTAAAGGAAAACATTAACCTTAATCTATGACAATCATAAATAACATCATAAATGAAGTGTTAAAAAATGATCAGACCTTCAACTTTATATGTTATTAGATGTATAATCTATCTATCTAATAATTTTTGTTTATTAGATATTGATGAAATTATGCATGTATTTTTGCATTGCAAACGTTTGCAAGCGTATATATATATATAGAGAGAGAGATATATATATATATGATTATCACTTCTTTTCATTATCACGTTCACGTCTTTAAGAAATTTGATTCCAATAGCAATAACACCATAATGGGATGAGATTTTCTAGCATGTAGTAGGTATATATGTACGTAGTGATGCTTTGTGAATCGCATAAATTAAACGTGTTATTTTTTAATCTGATGTAAGTACATTTCTACCTTCTCCATTCTTGACTTATCATCAATTAATGTTGGGCCTAGTAAGGAATGTTCTGCCTTGGGTTATCTTTAGATGTGAAGATTCTCTTAATGGGAAACTTATTTCTGATGATATTAATATTTATCCACTAAAATGTCCTTCCCTCTTGAGAGCATGTTAATTCGTTGTAGACAACGCAAATCATCATCTTTATAATATGAAACAAGGTCGTTGTCTTGATCATAAACTACTGGCTGATGATCGGATGAAGGTTTTTTTTTGTCTCAGGTTTCTGTAATTGACTCAAGTTTTTTTTTTCTAGCAGTTAAAGTTTCTAAGTAGTCTAGATATAGGCCTGGCAAAATAGACAGGTCGGGCGGGTTTGGGTAACGGGTCGAGACGGGTGCAGGTCGAAGCGGGTCATTTGCAAAATACGGGTCAACTGGGTGCGGGTCAAAGCGGGTTGGGTGCGGATTTACCCGCATTTTTTTTGTCTTGTCTTATTTTTATATGTTAGCATTATATATTAGTGAGTCTCGCAAAAAAAAAATTGTAATGAAGTAACGAACTTTTGTTCAGAGCGCTTATCACTTTGAGTCAAAAGTCAAATATGTAAATGTGTCTACAGAATATAAATTAAATCATTTATGAAATAAAATTATTAATGTCATATTTAATATTGTAATAAATATTATTTTCTGAATAAAGCAAAATAAAAAAAAATCAGATTGCTACGTGCCTACTACCTACGTAACAAGCTACCAAATTGCTATCCTTATATGGATTTTTAATAATAAATATTATTTTCTAAATGTTATATTTAATAATAAATAAATAATATTTTTTGTTTTTCGAATAACAATCAACGTACAAGCATTACTTCACAAAGTACAACAAATCATAGCTCATTATCTTTACACATTGTAAAGCCACATTTGGAAAATAAAAATCGAGCATGTAATCCTCTCTTTCATACATATTCATTTCAAGATTCTATATACATGAAGATAGAAGCGTCATGTCCCCGCTTTCATTATTTTCTATTCCCTTCAGTAACAATGGGTGAGTGGTTTTATTACCCGCATGACCCGCTCTGAAATTTGTTTAAAGATTCCAGATTACCCATTAGACCCGCAATTGGTTATGAGGTTACCCAAATCAACCCTTAGAGGTTGAAAAATTTACCCAAACGGACATGTCTTTAGCACTTTGGGTAATGATTGCCAGGTATATCTAGATATATTGTCTTGTTGGCTATCTACACTATTGTAATTATACTTTCTACATTGGATCACTGTACCTTGTTAATGATCCTTATAATTTCATATATGATATATATTTTTGTTGCCGTTTAAAAAAAATAGGAATGTATATATGAAAAAAGAAATGACATGAATCACCGAATATAGTCAGCATAAAGAAATAAGCAAATTGTAAACATTTTTCAATTTTATTAGACGGCTTGGAGAGAGACAACTCGATCACCATGCAAAGAGCTCCTCAAAAATCTTCGAGTTGGGCTACTAACATAAGTAAGGCAACTTCTAACAAGTTGCGTATATAATGGGTTCGAATAGTAGGAAAGAAAAAAGGCGGGGGAGAACATATTTGGTTGTGGAGGAAATTCTTGAGGGAAAATGCCCATTGGGACGGTGTAGAAGGCAACTCTAGGGCATTTCAGTGGCAACTTAAAGGCAAAGTCGTCTCATTCCAGCTAGTCATATCGTTTGGAGACTGGAGTCCAATTCTATATTACAACTTAATCAAACGGAAACCCAAACCAATCATATCGGCCCCATTTCTCTTCTACAGCTAACACAAAACTATAGATTATATAAATAAAGGGGGAAAACGGAAACCCAAACCAATCATATCGGCCCCATTTCTCTTCTACAGCTAACACAAAACTATAGATTATATAAATAAAGAGGGGGAAACGGGGTGGGTGGGGTGGGGTGGGGAGAATATCCTGAATTTTCTATATATGGACTGGCAATGTCATTACACGTTATGTTGCACATTACGTTTGTGGTCTGTCATTCTCCACAGCACGCCTCACAGCAAACAAAGCAGCCCAAAAATGCCAAAGAACCACATAGCTGTGTTACAAGAATTGCACATTGGTCGTTCATTCGTGAACAGGCTTGGATGCAGCATGGACAACAGCACATGCCACATACATCTACACAACAGTTACCAGCTGCCCTTACTAACATTTCTGCTTGGTCCGGTAGTTTTGGTTCATAACCAGGAGGAGTGTTCTCCCTTGTTGCAATCAAGTCGCCAAACCCCACTCCCAGCCGCTGCAACACTTTTATCATACGAGCTTTTTCTGTTGTTTCCTTTTTTGGCAGGTTGATTTCCTTTATTGCCTGCATGTATTATATACACTTTGTAATTCAGAAATAACATTCATTAAACTTGCTACAATTATATTGAGGAATAAAAAACATGTAAGGTGAGTCTGCATGCTGATTTTTGCTTACCAATTTCGAACCAGATGATGTTGTAGCCTGTTTTTCTTTTACTGTCTCCAACAAGACCATACGTGTATACTCGCTAACAACACCAGTCTGCATGCTGATTTTTGCTACCTGCACCAAAAGTATAATTGCTTGTTCTCAAATATGATGAAAAAGATTATGAAAGCTCAGATATATTGTCACTAGCTTTGTACCCGTGCGATGCACGGTTCGCTAAATTGTCGAGTGAAACCTTCAAAATTACAATACAAAAAAATAGTAATTAAAATGATTTCTTGTATCGATAAAAAACGATATATGTATTGAAAACGCGGACACATAAACATATTAGTTGGATTCGACTGATATACATGGAAAAAAAATAACATCTTATTACACATGAAAATAAAAATTGAACAAAAGTTGCATTACAGAAGTGTATAAGAATATAACAAAGACAAAGGATGAAAAAACAAAGGTAAATGATTGAAATTACATAAGTTGAGACATAACATTTTGGAATATGTATATATAATACGAGGGTTAATGCCCGCGCGTTGCGGCGGTTAAACAATGATGATAATACAGAACAGTGGGGGGAATTGATATGCATGTGTGTAAATAGAAAGGAGAGAAAGAAGTTACTGTGTGTTAGATCATGGTAGGGTGTTGTCTGATTGTGTTTAGAGATATAGAATTAGAGGTAATGTGTGAATTAGGGGCAATATGGAGATATTGAAAAAAGTGCTTAAATTACTTAAAATAGAGTTTCAATACGTTTTATAAGGGTTTATAGATTATTATACAGAGTGAACCTAACTTGGTCAAAAATTTCACCTCTAACATGTATAACGTTTTTAGTTTGATCTTAAAATTTATAATTGGTTGAGTGGGTGAAGTCTTAAACTCCAGCACGTCCCACACATGATCAATCCTTTTTGTCCACAAGATTTTTCCTATCTTTATAGGATTATTCAATGTTTTTAGAACAGGAGCGGATATCGAACCGGGATAAGGAGGGGTTCAAAGTTCAATGGCACTGACGAACCAAAAGGCCAAGCATTATTTTATGTATATATATAACCCAACGAAAAGATATATACAAAATACTGTACACATTTAAATTTATCAAGCTCGTTTACTTTTTATTTTCATTTAATTATATAGCAGTTTTGTGGGCAATTTTTTTAACGTAGATATGTGTCATTCAAGTTATAGAGTAATGAACAATAAACATCTATGTATAGAACTTGAAATGTAAAAAGAAATACAGTTTTAAAAGGAACATATATTATTGCAGGAAATAAAGTTTTTTTAAATTGTATATATTATTATGTATAACTACAGTTAATGTAAATATTGGAACAATAAACATTTATGTGCAGATAAACAATGTATTCATTTGGTAGTACGGTTTAAAGATGAAGGGGAATCTAAAATTTACATCTTGTAATTGTAGAAGTGGCTTAGTGTTTACTTTCCACACGCAAAACCCAGATTCGGGTCTTTGACCAACCCATGTTTTTTTTTATTTTAATTAGATGTGTATGTTAGTTGTTGTGTCAGTTGCCACTTAAATCATGACGTGGATACAATAATTGAGTGGCACGTAGGATTAATACAATAATTGAGTGGCACGTAGGATACAAGTAACTGACCTTCTCCTCAAGCTTTTTATCTTGTAAATACCATGCTTGTGCTGTATATTGTTCGATATGTTGCTTTGCCAATACCTAGTGAACAGAAGACAAGGAAATAAACATCGAGCCCGCCAAAGAGGGAAAATTCTTGCTTCTATTGCTACGTAATAATAAAGCAGAATAGCCTATTGTGTCCACATGTTTGAATTTGCGGGTATACAGTTTGAACGAAAAAAGAAAAGAGAAAAAAAAAAAGGAGGGGGGGGGGGGGGGTATTTGACTTGCCTTCTCAAGGGGT
Organism: Erigeron canadensis; assembly: GCF_010389155.1. NCBI lineage: Eukaryota > Viridiplantae > Streptophyta > Magnoliopsida > Asterales > Asteraceae > Erigeron > Erigeron canadensis. The sequence continues at coordinate 45,116,331 of NC_057764.1, forward strand.
ATGTCAGTTGCCCGTTGCACCTTCAGATCAATAGTGTAATTGCTCGTATCTGCAAAAATTCCACAAACTTTCACGGTGTCGGGAAAACCACCTTTATACTGCCCAGATATGATCAACGGCCTTTCAGAGCAAAGGTCGGGAACGACTGAAGGATAAACCTGAAAAAGATAAGCTACAATTAATACCAAGTACAAATGTAGAATGGAAATTTGGAAGACAGATAAAACAGTCTTGCACTGTATTACTAAAATCATAGAATTTTTTAGAGCATAAAGGATGTTTGAAACGAGAGACAAAACTGTAAATTTCAAAACAAATTTATGTAGGACCTTGCATAGATAAAGAGGGAGAAGATTTTTATACAACAAAATTACCATGAATTCATGATAGGTGAGACACATGTAAAACATATACCTCAAGAGCATCAAGATCATCTAAACCGTCAACTGCAATGTTCATCAAAACTGTAGAAGCAGCTCTGGAAAACAAAGCTTCCAGCTGGGCTACAATAAAATCTGAGCAAACGCATATTTAGCAAAACATCATCCAACAGTCGTTTCTCAAACTCATTTAACGTGACTTGACTTTCTGCAAAACATTATTCGATTTAAAGGATATGTGCATTACCAGGATCAGACGCAGACTCATAACATCCCCTGCCAATCATTGCCAGCATCCTCAAGAAGTAATGATTGCAGAATGAGCCTACGATAATACACAAAAGAAAGAAAAGTTAAATGAAACAATGTTTTGTCACATAAATGACCAGAAAAGACAAATATAAAGCAGTTGAATCTCCGAATTTACTATCAAGTTTTATTTTTTACTTCCGATCCTATCAACAAGAAAAGCTACCCTAAAGCAGACACATAACAAGTACTGTAAGTAGCTGTCACTAATACAATCATACAGCTAGACTAATAGAATGTTATAGGGTGAGACATCAACAAGCAGTAAGAGCTTGATAACAAGGAAACCTGATAGAAATCGACCAATACAGCCGATTTCCCGGAATCGGACCGTGTATCGGCCAGGTGACGATCCGAGTTTGCCATACTCGGACTAAAATCGGTCAACAATACAAACTCGGTCAACTTGGTCAATACTCGGCTATATAGGTCAAGAACATGGGTCAACATAAAGTCAAAAAAAAAATTTTTTTATTTTTTTAAAGCTTTGATGAATTATGTTATTGTATCTGGACAATTATGTTTAAGTTAAAGAATTATGTTATGTTTAAGTTTGAAGTTTTATGCCATATATATTTCTAATTTTCTATTACATATAACTTCAAAAATTATTACTTTCCTTAAAAGGTCCTGACTCCCCACCTCGCTGATCCGATCCCGATTCCTAAGTTCCGCAACCTTGCTAATAGGTTTACAAAGAAAACCTATACACTCCCGAGGATAGATAACCCTTAGAAGGGGTTAGGCTCCAAGAAGGATAGACGAGAGACAGAGACTTTGTCAAATATTTTCTTCATCTCTTTACTCACATGCAAGTTACATTATAACTAGTTAAACTAAGAACTGCCTATCCGAGACTTTAGGAAAAATAAAGCAAACATGCAAGTTAGTATTAGTAGTACGTGGTCACGATTATAACTATAAAGCCTAAGCTGAATACATAAAATATACATATTTAATAATACATATCAATATGCATTTACGTGGGTATCTATATATAGAGATAGTGGTGCGTATCACTTACCTATACCAAATGTGTAAATGCGTGGACACAGATCTGATCCTTGATCCTTAAGTTGCCTTATCATAATTTCACAAATTTGTCTCTCATTTTCGACAGCCCCGTCAGTTATAAAGAAAATCATAGGAACCGACTGTTTGGTCCCAGATAACATCTCTATGGCCTGATAAAGCATAATATTACAATTAAAAATCTGACAAAGTCCATCAATAAGAATATCATGATCACGCATGTTTCAAAGAAATTTGGCATTACGATGATGATCGTCAATGCAATTGCATTAGCAATAGCCAGTAAACATAAGGGATTACTTTGTGGCTTGAAACGCTTCAGAATTAATAAGATAACTGCCTAGATCCTATGTGATACCACATTTCAAGGGTATCAAAATAAGATAAAAACCATGCATCGTGTTAGAGTGTTTCGATACATTTTCCACTCGCAACTGGAAATAGAAAATAACCTGATCGAGAGCAAGGGACGTGTTTGTACCACCGCCAGCAATGAAATTCATGTTAATCCAATTGGTTGCTTCTTCAAGTGCTTCCTTAGTAGCCAGCACCAGATTTGATGAATAATAGTAAGTCTGGTCGTTAAATGCCATTATACTAAAGGAGTCCAGTTGATCCAGCTTTGACAATGCTGTAACAACTGCCTTTTTTGTAGCCTCAATTGTCCTACCCTTCATGCTTCCACTTATATCAACAACAAAAAGCACCTCCTTCCTCATCAACTATTACATTAGTTGCACGAATTAGCATTCGAAGAAAGCTACTGTTGTTGCATTCAAGCATGGCACTTTAAGTTATATACAAATTTTAAACCAACCTTTTTGCCAAGATCGGTTCCTGGAAATAGGTACAAAGAAAACATCTCCCTTTGGTCAATACTTAGTGATGACGGAGACTGCAAAAGGACACCACCAAATGCACTGCTTACAGGAACCTAAAACAAGGCCGTCCATATTTGTCTTAGGGAGATACAATCCATATCTGGTAAACCAGTATCAAATTAACAGTTTCAGGAACAAAGGTAAAATCTTACAGAGTATGTAAAGACAAAATTAGTATTTGACCATGTAAGAACTTCTGCTTCATAGAAAAAGGCCAATTTCCCTACTATCCGTTTTTGCTCCTGAAAGGGGATAAGCTTTTCCAATTAGATACCACAAAGGGTATGTGAGAAATGATTGGTGAAGAAAAGTGGTGATGATCCATGTTAGACCTTCAAAGGATGACTAGCTGTCCTAATGACAACCTCTGTACCCAATCCAATGTTGATGTTCAGTTGTATGCTTTCCTTTTTGGAGAATTTCTTTCCGGCAGGAGTGACATACTCTGGAAAACTGAAAGGAACGTCTAATGTGAAGTCACCGTCTTTATAAATCAACTTTTGGGACCATGTTACCTTGAAGGAAAGATTTGAACCACCATCAACCTGGAGAAAGTTGGTGCAAAGGAAGCATAACATATAGAATGTCAGGTGTCACCATTGATATGTAGACAAGATACACTAATAATAATGAGATGGAAAAGTGCACCTGTGGTATACTCAAGGTAAAGATGTGAGGTTTGAGAAAGCCTCCATCTTGAGGTTTGGCGGTGTCACCCGCAGCCTTATCACCAATTACAACTAATTGTGTGGTATATGATTTATTAGTGACTTGAGCTTGTACACCTAGAATTGAGCCCTGTTAGCCAGCCAAATGAAAATGATGTTTTATGTTAATGCATGAAGAGAAGAGCAACAAAAGCAGCTACCTTCAATGTTATATGTTTGTGTCCATTGGTCAGTCGAGAGATGCTTGCATTTTGGGGAAACAAGATAATGAATAGTGTAGGTAGTATTTATTATATATATGTACATATATATAGTTTTAGGAACGCGAAGGACTAATATACAGCTAAATATCACTAACATGTAGTGTGGATAGGAAAAAATATAGCTTAAATATTTCTTTTCCCATCGACAATGTATGTCCATTCATGGCTCCGGCAGAGGGCCGCCACCTGTAGTCAGATAAACCATCACCGATCACCCCCCTATAACCTATATCACCCCCACCAGCTAGCCCTTATTAATGCCTTAAGGGCGCTTTAAATCACACTTTTTGACGGTAGAGGGAAGAAGAAGGCCGGTGGCAGTGATGGGGGGAAAGAAGGGAGACGCCGGAAAAAAGACACTTCTGTTGGAACCACGTTAAATGTGACCGTCACTGTTTATCATTCGTGATATCATAATTGACGATAATTGACGATAACTCAAATCCCTATGTCTACTAAATATACGATGGACGTATTTACTCTTAAAGACATATTATAGGGTTTCCCATTAGATGATTGGAACTACGAGGACTTATATTGCACATACTAAACACCAGAGGCTAAAGTTGTAAATGTTCTCTCTATAAATAGAGAGTCATTTGCAACCATTTTAACCTAATCTTCCACCATAATTTGTGTGTGCATTTCACTCCCCAAAACTTATACTCCATCTAAATACAATCTTGTTTTGGGAATCCGACATCAACGGCAATCATTCTTGCTCTCACAGGGTCCTCTGGATCGTCAAGTACACATTATTGTTATCATGTTTTCATTATATTTACAATACAAATCATATTATTTCCAACATGTGGTATCAGAGCCAATAGTTCTAAACAGATCAAATGATTTGTATTATTTTCAAAACACCGAAAATATGTTTTCTTTGATGAAGTCGGCGCATAGATGAAAGTCATGAAATCAATCACAATTGGTTTGTTTTTTTATTAATGAATAAAGCCATTCGGCTATTAAAAATAAAAAAATAAAAATAGTTTCTTACACTTACAATGGGAATCTGTGAATGAATGAATCCACCGAAAACCAAAATCAAAATACAAAACCACAATTTATTGGATCTTTTGTGTAATTAACGAGGTTCGACCGATCAAAATAAAATGCGATATATGTATTTCTTTATATTTATTTTATTGTTGATTTTGATTTAGACTTTATTGAATTCGATGAAATAAGTTGATTTTGATTTAGTCTTTATTAAATTCGACATCATTTTAAGTCATTTTTTGATTCAGTCTTTATTGAATTCGACCTTATTGCATTATTATATTAGACCTCATATTAAGATTTTGATTTAGCCTTTATTGAATTTGACATTATTTTAAGTCGATTTTGATTTAGTCTTTAGTGAACTCGACCTTATTTCATTATTGAATTGGACCTTATTTTAAGATTTTGATTTAGTCTTTATTGAATTCGACCTTAATTGTCGATTTTGATTTAGTCTTTATTGAATTTGACCTTAATTGTCGATTTTGATTTAGTCTTTATTGAATTCAACCTTATTTTAAGATTTTGATTTAGTCTTGATTGAATTTGACGTTATTTCAAGTTGAATTTGATTTAGTCTTTATTAAATTCGACATTACTTTATTATATATAATGTCGTTATGTAAAACATGTTGAACTAAATTACTCGATGTTGAACTAAATTACTCGACCACTTATGTGAATATTACATATAAATGTCATATAAACCATGACATTTTTCTTTATTATATGTCGATTTCAACCTAAAGGTTGAGTTTGACCTAAATATTTTAGAGGACAACCTATCTATCAAGTTCAACCTAATTTTTCTAAGCTGAATTCGACCTAACATCTTATCGAGTTCAACCTTAATGTTTCAAAGTCAAGTTAGACCTAATCATGTCTAGTTTGACTTTAACTTATCAAAATCGATCATTGTTTGTTGAGTTCTCCTTAATCGTCGAATACAATATCACCTAAAAGTTTTATGGCAAAATTTGTCACTCAAAATTCGAATTTTTTTTTTTTTTGTACAACTTTTTTGCCATAACACATAAAGGGAAATTAAAATAAATAAATAAATAATACAATAATGAAATTTGATTTAGTCTCCACGGGCTTCGCCCCTTGGACCCCGCTTTCAAGGGCGTTACCCCAGACCCCGTAACTTAGGGGCTTCGCACTAATGTACATGGTCTCATCATTTGTGCCCAAAGGTCAAATGTGACTCTCACGTTGCGTTTTTTTTTCCTTTTGCATAATGAACACTAAGTATATTAATTCTGCCCAAAGGTGATTTAATATGCTATGTGTGCCAAAAGGACTATTTGCATGCAGAATATACACGATTCTTAATTCTGTGCCCAAAGGTCAAAAGATAAGCGTTGTGTTGCATGATCCTAATGCTCATTTATACTTAGATATTAGTTATTTCTGCCCAAAGGTGATATAACATCTAAGTAGAGCCTTATTTTAGCTTATTGTTTTGGTGTTTACAATAGGCTTACCTATCACTAGCTTCATTACTATAATAATGGTCATAGTCTCATTATTATAAGGAACATTACTACTAAGTCTACTTATTTTAGACATTACTTTAGTTTCATTACTATTAAGGGACATTATTTAGTCTCCTTTAAATAGTTAATCATGTCGCTATATAAACATTACTTTTAGGCTTACTTATTATAGGCATTACTATAATAATCTTCTATCAATTGTATTATTAATTTATATCCTCCTTATCTCCACTATAGTACCTAACTTAGGCATTGAGTCACTTACCGGTGCAAACTTTGCTTCATGAAAAGATTAATTATCTCTAACTTTGTAGATTCTAGACCTTGACTATGCCATTCGCATAATGAACTCACTGCTATTACTGCAAACTCTTCTGCAGCTCAGAAAGCGAACTTTTTAAAAGTGGGATAGGGTGAATAGTTTGTCACTAACGATGGTCAAAGAACTACATTAATTTTGGGTATCGGAGAAACTACCACTTCAAGTAAACGTCTAAGAGGAAATAGCAATGTTCGTGAACACATAATGAATAAGACTGACATGACTCATAAGTTTAAGAGTCCTAAAAATGGAAGTCTCTGACAATTTTCTTGCGCACTTTATAATAACCTCATTGCTTACTCGTTTAGACACCTTCAAAATTAACTATAACTCTATGAAGACTAAGTCATCGATGAGTGAACTAATCCCAATGTGTGTGCAAGAAAAGGGTCGCCTCAAGTTGGGCCAATCTGAAGTTGTTCACCTTACTACCACGGCTAATTCCAATAATTTGAGAAAGGGTAATAACAGTAATAAGACTGCGAATTAAGTTCAAAAGGCTAATCATGGTGCAGTTGTCTCTAGCTCTAAGTTCTTGACGAGCAATCCTAACTGTAAATTTTGTTGTGTCAAAGGGCACAGTCAGAAAGATTGCCCTAATATCAAGAAATGGCTAGCTGAGAAAGGAAACTTATTTAATGAAATATTTGATTCCTTTACTTTTGATGTTCCAATTAATATATGGTGAGATGACTCTCACTCATAATTTCTCACAGTCTTTGTTGTCTCCTAATATTGATGACATAACTAAAACAGAGACAAAATCACATAAGCAATTAGAGAATTCCTCCATGTTGTGACATAAACATCTTGGCCACATCTCACGAGTTCGTATAACACGACTCATAAAATATGGAATAATGCATTCTCTTTGAGTTTAGTGATTTTAAAAACATGTATTCGATGCCTTAAAGGCGAAATGGCTAAAGGGAATAAGAAAGGAACCACTAAAAGTTCCAACTTGTTGGGAATAGTTCATGCTGATATTAGTGGCCCTTATCCCGCATCCATCACTGGACATACATCATTTATTACATTTGTTGACGATTATTTGCGTTATATACACCTATATTTGATCTTAATCTTTACAAACTTTTATTGATCTTAAAGTTTTGGTTTAACACCAAATTGATCGTAATATAAAAGTCGTGACATCAAATAGTATTATGGTAGACATACTCATATTGGTCAAGCTCTTGGTCCTTTCTATAACTTTTGCAAGGAACATGACATAATTATCCAATAAACCATGTTTGGTTCTCCTCAACAAAATTGTGTTGCTAAAAGGAGAAATAAAACCTTAATGGACATGGTGCAAAGTATGCTTGCCAACACTAACTAACCTACTTTCCTTTGAACTTAGGCCTTAAAAACAGTCGTTCATATACTCAATATGGTTTCATCAAAATTTGTTCCTCAAACTTCTCATTAGATCTGGACGGGTAGAAAACCGAGTCTAAAATATATGAAATGATGAGGTTGCTCTGCAAAGCATAAATCTATAACCCTAACTTAAAGAAACTGTATCCTAAAACTCTTACATGTTCCTTTATCGGTTAACTTGATAACTCAAAAGGTTATCATTTTTACTGTCCTTCTCACCTATGATGCACGGGGACGCCTAAAAGGTCAGGGTACCCGTCCCGGGGACATTTAGGGGACGGGGACGGCAAGGAAGCAGCATGGGGACGTCTCGGATTTCGGGGACGGCGGCGGAAAGAGTCTGGGGGCGTTTCAGTTGAATACGGGGACGTTTCCCACAACGTTTCCAGGCCGTTTCCAGATTAGAACAAATCATATTATTTCCAACAACTTCACCATAACCTTCCCCTATGTGTGTATAAATCAGAGGGTGTAATGAATGAAGTAACACAGATATTCAATGGTTACAACTGTGAAGTAAGGATAAGGTCATGGTTGGATAATATATGTGTGTGTGTGTGTGTATATACATATAAGCCTATATATTCAGCAAACACTAATAAGTATTGATAATAATACCTGAGTAAGAGGAGAAGGGCCCAGGGGAATAGCAAGACGACAATCGCAGGAAGCACTTGACATAACACAATGAAGACGCCAGGAACCGGTGATGGTGACCAAGGCGGTGTCGAGGGAGCAATGGGCCTCCATGGAAATAGAGTTCATCTGAAGAGGGATGAGAGCAGGGGGGTCGCACCTGCCGTGCACATGAGGCTGATAACTAGGCACATCAGGGTTATCCACAATCCCTGGGTTGTATATCACAGCGTATACCATCGGCGACACCACCTCGTAACTACTACTCATGATTGACTGCGCCGTCGGCGGCTGCTTCACAGATCGGTCTTTTCCAAAGTAAACACGCTTCGACAACCTCACCCCATCTTCAACTCCCCTCGCGAACTCATCAACCAACGACGACGTCATCTTTCTTTCTAATTGATCTGATTGATTATCTGATCGATGCTTCTTCTTCTTTTCTGATTGAATCAATAAATGAATTGTTTCAACACTACGACAGCTGTGTGTATTGGATGGAGGAATGATAAAGGGGGTTTCTTGTTCTCACTCTCTCTCTCTCTTCTCTCTCTCTATATATATATAGATATAGATATAGATATTATATTCTCTTCTTTCTTCTTTCTTCTTTCTTCTAACGGTTTGTAGCTAAGCTGTTCCTCTTTCCCCCTTTCCGGATTCCTATCGAATTTTTTTCGTTTTCATTTTAGCAAACTACTTTTATTTCTTCGCTCATTACTCCATATCTTTACTTTTCTAATACTCCTACTATACTACTACTATATATACTAGTCAAAAGTCAAAACTCAAAATATATCGGAAATTTGTACGAGTTTATCTTTTTCAAATCTATTATCTACGTTATAAGAGGAATACACCCTCAAATAAAAAATTGAATTACTTAAAATATACTAACAAATCAACACGGGTAGTTTATTAAAGTTTTAAAAGTAAATATATATATATATATATGAGAGCAAGTATCCATGTGTTGCAGCGGTGAGATGGTGGGATGATACCTAAGTCATAGAGTATGATAGGTTATAGGAGTTGATATGTCATAGAGTATGATAGTCAAATGCCTTAGTCGTACGGGCTCTGCCCTCGAATTTAAAAATTTGTCGAAAGTATATCGAATGACATCTCTAATGAAAAAGTATGAAATTTTAAGAACACCCATACAATTTTTATAATTTATCGATGTACGGTTTTTGAGATAAAAGATTTTGAATGAATTGAAGGAATAAATAATTTATGGAGGAGAGAGAAAAAATATACTCGTAATTGGTTGAGATTTGAGCAGAGAGAAAGGGTATTATAGTTATTTTAAATAAATATAGAATAGATAGGAGGGGCATTTTGGGGAAGTACTTAAAATCAATATTAAAAATTTCAAGTTCAATGTTGAAAATCTAGGGAAAATCTGTTTTATAATATAGTATATATATATATATGTAATTTTTATTATTGATATATCATAACCCAGTTTAAAGATATTAAACTGGACATTCTTTAAATTATATAAAAATTATATTTTTATGTTTCCAAAAAAAAAGTAGAATTAAAAATAAGCATTTATAATAAAAACTATTATTAATTAATTATGACATCATAAGTAAAATAAAAGATTTTTTTAAAACAAATGTAGACATGCCACATCATACAATTTCTAAAAATAGTTCAAGAAGATCTCTCTTATAACTAGCAAATTTACCCGGGTTCAACCCGGGCGTTTTAATTAAAATATAAAACTATAAAATATGCATGTAATTTTTGTTATTAATTATAAATTGATATGGAGATAATGAGTTGAATAACATAATAATTATAAAAAAAAAATTGTTTATAATAAAAATTTAATAACTTTAAATAAGTATCTAATGAACTATTTTTAATTAAATATATTTATGACATCATAATTAAAATAAAGAGTTTTTAAGTAAAAATGTAGACTTGCCACATCATAATTTTTCTAAAAATATTTTTAAAAGACAATTGTTTTTTATTTAGTATAGAGATATCAAGAAGCAACCAGATAAACTTTAGATAATTTAACTAATATTGATGTTGGCCCAAAACAACAACCCAAACCGATTATTCAGTTATTCATTTTTGGAAACCGATTAAAGGTTTTGGTACGATTCGGTTTGACCGTTTTTTGATTTGGTTTCGGGTTTTTCCTTTCAATGAAAATAAAAACTTTTGAAGATAAAGTTCGTTTTTTTTAAGTAATTGTCATTGATAAGATAAATGTTTAATGAAAGAGAGCAAGATTAATTAAATAAAAAAGAGAAAAGAAAAAAAAAACATCCAACCACCCTTACATGAAAAGGCACGTATTTTACGAGATGGAATTGCCGACCATTATTTTCAAACACGGAAAATGAACCTTAATGACCTATAAAGAATTACCACAATTATTTTGCATTTAAAAGATTAAAGACATTTTTTTTTAATTGGTAATAACCATGGTCATTGTAAAAAAACGTTTATTTATTTTTATTTTTTTGAACATGAGTTGGTAATTATTAGTAAGAAATAAGCATTTGAACACCACAGTGATATCTAATTGGTCACTATGCGGTGTTTGAACCACACATGTCTCAGATGAAATCCATGACTCTCGAAACCCCTCTTAATATCCACTTCTACAAATGTAGTAAGTGAGATTTGAACACTAATGAATTTTCTTAAGTTCTAAATTCTTACCAGTGAGCCGCCATCTTATTGACTAAAAAATAACACTTGTCATAATATCAATAACAATATTGATATCATTATTATTATAATAATTGCCATAGAAAATTAGTAAGAAGTTAATATATCATTTATGGTCTTATACCAACGGTTATATTAAACCAATCTTGCTGAGTTTTAGATTCGTTTCATTTAAATTATTGTATCCTTTTTAAGTTTGTCAAAGTAAAATAATTGGCAATATTGTAAAGACTTGGAGTAAAACCAAGATTAGATAATTGATAATGTTATGATGTAGAATTATTTGTATTTAAATCTAAAAAGTTTGTTGAGAAAAAAATAAAAATTTTACATTATACGTATGTTTGATAAAATTAGCTATGGTTTGTATTTGTAGCTGTAAAATGTCGTTATCAAGCAAAGTGTTAGCTAGAGTTTTTATTAGTTAAAGGTGTTTAATATGATAGTTGTAATGTAACTTCAAAAGATATCTGTGTGATTTCTAGATATTAAAAGCTTTTAAAAGTTCTTGAAACACTAACTTTAAAAAGCATTTCATTCGGAACTTTAGTTTTAAAATATTGTTATATAAAAGAAAACTTTAAATACAATAAAAATTTATCTAGAAATCACACAGATATCTTTTGAAGTTAAGAGGTAAGACTGTGTTCGTCAAGAGGTAAGACCGTGTTCGTTTTCAGGGATTGGTTTTAACTAGTTGTTTGGTAAATGGTTTGGAAATAGGGGTGTTGCTTCAATTCTCACTTGACAAATAAATTAAAAGAAATTTAAAAGATAATACGCATAAAAGTTAGGAAAAACTTTAGACAATATTAATAAAGATCTTCCACCTTGAATTCACTAGACTTCAAACACGATTGCATTCATTTATGACCAAATTCATTGAGTTGAAAAGATAATCGTAAAAAGGATTAAGGTGCTCGCGTAGTACCACTAACCGTGAACAATTTACCCGATTACCTAAATTGTTAGTTAAATTACCCAAGCCGGTACCTCCAATGCCTAAACAATCTTACCAACAATTAGTTTGTTTGACTATCGAATTAACAATCATGCCTATGTGAAGATAACGTTGTACCACTAACCGTTATAAATCACGTTGACAAAATGACTCCTTTTATTAAAATGATATTCACTATCATACCATGAACTAGTGATAGTTGCTCATAGACAAACAACCATTTGAAAATCACATATGCATCCAACTAGTACCACTAATGAATAACACACATGCCACCAATATCATATTAATATATAAAAAGGAATTAAATCATCAAAATCTCAACACAATGATAATTGAAATCAACTTTTTGAATTAAAAATATAGCAATCACATCATTCGTCTAGTTTCATCAAGGTGGATGATTAAACGTTTAGCCACTCATGATCAATTCGAAATAATAATTAAAATAAAAGAAGAACATGATGTACCAATCGTTTGAGAAATTAAAATTGCAAGACAATAAAAGTAGATACGATCTAGATAGGTGCTCGTGAATCTTCAATGAATCAATGGAAGAATTTTCTTGCTTTTGATCCTTGAAATAATCCCTTGTAGAACAGCTCCTAGAAAGAAACTCTGATCCCCGGAAAAATTAGGTTTTAATTTGTATTTATACCTCTCCAAATCTGATGCAAAATTGATCCAAACCCTTTCTGTCTGTGCTCTCACTGCGGCGTAGTGGGCGAGTGATGCCCCCACTGTGGCGCAGTCTCAAGCCTTTGACCGGGTTCTTGTTTGACCTTAGGACCACTGCGGCGCAGTGAGACTTGGTGTCTCTCACTGCGGCGCAGCCCGAATTCACTGACCGAATTCTCTTGTTTTCATTATCCTGACTGCGGCGCAGTGGGCTAGAAACACCTCCACTGCGGTGTAGTCCCAGTTGACTAATCTCAAAACGACTTCTTTCACATATAAACTTGCCCAAATTTTCCATATTCTCCACTTTAAACAACTCTCAATCTCGTAAATCAATGTCTTGACCAAAAATCATCTGAAAATGTGCCAAATGAACACGTAACCTGTTTAGACTTGAAAACACTAACAAACACCATAAACGCGCCAAATGCACATAAAATCGACATAAAACACTTAATAAAATGGCCAATAATGATGTGGGCGATATGTATAAATTGGCCAGATCAGTTTATACGTGCGATCCCTCCTCTCAACACAATTTTTAAATCAATATGTATATATTGATTATTATTATTATTATTATCATTACACCTAGATTTATGAGGTGTTATTTGATGATGACAATTCGAGATGACAAACTTTTAAAAACAAAATATCTGAAATCGACATGTAGAATAAAAACTTATGTGGCGAGCAAAGAGGAGTAACACATAGGTAAAACCATATTTTCTTTTAGTTATATAGAGAGATTAAAAATTGAGTAATATGAAAACAAATATGAAAGTATTTGATAGGGTAATTAATTGTTAAGTATTTAGTTAATTTATAATTCAAGTTTACTCATTTGTTAATTACAAACCAACCAAAGACTAAACAAAAGTCCATTAACAAACCCATTATCCAACCCCAAACAATACCCATTCATTTTATATCCATAAAACATGTCGTCTATTTTTTTTTTAATTCCTTTTAGTTTCTTTTCCTTTCTTTCCATGATCGATGTCTAATCCATAGCCCAAGCCCCACAAGTTTAAAAGGTTTTTTTTTTTGTATCTTTTGTTTTTTCATTTATTAATGATCACAGTTGATTTGTTCTGTTGGAAAGGTAATATACATGACAAGCGAAAAATATATATTGCAACAATTTTTGACAACGGAGACAGTTTCGCCATACAAAACAAGAACATGAAGAAAAATATACGTTTATACATGGTCGTCCATCGGACGGGCTTTTCCCCTGGTTATAATAATTATTATTATTTCAATCAGAGAAAAATGATTAATCTTTCTAACTAAATAGCTTAAAATCCTTTTAATTATGAGATGATACCATGTTGAAAAATCAGGAGGCAAGATTAGAAAAGAGAATTAATGGATCTTACATGTCAACTTTTTTCTTTTTAATATTTTTTTTTATAGTTTCATGAGTATTTTTTGGATAATCTTTTGGAGGATTTATCATTTTCCTTACGGGTAATCTCTATCTATATCTCTATTGTACATTATAAAATGTTTGTTCCCTTCATTTTTTTTTAACTTTATATAAGCGAAAATCTCAAAATACTCCTATCACTTATTCATAATACTCTTATGATAAATATCAACCACTATTTTTTTTTCTCTCTGCTTCAATCTCAACCACTTATTTTTTACTCTCCTTTATAAATTTCTTTAATTCATTCAAAATCGTTTATCTCAAGGAACGTAAATTGATAAATTATAAAATTTATATGAGTATGGTTAAAATTCGTGCTAGAGATGTCATTCAATATACTTTCGACAAATAATAGACCGTACGGGTTAACACACCCTACCCATCTAACCGCGCCTAACTAAAGCATCTATGTTATGCCATCTATAATATAACTAAAAGAAGGGGTTGGGGGTACACTTGGCACCCCTAATCTACCTTTTTGAGTCTAATCCTCCATCCTTATTAATCCTCTACTTTTTTAATATTAATATAAATTAATTTACACTTTTTGGTTTTCCATCACCAATTTACACTTTAACCCCAATCTAAAATAATTAATTTACATTTTTTGGTTTTCCATTATCAATTTACACTTTAACCCAATTTAAAAATAATTAACTTACACTTTTTGATTTTCCATTACCAATTTATACTTTAATCCAATTTTAAAATAATTAATTATGCTTCTAAAAAAAAAAAGCCTACGTCCGATCAAACCAAAAAATAGTCGACTACTAGGGCTTTTTTTTAATATACTGTTTGTAGTAAGTTTAGATTTAACAAACTGTAAATTTTTAATTTAACTAAAGTTAGAAAAAAAAAAGATAAACTAAAATCAATATTTATATGGAGATAATTTTCATATGTTTCATTTTTTAGTTTCATATTGATTAAATTATGATATTGGTCGTAAAGATTTAACATACTTGAATTCTAATTAGCTTACGTTTGACGCGCGTCAGGGAGGGTGTTGCGCAGTTATCAAACTCAAGTTTCTCCTTCACAAGTCAGAAGAAGAAGAGAAGAAGAAGAAGAAGTATTAATTGAAGCATCAATCAATCAAATATGAGGAATATGAAAATGGTTGAAAAGGAAGAAGAAGAAGAAGAGTCGTGTTTGCAATCCATCCGTTATCAGCGGGGCTCTCTTCACCTCCTTGACCAGGTTAGCTACCTGCTGCTATATATTCATTCTTTACTCCCTCCTTCATTTTTTGTTTTGTTTTGCATTTTTTTTTAATATTTAATCATGTGTTTTTTTCCATCTATTAATTTGTAAATCAGATAGGTTTAGGTATTATAATTAAATTAGGAAGGAAGGAATGGAATCCCCTTTTGTGTATCGGGGGTTTCAATATATGAATGTTTTGATATGTTTGTCAATCAGATTGTTATTTTGGAAATTATACATAACATTACTACATTACTACTACTACTTTCTATCTTAACAACAAGAACAAGACACCACCACAAATGATCTGATTGTGTGTTTTTCCTCCTCTTCAGAGAAAACTTCCTCTCAATACCATCTATTTGGATATTCCTGATGCTGCTCATGCCTGGTAACTTCTTTCTCTCTAATCTAATCATAATAAAAATGTGTCTCCCTTTTCTTCTTATCTCAAAACAAAATAAAAGTAGATACAAGTATTATATATGCCTTACTATATGTATGTATCCGGCCGGCCAGGGAAGCAATTAGAGAGATGGTGGTTCGCGGGGCGCCTGCAATTGCTATAGCTGCTGCTCTTTCTCTCGCTGTACAAGTATCTAAACCGGATCATCAATTTACTGGAACACCACATGAGGCAGCATCTTTTCTTATTAGCAAATTGGACTATCTTGTCTCAAGGTAACAACTTAGGATCCCATCTTTAAGTTACTTTTACTCCTCAAAACCCACCCTTGCTAATTTCTTTTTCTTATTCTCATTCATTCCCAGTCGTCCAACAGCTGTCAATCTTTCAGATGCTGCAACCAAGCTTACTGACATTGTAATCAACTCTGCTGCAACTGCTACAGACGCCCACCAAGTTTTTCAGGTGCCAAACTAGATTTCAGATTGCTATGGCTACAAACCGTATTCTAATCAAGGGTAGTGATATGTTTCTTGCTCTATCAGGCTTACATTGAAGCTGCTGAGATTATGCTCGAAGAAGATGTTGCTTCCAACAAAGCAATAGGGACATATGGATCTTCTTTCATCTTGAATCACCGAAAGGATATTAACAAGCTTTCTGTTTTAACACATTGCAATACTGGCAGGCTAGTCTCAAACCCCCCGTTGCTTCTTCTTCAGTTATTATTATTTTATTTTTTCAAAAAAAAAAAATAAAAAAAAATCCAGGATGATGGTTACTAATTATGTTCTGGTTAAAAGCATAAAACCTCAAAGAACCAGTTTTAATTAAACACATACACACACATGGAATCCGGAAATGATAACAAGAATGATGAAGACAAGGATTTAACGTGGTATCTCACACTAAACTGTGTAAACTAATTCAACTGGGGGGGGGGGGGGCAAAGAGGTTTTCTGATTTCTTGATCAGCAAAAACTGAAAATTACATGTACAATAGATATGTGCATCTGTAGGCTACTGATTAGGGTTAGATGCTTGTTCCCAAGAAAGCTAAAACTGGACCTAATTGAATTAAGATCTGCTGCGCTTATCCTTAGTGGGTCGGTTTTACTAAGGTCAACTAAATAACGCCTGCTGCCCTTTTAGTCTCTGAACTCAGTAGCAGTTGACCGAATGACAACAACTGCCAACAGTGACAACCTCTTTGAGCTTCCAACTTACATGTTTTTATGCTTTCTTCTGTACTGTCTCAATAGTCTTGCAACAGCTGGATATGGAACTGCTCTTGGAGTAATCCGTGCACTTTATGCTGATGGAGTACTTGAACGTGCTTATTGCACAGAAACTCGTCCTTTCAATCAAGTAAGTAGTTTATTTTTACGTTTTGGGTTACATTGTCTTTGATCTTGTTAACTATATTATTATATCTTCAGTGGACTCCATGTATCCAAGATCTTTTATTTCACATACATAGTTCAAGTAAAGGGTTAAACTCAGCGGTGAATCCAAAATTCAATTTTATAGAGGTCCAATATTGTTGAGGTACAAAATCTACAAGCCAAGGTAACAAGTGCTAACCGTGTTTATTAATAAACCAGATTGGACCAGGACAAATTAACACATTTGAAAAAGTTAAAAAAAGGTAAGTTTGCAACTGTAACTTAGTATAAGCTAACAGCTTAAAATGAAATCAAATTTAAAAGATAAATTAATGAATGACTTCAACACAAACAATTAGCTGTTAAGATTGTGTGAGTGTATCAAAGAGAGGAGATTTCGGAATGACAACTTAACAAGGAGAGACTGATGTGCAAAATCGAGTTTTAATTTTGTAAACAAGAAATACCAATTTTACTAACTAATGCACACTTTCGGGTGGTGGACCCGTTCTTGTATAGTATATGTTAATGGTAAGACTAGGTTGAACACAGGGACTTTTGTTAAAAATTAGGGGAGTTTAATGCAATTCAAAGAAGGTTGGTTTAATGACTCAACGTCAGTTTGATATGAAAAATAAACTTAAACTAAATTAAACTAAGAATTGATTTGAAAATATTTGTTGTAGAAGTAATTAAAAGGATCATCTACTTTGAATCCATGACACTACAAATTCATGTTGCACTTACTTGAAGACCCAATTCAATTTTGTTGATTTATAAATGAGAATTAAAAGAAGACTCACCCCGTACCTGTGAAGTTCGCTACTTTATTGAATTCCCTTAATTAACTAGTTCCATTACTAAGACTGGTATTCCGAGACGCTTTTTATAACTTTTCCAATCAAATAATTGTTTTGGTCATCTAGACAACAATTGTGTCTATTGATTGTACCCAAATATTAATTCGTTAATTCTTATTATCGATCAATTGTTTTCTTCCATTACCTTGCATAGAACCGACTACTTACACCTAAGCAATCAAAATAACTCATACACAACCTTACCTACCTATTAGGTATAAACTGAATTCAAGCAAATAAAGTGAAGAACACAAGCTGTTAACACAAACACGGGCTGAATTAGAGTCGGCTGTTCACGAATAATAGGCTGGATCAGAGCTCTAGTAGCTCTTATGAGCTCCTCAAAACAAAATATAAATCTTAGACAATCAACCCTAATGGCTTGCAAGCCTTATTTATAAGGGACATAGCTCATTACTTGAGTCTAATGTAATAAATAATAATGACAATATTAATAACAACAACAACAACAACAACAACAACAACAACAATAATAATAATAATAATAATAATTATTATTATTATTATTATTATTATTATTATAATAAATTAAACATAAAATTGAAACACTTGGCACCCTTGCTTCCTTTAACTGCTTTCTTCTTTTGTCGAACATAAAACTGCTCCCCTCTAATCTGCCCAACGCATTAACAGTTTCACTTTCACGGTTCACATCAATACTCCCACCATAAAACTGCCCCCCCACCCCCACCTCCCATTAACATTTTCGCCTTCACGGATCACATCAGTACATCACCACCCCTAAAATCATACATAAATAACCAACAATTGAAAGATATATAGAAATGAGTCAATAAACTAAGATCACAACATAATGTTAAATTGAATCAACTTTAAATAATAATAATTGTGCAACCATCAATCCATCATTCCGTTGTATCTCTTCATCTCAGTAGATGATGAAAAGTTTAGCTACTCATAACAAGACTAATAATAACCATCAATTATTAGGCGCAACAAGACTAATAATAATCAGTCATGCCCTCGGATTGACTGTGCGGGTGACGTGGTCGATCTCTACCGGACGATTAAGAGGCATGCCTTCACCACTGCCGTTAAAAAAAAAGATAAAAAGAATTAGTAACACTTGTATTACAACTAAATTTTACAAAAATGTAGCAAACAACAACAACAACAACAACAATAATAATAAATTAATAATAATAATAATAGAGTAGAATTTGAACGAAGTGATTGATGGTTATGGAATTATTGTTGCTCATGTTCACCACAAACAAAAGCAACGTCTGCCTCTTTTATGAACACCAACAACCTCTACCCTCTTCAGTCTCTCCTTTTTTAATAGAAACCAAAAACCCCAAGTGAGGGTTCTTTTGTGGTTCCATTTGCTGCGCCTACCACCCCATCCGAACTCTCCTCTCTATTCCAACATCCAATCCCATCAATTTATTTGTGAGTTATCTTGAGAACTCACAAATAAAAAAGAACGCAAGAACAATTCTGGACCACACATTTTCACCCCTTTTCTCTCTCTTCAATTAATAATGAAAATTCATCCAAATAATTCAAAATGCTTTATCTCACAAACCGTAAATCGTTAGATGAAAAAAATAAATATGAGTAGTCTTAAAATTTCGTCCTTTTTCATTAAGATGCGACTCGATATACTTTTGGCGATTTTTTAAATTTCGTTTTCTTTTTGGTACTTACACATAAACCACACATGTGTAGGATAAACATAAATTGTGATTTGGAACGGGCTTTGCACTTAAGGAAATTCATAAAGGGTAGCTGGTGGGGTGATAGGTCATAGGGGTGATCGGTGATCTACCTAACGGGCTCCGCCGTTAGTCGCTATGGCTCCGCCATGGACTGACGGGCTCCGCCGTTGGCCACCATGGCTTCGCCATGGATTGATGACCTTCATTGTTGTGCACAGATGGTCATTTACTCTTTTACATGTTAAAACAAAGATCCTAAACATGTATAAGTACACACAAGTACAAGGGAAAAAAAAAGAAAATTAAAAAGTTGTCAAGATCTCTATGAAAGAGGACAAAATTTTAAGACTACCCATACTTTTTTTTTCATCTAACGATTTACGGTTTTTTAGATAAAACATTTTGAATAAATTTTCATTTTCTATTGAAGAGAGAGAAAAAAGAGGAGAATGTGTGGTCCAGAATGGTTCTCGCGTTCTTTTTTATTTAAGGGTTTAAGGTTATCCGGAGTGGTATTGCCAGGGGTTGGGCTACTTTCACCACGTCGCGCATGTGGCATCCTAAGTTGCTGGGGGTTGGCTGGGAAAAAGAGGGGGAGTGGAGTTGCCCGGAAGGTGGGGTAGGGTAATCATTGATTTTTTTTAAAATTTTTTTTGTGTGTGTTTGACTTTGTTTTTAAATAAAAGACTTTTTTATTTATCTAAACCTTAAAAATACATTAAAGTTACGGAAAAAAACATTCAAAATAAAATAAAAAACATTAAAAACTTTAAAAGAAAACAAAATATAAAAAAAAAACTTTGAAGACATAAAAAAAACAAACATAATATAAAAAACATTAAACACATTTAAAAAACAAATAAAAATCTAGTCGTCATCACTAAAATAATCTTCCACAGCAGGCGGCACATATTCTTCGGGTGCATGGCGGTTCTCCCCGTAGATGATCAACCAAATCTGCCAATAGTATGTTGTGTGTTTCCCTGCTCCTGATGACGTTTGAGTTTATAATTCGTTGATCAATTGGAGTTTGCTGCGTCCAGTAATCCGGCTCCAAAGTCGGGTCGTGCTCGTTGAAGTCTTGACAATACACTTTATCTTCATCCTCCAAAGTCAGGTTGTGCTCGTTGCATTCTCTCCTTGTCCCAATACCTGTAGGTGCCAATCCGGATATTATCTCTTCAAGATTGGGCAACCACTCAAACACGTTGATGTCGTTGTGGGAGCCTTGTGTACCAAAATACGCGTTCCAAATCCATAAGTCAATCAAGGAAACGGCCTAAAGTATCGTACTAGGCCTCCTAATATCCCCACGTGTGTGCGTACCGCGCGATGCGGTAGGACACAACTCCCACGACCAATGCATGTAATCAATACTACCAATCATGCCCGGGAAACTGTGGACCTGCTCATGCACGTCGTATATGCGCTGAAGGTCACTCCAAGTTGGTCTACGTAGGTATTTCGGCCCATATAACGCGCGTATACCTAATATGTAATATAAACTAAACGCAATATACACTAATAAGTAATATAAACTAATACGTAATATAAAGTAATATGCAATAAAATGTAATAATAAAACTAAACGTATTATACACTAATAAGTAATATAAACTAATACGTAATATAAAGTTACATGTAATAATAAGTAATAATAAAAAGCTGATTTTTACAAAAGTTTGCTAATGACTCGCGCAACGTCCTTTCAGACATTTCAAAGTTCTCGTCAAATGAGTCGACGGTTGAGCCATATGCTAACTGACGAAGCGCGAGAGTACCCTTCTTTATCGCGGTGAATCCTAACTTCCCGTGACAGTCAACTCTCTGTTGAAAATATCTATACTCGGCCTCCAAGTCATTTGTTATCCTCAAAAGTAAACCCTTGGTCATACGATAGCGCCTCCTAAACTCCCTCTGGGGATATACCAGGTCGTCATCAAAAGCGTTCGTTTGCCTCATGCCACCTACGATGTAGGACCGCCCTCCTCCTAAATATAGGCGCCTCTTCTTCATCATCCTCTTCTTCCTCTTGCGCGGCTTGTATCATAGTACTAATTGTCAAAGCAACCGCACTATCGATTGCCTCGTCTAGATCCGTAGAACCGTTCGAACTAGATGACTTAAGCAACTTGTCGATATCATCCATGATATATGAAATTATGTATGTCTATTTTTGTGAAAAGTGAGAGAGATTGATTTAAAAGTGTATGTGTGTATGTGTTTTGCGGAAAAAAAATAGAGTGATATATGTACATGTATAGAAAAAAATAGGATTAAATTTTTGTTTTTCTTCAATTGGGTCAACATAGCCGTTGGGAATGGCTCTAAATCTCAAAAGCAACAGCCGGTCAACTTTTTCCTGGCAACCCCTGTGGATCGCTCATTTCGCATATCGCCTGGGCGGGGTGGTGTGGGCGGCGACGAGCTGTGGATCGCCTGAGGAAGCCGCCCCACTCCGGATAGCCTAAGTAACCCTTGCTCTCTCTCTCTCTCTATATATATATATATAGATATATATATATATATATCCAGGACTTCATGACCACATATAGATACGTTAAATAAAGTCCATGGCCCATTTAAAATGTCAAATTATGATGTCCACGTGAGATTTTCCAGCCAAGGCCATAAAAGAATTGTTAGAACGAATCTGCTATTCAATATCTATGTGGTACATATATTAAACATATATTAGTATGTGTCACAAGTTTCCATCTTCTTAGAATTAATCTTTATTTTTCATAAATAATCTTCATTTAGCTCATTCTCGATATATCTTTTCTCATAGACCTATAATCCAATATAATCACATATTAAGTATAAAAGTCTATAAAAATGATGATAGTTTAAACACAAAAGAGATATCCCATAAAATAATTGTTTAAAATAGGCAATATTAGAGACACATTGCGGTAGAAAGGAGTAGCCAAATGCATATGGCATGTGGGAAGCAGTAGCAGCAGATTGTTAGTTGTACACTTTTCTAGGTTCTGTCTTAAAAGAGCTGATTGAAATATAGCACTTTTTCTATATTTTGGCCTGATTTTGAGAATTATTAATTGGGATTTCTCTTATACTTATATAAATGGTCCAAACTTTTAACCTAATTTATTTGGGGTCCTTGATAGTTTATTAGTGGTGTTACATATACTACTTTCACAAAGTTTTCATTCCTATGAAAATTGTAACATATTGTAACATATTGTTTGTTTTGATGTTACATAACCCATTTGCATTGGGTCATCGGTGAAGATTTTAATTGTACCGAATGAAAATTGATGTAACAGGAAAAATGAATATGTTGTTGTGGCTGGCTGCTGTTTTTGATTAGGATTCAAAATTTATTTGGGTTTATATATTCGAGAGATGTAACACCTTTGATCAAACTGTATGGGTTTTTTTGCTTCATAATGGTTGGTTCTAGCTTATTAAAACTAAACCTTTTTCTACCAAACATAATAAATGAACTATATATAGGGTAGAATATATAAAGGGGAGAAAGAAAAAATCTCAGCAACCATCATCGACATAGAAGATATAGTTGAGATGTACCTCATACATAAAATTTGTTAAAGATACTTTTTTTCTCACCTCCAGTTTTTGCTGAAGATCTTACACAGCTCATTTTGTATCTTCACCTTCTTCACCTTCTTCTTTCTTTTCTTTTTTAATTATTTTCAATGAAGATAATATATTTTCATACCAGCTACTATCATGATGATAATGATGATGATGATCATCAATATTATCATTAACATTATTAAATCTGATTTCAAATATAAACTATCCCTCCAATATCTGTTTTAAAATTCAATTGTATGCCTATAATAAAGTTATAAAATATAAAGCTGTTATTAATACACTCAAAGCAAATTTTAACTAATTGAAGTTAAAAATACATTACATAAATAAAACAATGACGATAACAACGTATATTTAACATATATCTCAGTTCTAAATCAGATGGATATTGAATGATACTTGTACTTAGTGTACATATTTTAAAATTTCTTTGTTTATGTCTACTAATTTCTTCTTCTTCATTATACTTTTTACGGTATCAATTTCCATTTTTACTGGTTTCATACAAGGAATAAATAAAGGCATATCATCGGACAAATTAAATTCTCTATACTGAAGAAAAAAATGATATATGTAAATTAGAAATATAACTTTCTCACAACATCTTATTTCTTTATAAACACAACATATTTTTTTATAAACATTTTTTTAAATGTAGGGCTCAAGATTGACGGCTTTTGAGTTGGTCCATGACAAAATACCAGCCACACTCATAGCGGATTCTGCAGCTGCTGCTCTAATGAAAGCTGGACGTGTTCATGTTGTCATTGTTGGAGCCGATCGTGTTGCTGCTAATGGTACTTTCTCAACAAATTTATCTTACTCTTTTTTACACATTTGAAAGAGATAGATGAAATATCAATACAGGTGACACGGCCAACAAGATTGGAACCTATAGCCTTGCCTTATCTGCTAAGCATCATGGTGTTCTTTTTTTTGTTGCTGCACCCTTGACTTCAATTGATTTGTCACTGTCATCTGGAGAAGAGATTGTTATAGAAGAAAGATCAGCCAAGGAATTACTAAATACTCGTGGAGGTCTCGGAGAACAAGTTGCAGCTTCTGGGATATCTGTTTGGAATCCGGCTTTTGATGTTACACCAGCCAATCTGATTGACGGTATCATAACCGAAAAGGTGACTTTCTTTCTCTTCTGTTTCTTTTTCCGTGACATACATGCTCACCTGTACCATGTGTGCTTCTATTCTCACAATTGTTTTTGTTTTTTGATCTTGTCAGGGTGTCATTACGAAGGTTGGGAATGAAGTTTTTGACATCAAGGGTTTTGTACAGAAGACTATGAGCAATTGAGATACAAAGATTTTTAAGTTATTACCATCACTTGTAATGTAATATGTTATCTGAATAAATTAGTATCGTAAACCATTGGCACAAATGCACTTGACCCAAGAGAGGTTCCCAAGCCTCTGGGTATTCTAAAATTTGTATCAGTGTATACGTATGCTTTTGAGAAGCTGCCACTTTTGTGTATTTTTATATTATTTTTCTAAGAACATTGATCTTGTAGTGCTTAGGGACATCATTTGTCACCTTGGTCAAAGACTCAAAGGTAAAGTTTTTCAGTTATACATTTACCTGAGGATCAGAAAATTAAGAGCTTTATATGCATGAGTAGATACTAATATTTTTGATGTATATTAGTGGTAGGTTGGGTAGATCAAATTTTTTTTTGAAAAAACAAGAGAAAGTATACGTGTGTTGTGGTGGTGAGATGGTGCGGGTGATAGGATATGAGAGGTGATTAATTATAAAGTGTGATAGTCAAATGTTTTAGCCGTACGGGTAGAGGTGAACAAAAACCGGTTTTTACCCATGTGGTAAGCACGTGAGGGCATTAACGGATATAAAGTGACAGATGTTTGTATGAGGGATTGCTGACAATGAAAATGAAAAGCCCAATAATACCTAATGATAAAAAAAATAAGTACAAAGATGAAAATACGAATCGAACAAACACATGGACGATTTGTTAGATATTTGTTCTAGTTTATAACATAATATAATATAGGTATAGATAGGGGTTTAAGTTGCGAAGGTAATCTATACAAACAAGCATACAATATTCGTCACGTGGATATACAAGAAAGTTTATACACATCCATTGAATTCAACCAAAACAAACACACATTAGATAAGTTCCTACGACATGTACGTACACCAGCTTCCCCCCATTATTTTCAAAATTCTTTTCTTCACACTTACGCAATCTAGCTAATTAATATTCAATTAAATATTTGTTAATTACAGTACATGCAAGTAATCGATCGATAATTCTCAAATACATACATATAGCTAGCTAGTATATAAAATAATTAACAGATGATCGATCGAATGCATGGATCATCTGGTATATATACATTAACATCTGGTAGATCCGTTATGAATGTAATCAAGAATAGCAATGACACCCACAACAAATGCCTGATCAATCCCTGATTTTACCACCACATGATAAACATCCTTCTTCTCCATCATTTCCTTATCCACTCCAACCTATATATATTATGTATATAAAATAAAATTAAAGCATTATATATATATATATATATATATATAATTCTAGCTAGCTAGCTTCCAATATATTAATTAAATTACATATCACTGTTACGTAATATGTGTACCTGGGCTATGATGTTTCCTCCGGAATCAACAATGCTGCAATCTCTATCTGGGAAGTAACCTTTTATCTGGAAGTAAATAATGTTTTCATCATTATTATTATTATCCTTTTGGCTGCTGCTTACTGCTGCTACTACCACTATCGGCCTTCTTTTGCTGATACATGACGAAGGAGCTGATGATTGTGGATCCTTCAATGTGAATACCAACTTATTATAAATGTTTTGATGATGATCATGAGATGACCCGCCGCCTGCAGCAAAATCTGAGGTGTAACCTCCCCATTGTTTCTGGAGACTTAATGCTTCTACTATTCCTCCCTATATATACATTATATTATTGTTTATCAACTCCTGGGCCATAAACAAAAATGCAGTACAGACGATATAAGATAAATTATTACTACTAGCTAGAATGATCAATGAATTACTAATAATAATTCCGGCCATTATGCATCAATATATATATATATATATATAGGGAAAAGAGAATATAAGGCTGTCCGACACCTAATCTTAGGTGTGAAACCCCTCACATACTAATATTTTATTATTTATTGTTTAATGAATAAATGTCTACCCCATGATTTTTATGGTTTAAAAAGTTAATATGTGAGTGTCCGGCATCTAAGCTTAAGCTTAAGTACCTAAAAGTCTTATATTCTCATCCCCATGTATATATATATCCCCATGTGTATATATATATATATATAATACGAGAGTACGTAGGTACCTTTCTACGGATGAGAAGCAATGGGGTTTGGTAGGCGTCTTTGAGAGTCATCTGGTCCTTTTTCCCAAGAACACCGCAGCCATCCACCCTGAACATGACTTGGTGGCTATGCATGTCCGACACCACAAACCCGCCACCGCCCACAACATGAGGTCGATTTCGAACTCCTAGAACCACTTGACTTGATGAGCAAAACATTTTACTCACTACCGGCATCTCCTTTACTTTCGAACCCATCATTAATTTGAATCGTAGTTCTATCTATCTATCGAGGTTTTTACTTGTATATATTGACAGCTTAAATTGAATGATCGATGATCATGTATATATAGATACATGAAAAGTTTGGCAAGGCTAAGACTATTATTATATCTGGCTAGCAATTAACTTACAATACATAAATGCATAACAATATTTTGATTTGATTGTGTGGGCTAAAAGAAAGACTACTTTATATACCATGTTTTGAATGTGTCAAAACTTAAATTAATAAAGGAACTCGCTTTTATCCTAATTGTTTTATTTTAATATTTAATTTATTACATACAATTTTAGAAAGATATCTATACTCTATTAATAAACACAATTATCCTTTCCATTTTTTAACTCTCTACCTTTAAAATACCCAAAAGACTTTTAATTTTTAACACATTCTTAACTCACATACTAAATCTACCCAATATATCCCTAAAATATTTTAAACCTACCTATCACCTTTTTTCATTAAATTAAATATTTCCACCTAATATCCTTATAATATTCTTAATTAATAAAGTTATTTTTACAAAAGATACATCCATTAACCATAAAAAAACCTACACTACCATTGACATCAACTATTACAGAGTAATAACCACATCGTTACGTACCACCACCGCCACTAGCACCACCCGTTGCCGCCACAGCCGTCGCATTGCGCGAGTACCCATCTCGTTTGTGTAATATCGGCAGTCTCAATTGCGTGTAATGATCTATTGTTAGATTATTATATACTAGATTAAACCCGCACGTTGTGCAGGGCTGACTAAAAGCGTAACTTAAAGGTAACAGATAAATACATTTTTATTCATGATTTATGATAATATAAATAATTAGTTAGATTACAACTGATGCAAATAATAAAATTATAATTTATGCTTATATGATATATATCAAATATCAAATATGTTAAAATATGACTAATGAAACGTAAATATTTATAAATCATATGCAAAGATGACACTTAAAAATACATAATTTTTTTAGTTGTATATAAAGAATTAAATTTAAATATTTACTAAAATTTAAATAATTACTAAAATTTAAGAGAACTTATATGATAGCATTAATTTGATTGAAGATGATATAGGTTTGGAACCGACTTATTATATACTAATTTACTGATTCAATATTTGGGCAACTTATTATATATTAATTTTGTAGGTTTATGATATGATGCAGCCGACTTCACGTGAATAACAAATAACGGAAGAAGTTATTTTTAATAATTATAATGATGATTAGGATTAATGATTAAAAATAATTTAAATGACATGATAAACATATGACACCTTAAAATTAGGAAATTAATGAAAAAATGACAACTCATAAAAAATTCTACATGGCATGTTCTTATAAATACCAACTAAGCAAAAATATATCTTCTCTTAGTTATATTATATATATAAAAATTATATAATAATTAATAAATATATTAATTAATATTTAAGATATGGGAGTTGACTAAATATTGTATGGAATAAGTATACTAATCAATATAATATATATAAATAGTGAAACTATATAGTTCAATATTATGTATGAGGTTAACGAATATATGGATCTTAAATAACAAAGTTTAGGTATAAAATTTCTCACGTTCTAATATTTTAACCTATAAAAAATTATGAAGGTTCAATCGTTTATTCATTATACAATACATATATATTATAATATATACATGATTATCATTTTGTACATCCACATTAGATGCATATTCATTTTGATGAATAACAAAGTTTAGGTGTAAAATTTATACCTAAAATCACGTTTTTTGTTGGATGCATTATTTTGATGATTAACAAAGTTTAGGTATAAAATTTTTCACATTTTAATATTTTAACCTATAAACATAGGTACAAAATGATAGTCATGTATATATTAGAATGTAAACAACTTTACACGAATTATTATAATATGTATCGAACTTCAATACTATGCATTGTATGTAATAAACTTTCAAATCTTGTGCATTGTATGTATTTGAGTATATGTGTCAATCATATAATCTTCCACTTGTAAGTTCTTGATTGTCTGAATACATAAAATGCACAGGATTTGAAAGTTCATTACATACAATGCACAAGATTGAAGTTCGATACACACTATAACAATTCATATAAAGTTGTTTACATTATGAAGTATTAATCCCTAAAATCTTAATATGTAAAGGGGTTTTGTACCTAAGTTTAATACATACATACATATATATATATATACATGATCATCATTTTGTGCATCCATCTTGGATGCATATTCATCAAAATGATGCATCCAACAAAAAAAGTGTTTTTTATTTTATTTTGACGGATCAATATGTTGTTAAACACTTAAATAATGATAATTAGTTTTGCACTATGTTAGTTTTATGGACTTTTGATGCATCAAATGATTTTTTTTAAGTGTTCTCACCGTTTTTATTTTAAAAGTGTTCTTACCGGAGTGTTATTATTATTTTACTTAATTTTTATTCACTTTGATAGCGGAATAATCATCCGATTTTTTTCACGTTATTATTATTTTACTTAATTTTTATTCACTCTGAACAATTAATTTTGTAGAAATAATTTTATTCACCGTAGTGTTACCCTTTATATATATATATATATATATAGGAGAGAGATCAAATGAGAAGGTGTGTTAAGGAGAGAAGGGAGAGAAGGTCCTATTGGCCAATCAGAATGTGACACGTTGCCTTTAAAAAAAATGGGCGGTGACATTTTTGTAAATAATTTGACATCAAACCTAAGCTGACCCAATCACCTCAAGTTGACCCAGCCCAAGCTGACCCAACCCAAACTGACCCATCCCAAGCTGACCCAACCGAACCCCAAGCTGACCCAAACCCGTAATCTACATTTGTGTAGATTATGTGTAAATTGTGTCAAGCTAACCCAACCCCAAGCTGACCCAACCTGACCAGACCCCAAGCTGACCCAAACCTGACCCAACCCTGAACCCAAGCTAGCTGACCCAAAACCCATAATCTACATTTGTGTAGATTATGTGTAAATCGTGTCAAGCTTACCCAACCCCAAGCTGGCCCAACCTGACCAGACCCCAAGCTAACCCAACCTGATCCAGTCCCCAAGCTGACCCAACCCTGACCAAAGATGACCCAGACCCCAAACGGACCCAACCCCAAGCTGACCCAAGCTTACCTAAACCTGACCAGACCCAAACTGACCCAGACCCTAAGCTGGCTGATCAAGCTGACCCAAACCAAGCTGATCCAACTCAAGCTGACCCAACCCACTGAGATCCCAAGCTGACCAAGCTTCACAAAACTTTCATTTATTTACAAAATTGCCACCGCGCTTTTTTTTTAATTTTGCGACATGTCGCGTTCTGATTAGCTAATAGGACCTTCTCTCCCTTCTCTCCTTAAGACACCTTCTTCCAGGATCCTCACCCTATATATATATATATATATATATATATATATATAGGGTGAGGATATATATATATATAGGGTGAGGATCCTGAAAGAAAGTGTGTTAAGGAGCAGAAGGGAGAAAAAGTCCTATTAGCCAATCAGAACGCAACATGTGTCAAAATTTTTAAAAAAAAGCGTGGTGGCAATTTTGTAAATAAATTAAAGTTTTGTTAAGCTTGGTTAGCTTGGGCTCTCAGTGGGTTGGGTCAGCTTGGGCTCTCAGTGGGTTGGGTCAGCTTGGGATGGGTCAGCTTGAGTTGGATCAGCTTGGTTTGGGTCAGTTTGGTCAGTCAGCTTGGGTCTGGGTCAGCTTGGGGTCTTGTCATGTTTAGGTCAGCTTGGGGTTGGGTTAGTTTGGGGTCTGGGTCATCTTTGGTCATGGTTGGGTCAGCTTGAGGCCTGGTTCGGGTCAGTTTGACACAGTTTACACATAATCTACACATCTACACAAATGTAGATTATAGGTTCTGGGTTCGGTCAGGTTTGGGTCAGCTTGGGGTTGGGTTAGCTTGACACAATTACACATAATCTACACAAATGTAGATTATGGGTTTTGGGTCAGCTTGGGTCAGGTTTGGGTCAGCTTGGGATCTGGTCAGGTTGGGTCAGCTTGGGGCCTGGTCAGCTTGGGTCAGCTTGGGGTTGGGTTAGCTTGACACAATTTACACATAATCTACACAAATGTAGCTTATGGGTTTTGGGTCAGCTTGGGTTCTGGGTTGGGTTAGCTTGGTTCAGGTTTGGGTCAGCTTGGGGTCTGGTCAGCTTGGGGTTGGGTTAGCTTGACACAATTTACACACAATCTACACAAATGTAGATTACGGGTTTGGGTCAGCTTGCGGTTCGGTTGGGTCAGCTTGGGGTTCGGTTGGGTCAGCTTGGGATGGGTCAGCTTGGGTTTGGGTCAGCTTGGGCTAGAACCCAGGTTGATCAGATCCCAAGCTGACCCAAAACCAAGCTGACCAACCAAGCTGACCTAGATCCCAGGCTGATCAAGCTGACGCAACTAAGCTGACAAACCAAGCTGATCATAACCCAAGCTGACCCAAAACCAAGCTGATAAAAGTTTAATTTATTTACAAAAATGCCACCGCGTTTTTTTTTTAAATCCACATGTCGCGTTGTGATTGGTTCATAAGACCTTCTCTCCCTTCTCTCCTTAAGACACCTTCTTATTTGATCTCTCATATATATATATATATATATATAAGGAAAAGTTAAATTAGGGACTCCTTGTTTTAGGGACCATTAGGACACTTCTCAATCATTCATTTTTCATCATCTCCGACCACCACCACCACCACCACCACCATGATCCTCCGGTGACGGTGACCACCGCCACCACGACTTACACATGTGTAAGTTATACAACCACCATCACCACCACCACCATCATCTCCGACCACCACCATGATCCTCCGGCGACGGCGACCACCGCCACCACGACTTACACAAGTGTAAGTTACAACTTACACATGTGTAAGTTACATGTCCGTCTCTCTACCGTGAAAAGAAAAATCATTCAACTTATTATCATATATATGCGCATGCTGGATAATACGAAATGACCAGATTTTCAACAACAAACCATACTCTCGGCATAGGCTATGTGAAGAAATCAAGTAAACAACCTTCATGTGGCTATCTACCCGATCTAAGCTCGGCACAATCGATTGGAATAGTTGGACATCTTTTAATATTTAATCTTCTTTAATATGTTTTGTTATGTTTCATTTGACTCGTTTGCACAAGCACCCTCTTTTTTCTAATTATGAATATATTGTCCTTCAAAAAAAAATATATGGATACTTGTATTTTTTTTTTTCTAGCAGTGGAAGCCCCTGCTTCAACATGTCATGTTTTTGTTGCTGTTGTGGCTATTCGTTTGAAACACCAAGCAGTTGTGACACCTGCTCTTCACCTCACTGTTGTTCTTGCTCATTACCAAAGTTCACTCTTCATGTTTAAAAGCATGTTTCTGTTGCTGCACAAAATGCCCAGACTGCAGTTGTTTCGGCAAAATGTTGTTTCTCAAGTTGGCCAACCAAGTGCTCGTGTCCTAGAGTTCCAAAATGTTCCAGTTGTGGTTGTTATAGCCTAAACGGTATTTATTCTTGTTGTCAATGTTGCTAATGTACTTGTCTATGGAAATAAAACATTGAGAATGATAAGGATTATCTTTTTCAAGCAAAACTCTTCATCGCATTCCTTCGGCATTAGAAAACAACACCTACTTCTATTACATTAGTTCTTAAAGCACAAGAAACAGGTTCGACATATGATTTTAAGGTTTCTATGTGCAAGCAAAGCATTAACAAGTCACCAGATGGATGGTGAACTTGCTTATATACGCCGTTCCCACCCAAAAGCAACAGGGCTCCTAACTTCATTTCCGGCGTTCTTCCAAGTGATAGAGCCAAATGCATCCCCGCTACCACCTTTCTCGGAGACGAATGTAACTGTGTACCTCATCTTATCTCCCACGTTCTTAAAAACGAGCTGTTTTGGTTTCACGCTAATTTGAACTCCTGGTGGTGCCTCAGCTGATACAACATATACAGATCCTGCAGCCCCAACATTGGTTAGCTGGCGGGTGTATCTCACTACTCTTGACTTG
Source organism: Erigeron canadensis (assembly GCF_010389155.1). Taxonomy (NCBI): domain Eukaryota; kingdom Viridiplantae; phylum Streptophyta; class Magnoliopsida; order Asterales; family Asteraceae; genus Erigeron; species Erigeron canadensis. The sequence continues at coordinate 45,149,317 of NC_057764.1, forward strand.
CCAAAAAGAACAGAAAATGATGGGTAGTTCAATCGGCCCGGGTCTCCTAATCTTTTGGTACAAGTCACATTTGCACGATTGACAATGGCTTGCACTTGTTTGAGTTCGTATCCTACGGAGCAAACAAATGCAATGTATTCCTCTGTTGTGATGTCATACACAAGACCGGGAGAGAGGGCCTTGTGTGGGTCAACATGACCAGCTCCATGAGCCCATGGGGTAGAAAGTTGACCTCCGGCCGCATCTCGTAGGGGAGAGTTATTGTTGTCGAGCGTATATGCGGTGGTCATGAGAGCAGACTTGATGGCGCTGGGGCTCCATGTTGGATGGGCTGCTTTCAAGAGTGCAGCTAAGCCACTAATATGTGGGCAGGACATGGATGTACCTGAAACAATATTATAGAAAATATAAACCATATGTCCACAGAGTTTTGGGGTACTGAAATTTCATTTGTGTGTTTATAAAATCCTTATTCTATTCTAGATTTTCAAAACAATTTTTGGTTGACACAACATACACTAACCCACCCATGTGTAGGAAATCATTATTCACAATAATAAAGCATTGACACGAATACATTCTTTCTACTTATAATAATTATACTCGTATATAATCATTAAATAAAAATTTAATGACATTTAATGCATCAAATTTAAAATCATCAATGTTGATGACTAGCCTTATCATATCCATATTTATTTATGGAACATGATAAATCCTTCTAACCAATTTTCTTAAAAATCTTAATTCTCTTTTCTAATCTCACTTTTATTAATTAGGAGAATTTTTAAGCTAATAATTTAGAAAGATTGATATTAACCTTTTTTTTATTGTGAATGTAAAAAATGATTAATATATTTATGTTTTGATCCGTTAAAAAGGATATAGAAAAAAACAAAGGTTGGGAAGGGATTACCTGACATGATGTTGAATTGGGTTTTGCGGGTATCTGAATCCAACCCGGTGGGGCCAATACCCTCTGACCATCCAGCGAGGATGTTGACTCCAGGACCAATTACGTCCGGTTTCAATATCTGCGGCGCCACCATGTTTGGACCTCTTGAGCTGAATGCCGCCACGACCGGCGATGGTTTCACACCCAAAACCGTGCCTCCAAACTGAATCACCGCCTTGGCGTTGCTCCCTTGGGTTCTCAAGTATTCCCTTATCTCGTCCCCAATCTTCCTCCCGACAGCCACCGTCGGCAGCATATGACTGTCGGCAACCAACTCCTCGCCATTCTCAGGGGTGTTGCCGAGTATCATCCCTATCCCACCCGCATCCTTAACCACCTGCCCTTTCTCTACCCGTGGATTCACACCCCTGTCACAATACACCACCTTCCCACGAACCGCTTCAGGCTGGAGGGAACCGGGCAAGCACAAATTAGAATTATTATTGTTGGAAGAAGAGGAATAGAAGTAGACCAATGGAAGCGGCTGATCGCCCATGCCCTTGCCACTATACAAAGACACCCCCGTGAGGCGTCGCCCGTTTCCTAAAATCGCATAGGCAGGGAAATCACGATCCAGAGTGCCCGCACCGACCGTCATTATCCACGGGGCGGTGTTGGCCAGGGAGGCCTTAGCGGGCCCACTGTTGCCAGCAGAACACGACACAAACACGCCTTTTTCCATGGCTTTGAAGGCCCCTATCGCAATGGTGTCCCTGTAATAAGGCGCCGACCCACCGCCCAGTGACATCGACAGCACGTCCACGCCATCCGCTATAGCACGATCCATACCCGCCAGTATATCCGACCCGAAACAACCCGTCTTCCAGCATACCTTGTACGTCGCCACTCGCGCGTGTACTGCCATCCCACGAGCCGTTCCGGCAGCGAAACCAAATAAGCTTGCATTCGCCACCTGGCGACCGGCGGCCGTGGTTGAAGTGTGTGTCCCGTGGCCATCTTGGTCACGTGGGGACTCTTTCTCTTTGGAGATGACACCGGCAGCCAAACGAAAGCCTTTAGCAAACTTACGCGCCCCAATGAGCTTTTTATTGCACGCGGAGGCCTTGAAGTCCTCACCTTGTTCACACTCGCCTTTCCAGCGCGTGGGAACGGGGGGCATGTCGGAATCATCAAAGGATCTGGACTCGGGCCACACACCGGTGTCGAGGACGCCGATGATGACGTCATGGGAGGCGGCATTGAGTTGTTGTTGGCGTTGGAGACCCAGTTGGCCATCGATGATGCCAAGGAACTGAGGGGTGCGAGTGGTGTGGAGGTGATAGAGGGTGTCTTGGTAGACGCCGAGAACGGAATCAGATTGGCGGAGGGATTCGACCTGGTCCGGATCTAGAGACGCAGAGAAACCGTTGTATGCGGCTGAGTAGGAATACAGGATTGAATCTGAATCCCCGCCGGTAGTACTACTGGCTAAAGAGGCAGAGTACCAGTCGTGATGGGTGAGATACGAATCTGGTTTCTCATTATGTTTCATCTGAACGATGTATGTTCTTCTATCGCTGTTGCTGCTACTTGATGACATTATTACAAGGCTTAAAAGTACAACAACAATTGTCCCTAACTTAGCCACACATGAAACGGCGGCCATTGCACGCAGCAGCAATTCAGTGGTTATATGTCTACCGCTATATATGGCTATGAATATTGATAATTTTTTTAATTTCTATTTTATAAAGTAATGAAATAACACTGCTTAAAAAGATGAGCTTTTCAGCCCACTCCTGAAAATGGATCGAAGGGACCAGTGGACTACTGTCGTCTTTATAACCGAGTTTTTTTATTACAGTATTATACGATTTATGTCCATATACACGGATGTTTGTGATATTCTTAAAATAAAGTTCATTGTTGAATATAAAAGCTTAAAAGGATAACTGCAGAAAATAAATAGCAACTTTCGACCAATTTATAAAAATAGCAATTACCTTTCTGATTATGTGTCATTTTTTAATGACGTGACATACTTTATAACTACAGACTATAGAAAAAATCTTTCGACCAATTTACGAAAATAACAATTACCTTTAAAATTTTCACTTTCTAGTAATAAACTCTCATTTATTGTCAGATTACTCCAACACCGACGGCAGCGGTGTTGGGGGTGGAGGTGGTTTTTTCTCGATTTCTTCAACTATTTAGAAATCGTCGGCGGTCTGTTCGAGTTCGAGCTAACCTCTGGACCTCCACTATCTGGATCTATGTCATCTGTCGACGAACTATTCTTAAACGATCCAGATCCGACCTAGGAAACACTCATCTCTCCTTGAACATCCTTAGAATCCCCCTCCGACTAAAACGGCGACGTTTTGACAACTACTTTTAGATTTTTTAATCTCGAGGTAGACGAAGAAGAGCTAGAACTATGTTCTTTAAGATCTTCATACATAATTTTTCATATTTTCAATTCTTGAAATAGGAAGAAACTCAACAAAAATTAATAAAATTAAGTTGAAATTAGCTTCAGAAGAAAATGACGACAAGAAATACCTTATTAGAACCGAAACTGAAACGGAGTCATGTCATTTTTTTGGGGGAAAATGACACGGCTGATAAAAATTTATATAATAAAAAAATAATGTAATATCATTAAAAAATACCACGTAATTAAAACAAAGTCCACGTCATCATGTACACGTGTCAAATGTTACTATTTTCGTGAATAAATGAAAGTTCATTTCTAAAAAGTAAAACTTTTAAAGGTCACTGCTATTTTCGTGAATCGGCCGAAAAGTGCTTTCTATTTTCTGTAGTTATCCCAAGTTTAAATGTAAAATCATTGTTGAATATAAAAGTTTAAATGTAAAATCTATATTATTTGTATTATCTTATAAAACATTTTACCCTTTTTTAAAATCTCAAAAGATTATTTCAACTACTTAAATTACCTCTCTTCTTTTTTTTACTAATTTAAACATCTATACCTACTATGCCTATAATACCGTTAAATATCAACCACTCAATATACCTATAATACCGTTAGATATCAACCACTCATTTTTTCTCTCTTCTCCATAAATCATTTTATTTCTCTAATTCATTCAAAATCGTTTATCTCAAAAATCGTTTATTAATAAATTATAAAAATTGTATGTGTGTTCTTAAAATTTCATGTTTTTTCATTAGAGATGTCATTTAATATACCTTCGACGAATTTTTAAATCCGAGGACGGAACCCGTACGGCTAAACCATTTGGGTATCACACTCTATGACTTATCACCTTATATGACTTATTACCCCACCATCTCACGGCCGCAACGCGTGATACTTTCCCTCGTCTTAATAAATAAACTACCCTTCTTTTTTAAATCGCTACCTTTAAAATACCCAAAACACCCTTAATTTTTAACTTCTAACTCCCACACTAAATCTATCCAATATATTCCTATAATATTTTACACTCACATTTATCCAAACTATTTATCTTCTTTATAAAATAATTTAAATATTTCCACATAATATCTCTATCATACTCTTAATAAACTTATTTACAAAAATACATTTTTTAACCATAAAATAATTACACTACCATTTACGTCAATTACTTTTAGATTAATAATCACATCGTTATCACCACGCCACAAGCACCACTCGTTGTCGCCACCACATTGCGCGGGGACCTATCTCGTCTGTGTATATGGACATAAATCTAATATAATACTATTGTAAAAAACTCTGTTAAAATAAAGTGCATTGTTGAATATAAAAGTTTAAATGTAAAATATCTATATATATATATATATTTACTAGTTAATCAACTCGGGTTCAACCCGAACAATTTAATTAAAATTTTAAAAGTAATAAAAAAATAAAAAATTATATGTAATTTTTATTATTGATATATTGTAACTCGGTTTAGAGATATTAAAGTGACTTGCATTACCAAATTAAACATAAAAAGACATTTCTTTAAATTATATAAAGTATATATATTTATGTTTCCAACAAAAATTAGAAATTAAAAATAAACACTTATTGTTAAAAAGTATTATTAATTAATTATGACATCATAAGTAAAAATAGAAGATTTTTTTTAAAATATGTAGACTTGTCACATCATACAATTTTTTAAAAATAGTTTAAGAAGACAATTCTTCTTTACTATATATAAAGATTAAAATGTGTGAGTCCTTTTAAGCATTCTTCAAATTCAAATCTATGTTAATAAGTTGTCACATAAGATTCATCCAACGTGACATCTCCATATTTTTTTTAACAATATTTAAATTGCTAATTGACCACAAAATAACATATCCATGTCGAAGAATATTTTCTGTATACTTCAACTTCAATCAAGTTGACACCGGCCAAAATTTTTATTTACTGATCAATTAATTTTCATGTTATTTCTTTTTAATTTGTAGAGGTTATACCATCTGGTGATTAGAATCAATCCGGACAAAAAGCGAACAAAGAAGGTAAGTTTCATACTTGCATAACACCTTTAAAACTATTTTTTGTCACTTTTGTGATTGTCTTCCGTGATAAAATTTTCTTTCAAATCTTTCCAAATGGTTATGTATAAAATGGTGACATGAAAATCATTACAACAAAACATTATCTAAGCTTTAATTTTCAACCTTTTAACAATGACTATAACAATCCGCACATCGTGCGGGTAAAAAACCTACTAAAGTATAATCAAATTAAAATTATTTTTAAAACATTGAACGCATATATCGTTTTTCAACTTTTATATATCTTTTCGTAGACAATATTTTTTTTATATTTCTTGATCTGACATTTTTTTGCTTATCAACACTTTAACATATTTTTGATTCAGCTCGAGATATTGCAACGAAATAATAACGATTTATATAATCGTTGTACCCTATATTTATCATTAAAAATAATGTGTTAATTTGTTGAGAAAAAAATTAATTCTCAAACTCATAATTTATAAACTAAATATATTGATTATTAATGAGTGTAAGTTAATGAATTCTTAATCTGATTTTTTTTTCTTCTAATTTTGACTTTAATTTATATTTTTATTTTACATTGCAACTTTACCCTTTTTAACTAATAACACAAACACACCTGACTTTGATTATCAAAAATACCTATAATAAAATAATTTATAACATTTATCCTTCAACTTGTAAAATAACTAAACTATCATTTTTTAATTAATTATTTTTACATCAAAATAACTTATACAACTCCCTGCCGTCACCAACAATGTCGTTGCTATTATCATCACCATCGAATCACGCGAGTATGAGTCTAGTCACGTATAGATTATCTAGTCCAACGTTGGAACTAATTAAAATACACAAATATCCAAACAAAGCATCTCGGACCCGTTCATACTTGTTTTGTATTGCTATGGATACTTGAAGAGTATAATATAGTGTAGGGATTAATAATGTAAATAAGGAAAAGAATAAGGAGTTATAAGTTAATATTGTTAGATAGGTTGTTAGTAGCGGTTAACAAATTTGTTAGTATATACAACTGTAAATACAAATTGTAACATTAATACACACAATATTCATTTCTTAATAAAATCATTATCTCATCTTATTGATTCTTCAATATTCGATAAAAGTGTTACATAGGTTAACTATATAAGTTGTAATTTGTATATTATAATGATAATAATGGAATGAGGTGTTACCAATTAGTTGAGGTAAGAAGTCGAAGAAAGTCACAAGATGTTTGTTTGCTTTTTAAAATACAATACACATTATCCAAATGTACAAATTTACAAGAATAAGTATCATGGACATGCCCATGTACCACATTCATAGCGCTATTCTATCATCTAAAAATCAATCTCTATCTTTATATATATCACACAAAATACCAAAGTACCATTAACAACTAGTTACAACCACTGCCATATACCAAACAAAGATCTAACCATACCAGCAGACTTGTAGCAAAAAGAAAACATGACTGCACCAGTATGAGACCAAGTAGTCCCATCTTGTATGACTCACTATTCTCATACGTATGTGCAGCCATCCAACCTCAATCTGCATCCTTATCTAGCTTTAGGAGTATTGCCAACCGAGCTAAATTCCCACATATATGCAAATTTTTTTACATTCTATGTTTTCCTGATTTTAATAGTCATCAATTTGAGCCTAACACTCTCTCTAATCAACTGACACGTAATTTCCTTATTTCTTTACTGCTTATTAAAATCTCTAGCATTCCTTTCCTACCAAATGTGATATACTGCAGTAGCCACTAGAATTTTATTCAAAAACATACCAAGATTGTTATATTCATTTCTATTGGCAATGCTTCTAATCACATCCTGTAGCCTTCCCATCTCTTGTATTTTAACCATATACTGACTCAATCCCCTCCAGATTTATCTAACAAATTCACACTTGAAGAAAAGGTGATCATGGCTATCTATTATATTGTTGCAAAAGGCACATTTCAACTCAGCTTTATGATTACAAACAATCATTTTATCTTGAGTTAACAACTTCTCTTACACAGCCAACCATAAAATAAATGCATGCCTAGGATTAAACTGCTTAAACCATATAACCTTCCTCCATCCACCTCTGGCCACACTACTCTTAAATCATACCAAGCTTGCCTTGCAGAAAATTCCACTTTCTAGTTGCCCCTGGTCTGCTACAAAATTTTGTCTTCTTTCCCATTTTTAAGCATAGGAACAACAATATTCCTAATAATAGGAAATATTTCTAACCATCCATCAGGCCACTTCCATTCCCCATTGTTAATCATTTGATCAACAGTTATATCATTCTCCATTCTAGCATCATAGATGGCTCTTCTGTTGATAAATTCATGTAATGGACCATCCACACACCACTTATCATGCCATATTGATGTACTTTTACCATCTCCAAGCTCAACAAAAACATGATTTTTAATCAGTTTTCTTACTTCCATCATAGCTTTTCAACCCCAACTATCAGTCTTTTCCACTTGATAGCACCAAATACTCTTACCTTTAAGTTTTACTATATTAACCCAGTTTGCCCATAAAGATTCTTTATTTTTAATAATTTTTCAGAATTGTCTTATCAATAAGACTTCATTCCGTCTTCAAATGTCTTTGATTCCCAAGCCACCCTATTCTTTTGGTCTGCAAATATCAGTCCATATTTTCATATTTTAGAAGGTTGGACTTCATTAAATGCTACTTAACTGGTGCAATAGGGGCACTAGTTAGCAAATCCCTTGTATAATACATTGCAGCAACCAATGGGTCTGAACTCTTACACCTTATTAGGAATGCTCACTTTAGGAATTAATGCAATTAAAGTGACATTTACTTATCCCAACAGTTTATGTATCCTTGTTTTCATTTGAAAAATAACATGTATAAAAATTTACTAGCATTATATCTTCACAGAATGTAGTTACAGACAAACAACATCTAATAATCTTGCTCATTTTAGCCTACCCCATCATATGAAGCGAGGATGATTTATACCTTTCTAAAAAACACTTCACTTAACGGCTTGTTTAGATAAATATACTCCAATTATATACAACGTTTTTTTATTATCTCTTCCATTAAATTCCTTTGTTATTTCATTTAATCCAACTAAAAATAACCTGAAAATTTTTCTTAGATAGCTGACATTTAATCTCATGCTTAAATAATTCTTATTTCATGAATGGATTATCTTTTATGTATTATTTGAAAATTATAAATGTAAATGTAAGTATACTGGAAAAAACTTGGGCCGTTATCAATGTAGGTTGGGTTCACATGTAAAGTTGAGAGACGCGAGTTCAAATCTTAAGGATACCCAAATCATGTAGATATTAAGTGAAGATATTTTACCAGCATCATAACTCTTACGGGTAGAATGATAGGTATCCAATGTGATTCCGAGGAAGGGTGCCCTTCTATACACTTTTTTTTTAAGAAAATAATTAATAATAAAATGATATGCTAACTAGAAAAGTTTACTAAAACTTTTTATCATTGAAGACAGATCTTAGAGATATTTTTAGACATTAGTTGTGTTGTTGATGGACAAACAGATGATGATCGATATAGGAGACGAGTGGCCGATGAAAGTAATATGAGGAAAAAGGCTTATACATGTTTGCTATCCCTAACGCTGGTGGGTATAATCACGCCTTGGACAGTGCCACCATTTGCGGTTACACATTTGGTGGCCCACCTCGCACTAAATAATAATAGGAATTTACAAGTACAACGTACTACTACTACTTCACTTCATTGGACTTTTTTTGACACAAAACTACAAAAGCCTCCCTCCTCCTCCAACGGCCACAAAATCTTTACCAATAATTGATAATAAAATGAAATAAAACACATATCGATAAAATAATATAGAGTCGTTACACTATCCACACATCACCGTCATTCCGCTTATCTCTTTTAATTTTTAACTTTTTTCCCTTTATCCAACATTTTCTTTTCTATAGATCCACACTTATATTTATTACCGGTTACAATGCACTTACGATATACGGACTATGTATGCATATCATGATTGGTTACTATTTTTGTCTAAGTTATGAAATTAAAATAAATTAAAAACAAAGTATCACTTTTTTATTGATCTTTACATCTACCAATATACTAAAACAAGATTGAAGTATTTATTGCGTGACACATGGCATAATATTTGAAAGACACATGTACTTTTAAAATCTTATAAATTAGTTTTTCTAATTTTTCAATGCATAAGTTAATCCTTAATTAATTTAATAATTAATAATTTATAAACGATCGATCTAGATTTTTCCTTAATCAATCATGTCCTCGTTGGTATACAAAAGTAAAATTACCAAATGTACAAAGGAGTTATCCAACAAATCAAATCATTGGTGATTCCTCTGCTAAGCTGATGTAGATCTCATAGAACAACATGCATCAGCTTGGAGAGCAAGAACAACATGCCTAAAAATTAAATAAATTAGTATTCTTCCTGATGATGCTAACAACGAAGAAATTTTATGCCATGATTCTAAAGTTACTGGATGGATCTTAATCACAAAATATAAAAGATAAAAATACATCTAAAATTTGTACGTCTCTTTATTTTGATGATAGAAAGCGGTTGTTTTGACGATACCTTATTGCTTTTCGTTTTTTTGGGACCAGATATATGAAAATCTTTTAATTGCTCTTCACAGGAAACTCATTATTAATCCCTTTCGAATTCCCATTTCAACCAACTTTAAAATATCTATATCTATATATTTATTAAAACAATAATTAACCGGACGATTCTACAATATTTTCAACTCAATAACTAACTTATAAAAGTGTCACATAAAATTTAATCTTACGTGTCATCTCTAAATTTTTTTGACAATATTAATTTTACTTATATATATACATCAAAGAATCTTTATGATGTATAACACAAAGATCTACATATTTTTCTATCTTTAATATTGGTATAGTTATAAGAAAAAATCTTTGCATTTTAAGTAAATATGTTAACATCTCAAATGGGACGTACGACTACTCGAGATTGCCTCTATATATTAGACATATTGATTTAGCCGAATAACTATGACATGCATAATCATTATAAGATTAATTCATTTATTGTTTTTTATTTACTCATGTTTATGACTTTTTTTTTGTTACTAAATATATGTATGAATTATAAAAATATATACACATATGATAAACTCTATGTAGTTAATCTTTGAAGTAGTTGTTCACAATAAAAAGCATAAGGCTACGATTTTCTCGAAAAAAGTCAATGAGATTATAATTGTGTCTTATATGAGCTTTTATATATGTATCCAATTCATATTACTAGCAATTCGATTGTGTATGTATATTTGTTTTGAATCCCTAAATTGTAAATTTAAAATTTGCATTTATTTTTGAAGGGCGTCAGTGGAAGATCATACGGCGGAACGATTTTATAAGTTAGATGTCGGATGAATTGCTTCTTATGATACTACATCATATGCCTACAAAAGATGTGGTGGCCATCAGCAGTTATCTCAACCAGATGGATGTTCGTGTGACGTATTTTAAATATGTTTTGACTTTAATGGTAAAAAAACCGTTAGATAACCGGCAGGACGATCGTCTATTTGCGGACTTGAATTTATCAATTAGGTGAATAGTGTCATTCAACATGACAACCTCCCAACAGTTCAATACCTATGGTTTATATCCTAGAGATTGATCATTGGCTCCACTTTGCTAACGGTTTATATGATTTTTTTTCTTTAAGTTTTTTTATTTACTTATGCATATGATTTTTTTGCTGTTAATAAATTTACAAAGGTATTGAAATATATGTTTTCACTTTTTTTCCTATCAATTGTTGCCCTGTATTTTCTATCATGTATTATTGTTTTACTTTAGATTATTGATTGATTAATGAAATATATTATAATGCCCATTTAACGTCTACTAGGCATTTGGTTCATTTCATTTTTCAAGAATATAGACAGATCCATACATACGCTTGAAGATGTCACATAAGTTACGCAATTGAAGTGTAAGGGTTTGAGTCTTGAATATATGTTTGGTGACTAATTGTGAAACATATTTGATATATTATATCTTTTTAATATATTTTGTTCATTGTATTTCTAATCCAGATTTACAGCAAGAAAAAATTAAGAAGTTATGAGTTTAAGAAAACATTAAAAGGTATCATGAATCATGAAAGATTAATTCGAACAATTGCAAATCGTAAAATGACAATGATCAGTAATTGTTCAATTATTTTCATTGTTGGCATGTGTGCAGTTATATATTACCTACAATCTTTTAGTCAAACATTTATCTTTACATTTGAAACATGTTTATACTAAAAAATAATTACGAGTTAGATTTTTTTTTTTTTTTTTAATCTTGGTATACTTATTAGAGACGTAAACACACATCATCCAATGTTTGAATCGAATGCTTTGCTGGAAAAAAAATACTCATAAAGATATTGCTATGTCAAGAACTAAACTTTTTGTTTTTTAAAATGACATCAACAACTCAACTATTTATTAAGATCATGTCGAAACACTAATTTATAACAACTCGTGCAACGAGCAGGTAAAAGACGTAGTATATATATATATATATATCCAATAAGAACAAGATCAAAATAAGAACATGTAAGAACCAATAGCAAACTTCCCATCACCAACCATTAAAAAGAATAATTTAGACAATTCAAAAACACATTTAATTATTTTTTTTTCTATGAAGTTTCTTGATTCCGTTATTCCTTTTCAAAACCAACTTTTTCATTTGACCGACTTTTATTAAATTCAATTCGTTCCATGTAGTACTTTACAAACCGATTCCAAAATTTTTGACATTGATTATCCATCAACATTTGCTTGTTTATTTTTCAGTTATTTTTTGGACATAGTGTGTTTATTTTTTCAGCATACTTCATATTGGATGAATAGCTATGTGATTATTTTTTTACTAGGTTTGGGTTTTATTGCATCCATAGTGGGTTTTGATTATATACTAGGCGCACATGACATAGCGTATCTAGTTAACATTAGACCATATACCGCATACAACATACCGACGACAGCTTATGCATCCATAGTCGAGTTACGTTCTTACATTAGATATATAGGACGGGACGTATCTAGTTACGTTGTTTTAACAGTAAACACATGCGACATACATATAATATTAAACAAAAAATTATAGAGTGGATGCAAAGCTTTTGACATAGTTATATACTTTATGAACAACTCATAAAGGGGCGATGTTGGCGTTCATTGCTCTACATAATGTGACTTGAAAAAAACCATCTGTTCGAACCTTGCATGGAAACTAAGGTGGATGCACTTTTTTATAGATGGATGCATGTTCTCATCTATACTATATTATAAAAAAAATAGCCTTTTTTATTTTTTGTAATGTTGAAAATATGTAATATTTTCACTTAGCACCCCTTAAAATGCTTTCACATACACAATCCCCTAACATTAATGATTAAATTACACTATCAATCATTTTATCACTTAAAATATGTCCATTAACCTTTTACATCAATTATATACACAACTCAATGCCGCTCCACCACCAAAAGTCACCCAACCATCACACCGTCGCTGTAACGGCCGCCGCCGCATCGCGCGGGCATCGTGCTAGTTTTTTTAAATTGTTTTTTTGTTGTCAAGAATGCTTAAATAAAAAACCTATGATATTTATAACAATATATTATTATATTAATATACATTAATTAATAAAATATGAGATTATTTAACAATTACATTATATTAGGAAACTCCGAAACTAAGGTGGATGCACTTTTTAATAGATGAATGCATATTATTATCTTTTTATTTTTACTGAGTATTGTTTTGTTGTCAAAAATGCTTAAATCAAAAACATATAATGTTTATAATAATATACATTAATAAAATATATATGAGATTATTTAACATCTTAGATTAAAAAACTCGAAACTAAGATGGATGCATTTTTTTTTTACATGGATGCATGTTCTCAACTTTTTTCATTGTTTTATCAAGCATGCTTCAAAAATAAAAAAAATGTTTATTATAACGTGCGTACTTGAACATATGGAAAGTTTATTAATTTTAAGAAACATGATTATCCAATTGTTAAATTAAGAAAAAACTAATTAGTAACCACCTTATTAAGTCTTTCGTTAACTGCAAAAAAACGTGTGACAATTTTGATGTATTTTTCTTTTTCCATTGATTTATTAAAATACCTCTTTGTCCTTTAATATCTATTTAAATTGACTAATATGCCATTAATTGAAAGGATTATTTCAAAAATACTATTAATCCACCATCATCGCCGCCAACCATAACCATCCACAACCGTCGTTTCCGACCATAACCACCATCAGGAAAAAATCTGGTGTTTATTTGGTGAAGAAAAAAAGAGTATCTTGGATTGAGTAGCCGTAACCCATTGGAATATATATAGAACAGACGAGATTTGGGAATATATAGCAACAAATTTGCGGTACAATTTTACAAACTGTAGTTGTTATTTAAAGAGGAAAATTACATTTTGAAAATTATTTGAGGAGATAAATATTGTTGTGTATATGAATCTACTAGATTGATTGAAACCGGAAAGAGAGAGGGTGTTTTGTTATTTTGTTTGACTTTTTTTTATTTTTATATGTGAGAGGAAAAAAAAAGTAAAGCATTTGATTCCTCTTCTACCCTTTTCTATTATAAATTAAAACTACAAATCCCTAAAAAATCTCAACCATAGATCACTGTCATCTAACGTCAAAAACTTGTTCTTACCAGTTCGCATTTTCAAGTCATTCGCATTATATTGCCAACCTATATATATATATATATATATATATATAGGAGAAAGATAATTTGAGACCAACTAAAAAAAGTCCAAAAAAGTACCATTGATTTTCATAACTTACACACCACCATCATCATCTACTACGATATACAAGACTTTTTTGTAAAAACACTAAGACTTTCCAGCGACGGGCCCACAGAAAAATCATGTGTACACATGATTTTTCTGTGGGCCCGTCACTGGAAAGTTTTAGTGTTTTACAAAAAAGTCTTGTATATAGTAGTAGATGATGATGGTGTACAAAAATCAATGGTCCTAGTTGGTCCTAAAATAAGAAGTGGTCTCAAAATATCTCACATATATATATATATATATATATATATATCCTTCTATGAAGGTTTGACATGGGTCGTTTTAGGTTTAGGTCTGAGGGGATGATTTACTCCTATTAATTGTCTTCCCAGTTGGGTATTTGAAATAGACTGTTTCGAGAAAGCTTTCTACCGCATATCAGATTAAAATAACGTATACTAGATCTCTCGCTGCCAAATCGTGACACGAAGCTTAAGAGAAATTCACCTTAAAAAAAAGGAAAATGATAAATCATCCTAACCAATCCTCCTAAAATCCTCTTAATATATCCACTTGTTAACACATGGAATCCACTAATTCTCTTTCCTAATCTCACCCCCTGATTTTTCACATGTCACAATCCTATTAATTAGGAGAATTTTTAGTCTAATAATTTAGAAGGATTGATCATTACCTTAAAAAAATGGGGGCTGCTATTCCAACCACCTTTTTTCTAACCCCGACCACCCCTTTAGCAGCGACCCTTTTAGCAGCGACCCCTTTAGCAGCGACCCTTTTAGCAGCGACCCCATTAGCAGCGATATCGCTGCTAAAAGCTATGTAACGTACAGAAACATTAAATTTTGTAGTTGGGTAGAAGTAAAACATTTAAGTTGGGTAAAATAGATGTAAAACATTTAAGCTATGTAAATTAGATGTGGTAAGTATAAAGTGAAGTAGATGTGGTAAGTATGAAATATTAATGCGAGAAAAAAAAAATTTTATCTTCTTTTACAATACATAATCAACATCCTCTTCTTTGGTGTTCAAAATTCTTCTTTGAGATATGGAGTTCTTTGATGAAAAAAACCCGAATCAATATGATGAAAATGACTCAGATCCAAGTGATGAATCTGACGATTCAGATTTTGAGCTAGACTACAACCCCGAAGCATTCTATACAAACGAGGTATAATTTATATGATTTTGTTGATACTGTTGTTCCATAGATAACTTTTGTGAATAATTTGATATTTTATTTGTTTTTACTATTTTAGACGTTCGACTCACGTGAAGCACTTACGATTTGGGCTCAACGAACAGGACGCGAGCTCGGTTTTGTGATAATCAAGAGAAGATCTAATCAAAAGAAAAGTAATGGTGTAGTTTGGGAAGTCTCGATTGCTTGTCATCGTGGGGGAACACTTGATAAGCGGGGAAGCAAAAACAAAGATATAGGGACCAGAAAAACTAATTGTCCGTTTATGTTGGAAGGTCATTTGAATGATGATAATTGTTAGAGGTTAAAGGTGATAGACCATAGACATAATCACCATCCATTAGGTTATGATCAGGGTCATGCCTATTTAAGGCGTTTGTTTGAAGCTGAAAAAGAGTTTGTGGAAAGGGCAGTGAGACTAGATTGTAAACCGAGCCGAATTTTAGTTAACTTAAAAGAGGAATTCCCAGAAAACAGATCCACCATCAAAGATATATACAATATAAGAAAAAGATGCAAAAAAGTGGTCGGGCAAGAAAGAGAAACTTCAATGCAGGTTAAGTTGTCATTTCTACATTAAATTAAGGTATCTGAAGTTATATAGAAATCTCATTTTGTATTAATGCAATGCAGGTTATGTTCCAAATGCTACAGGATGGTAAATACATGTATCATTACACCACAGATGGTGTATCAGAACGATTGGAGAATTTGTTCTTTGTTCATCCTTTATCATTTGAGATATGACGTGCATTCCCTTGGATTGTGGAAATAGATGCCACGTACAAGACTAATATCTACAACATGCCACTTGTTGAGATTGTCGGTGTAACTTCGACAGGCAAGACCTTCAGCATAGCTTATGCCATTACTAGAAGCGAACGGGAGGCTGGCTACAAATGGGTCTTACAGTGTTTAAAATCAACACTTGGTGAAGGCTTTGTTGTACGAGATGTACTCACTGATAGGGAGCAAGCCTTAATGAATGCATGTCACGATGTTTGGCCAGAAGTAAAGCACTTGCTATGTAGATTCCACATATGGCGAAATATAAAAAAACATAGTTAGCCAATGCTTTCGTCAAAAAGAGTTTGGGGACCTTTTCATCATTGGTGGGACGTGCTCATTCAATCTCTTACATATGCTGAATATGTTAATAATGAGGTTGTGTTTAAATCGAAGTTGGAAGATTGCCAAAGTAAGTTTTGAGTTTACTTGCATTTTATTGAAAAAGATTTATTAATACGTTTTAATTTAGCAGATGTTTATATTGAAAAGGATTTATTAATACGTTTTAATTTGGCAGATGTTTATATTGAAAAGATTATTTAAAAGTCACATTAATGTTTGTATTTTATTGAAAAAGATTATTTAAAAGTTACATAAATGCTCGTATTTTATTGAAAAAGATTTATTAATACGTGTTAATTTGGCAGATGTTTATAAGTATATACAGAAGGAGTGGTTGTCCCCGTATAAAGAAAGATTTGGGTCAACTTGGCTTCCTTGGGTGGCAGACGAGCCAACTTGGCTTCCCTCAGGTTCCGGGTAGTTGAATTGGTAGCCTTGCGTTCCCAAACCTGCTAAAATCCTCCTTTGTCCAGGACACTGGTCGCCTTCCCATGAGACCTTGAAATGCTTGTTCTGGAGGGGTTAGGTTAGGGGCCATGCTCTGTGTTTTTTTTGCATCCTTCAACTTCACCTGATAATTATGCTACAATTAAAAAATGTGAAATATTAAAAAAGAGAACCAAATGTTCTTAATATATATATATATATATATATATATATATATATATATATGACTTACATGTTTTGCTTGGGCTTTGTTGTTTTCCCAAGTTCCATCTTTATGCTTATGGGTTGTTTCAAAAGTGTCGACCAGGTCTGGGAATCCTTTATCAGGGTCAAACTGTATATATGTCAAATTAGCTCATTTATATAATTATATATGTATATATATATATATATATATTTAGATATATAAATGTGTATATACACAACAACTAATTCACTTACTAATAAAAAACAGCTTTATGGCGAATTTGAGTGACAGACCGACGACCATGTGTCCCCGCATACAGTTGTAGATCCCGGTTATCCTTATTTATAGCGGCCCTTGCTATATTACCTTCCCTCATATAGCTTTCCAACAAAGGTGTCCAGTCCACAAGCTCCATCCCCTTTGGATGGAGGGTTGAACTCAAGTTTTCCATAAGCTTTTGGACCTCATCTTTTTGTGAAATGCTTGGATTTGAGTTTACTCTTTCTGTTCCTGTACATGTCAGCACAATCCCTCCTGATCGCGGCTTCAACTCCGTCCCTAAGAGGATGAAATAGAGGTAGATCCAGAAACGGACTCAAGTTGAACCTTGACTGCAATTTATAGGCAGTGTTAGTAATCTATCATGTTTTTTAAACACCAAAAAAAATCCATATATGTGAAATAAATTGAACCCGTAAAGTAGGGATAACATGGCTCTTCCGGTCATCCAGTACATAGTGCCAGCTGTCATAGTGCATCGGGACTATCCCAACTGCTGTCCCCATCAGACTTTTATACATGTTTGCATTATCCCCCACTACGTGCCACGTTTTTTGGTCCTTCGTATCAAACTCGATTGATAACAAACCCTTCTTTTTAAATTCTCTCTCCAACTTTAAATTTGTAGCTGGTCCCCTCTTCTTCATTGAACCTACCAAACAAACTTAAATAAATAAACAACACATGTCAACATACGAAAACATGTTATAAACTCAATCTTTCTTGTCACTGGCCTGACATCCAGAAGGTAGCTGCCAATTGTAAGGTGGTGGATCACCACCAGCATCGCCTCCATGAACGCTAGCAGACATTATATGTGTGTTTACATGAATTAACATTTAAGATTAGCATATTAAAAAAATTAGTCAATTCTATCATATTTTCTATATCATATCAAATATTACATGTTGCTAACTAATTAAAAATATATTAAATAAAATGAGATGACCATTAAACAAATAGGCTAAAAACGATTTGTTAAACTATATTAGAAGTATATATTTATCATAGAATGAAATAGGCTAAACATATAAAAATTGCCATTAGTCCATTTTTGACATGTAAGTAAACATTGTTCACTACTTTTTATTCGTTTATTTATGGTTAATATCCATAATATGGCTTGTTTGGTTAATTTCAATAAACAAAATATATAAAATAAAATAATAGAACACTTGGTTTGTGATTTTTGGATAGTCACGAGAGGAATGAACAAAACAAATAAATTGTTTTGTATTTGAACCACTAATAAAAGTCAGATATCATGTGAACCATGATAGGAGAACACACCCTCTCACAATATCCGCCATCCAAAAAATGAAAATTTTAAATCAATGGTTAAGCATAGTGATCTATGTGAATGAGCTTTCCATACTCTCCCCTAAATATCTCACTTCTTTACAACATACATACATTTCATTTCACAATATCACTTTCATAATAGGAAAATGATAAATCATGCTAACTAAATAGCATAAAAATCCTCCTAACACCTTAAGAAGATGACATGTGGTATCCATTAATTCTCTTTCCTAATTTTGCCCCCTGATTTTTCCACATGGCATCATCCAATAGTTAGGAGAATTTTTAGGCTATTTAGTTAGGAAGATTAATCACTTCCCTTCATAATATGAGTATTCATGCTGCCTAAAGATCCAACCCATTTACAGAAAAAAAAGAAGAGGATCAACAAAATCAAATTCTTTCTCTCTTTTCTTCTTTCTTTATTTCTTTTGCCTTCATGCCGCCTGAAGATCCAACCACCGCCGGAAAAGCCTCACCGTCGAAAATACCTTTCATTCACCACTTCCCCCACCAACAACTCCACCACAACACCATCCTGCCACCACAACCGCAGTCGTACACCACCTGAAAGTAGCCGGAAAAAGCCTCACCGCCGCATCCAACCACTACTTGAAACAACTTCATTCCGCCACCATTGTCTCTGTCCCGGCTGATCGAAAGGCTTGTGTAATATTATATATCTATTGTTATTGTATAACTTGTAAGTGAAATCTTGTTATTGATGATTTATATGGTAATGTTTTGTTAGTTTGGATAGTTTATGTGTATAATTTGTAAGTGAAATCTTGTTATTGACCCATGTTATTGCCTTTTTCATTTTTTGAAAAAAACAAAAGACTAACATAAAACTTAGGCCAAACTTTTCGTTCTTCGAGTCAAATGGCCTGTGCTTAAAAAGTAAAATAATAGAATGATGAGAAGTGAGTCAACCTACTATGTACTCAAGTTTGCTACATGTGACCAAGAAGAATAAGTCTTCACACGTTCACCCACGTGCCTATCTATTTCCATGTATTTCAGTTATCTAAATAATGGGTCAAGTGGGGATGCCCACATGGCCTTATCTGTAGCAGTTAGTTTCAGTATTTTTAGGAGTCTTTTTACTATTTAAGTATTTGGGGTGCTTGTTCTATGTAATTCGTATCAGTTATCATCAATCAAAAATCACTTGAGTTTCCAAATTGTGTGTGTGTTTTATTAAAAAATCCAACAGTGTGGTATCAGAGCCATACTCAACCTTCTTCCTGTCACGCCTTTCCCTGCACCAATTTTCTTTTCTTCATGGTTGAAAACCCATCTCTCTCAAACCCTTCCTCCGCTGTTCCAATTCCTATATTCAAAGGGGAAGGATACGATCATTGGAGTATTAGAATGAAGACTATCCTTAAGTCCCGTGAATTGTGGGATGTTGTTCATCTTGGCATCACCGCTATCGATGATCCATCTCCAAACCGTAGGGAGTCCAAGAAAAAGGATGCTTTAGCCATGGCTATCATCCAGCAAGGAGTACACGACCATCTATTCTCACGAATTGCTGCAGCAGAATCAGCAAAAGAAACATGGGATACGTTACAGGTTGAATTTCAAGGTGACACACAAGTTCAAGCCGTGAAACTTCAGGGGCTAAGGAGAGATTTTGAGAATCTGGCAATGAAAGACGATGAGGCTGTGGGGGACTATTATGCTCGTGTTATGGACAACGTAGCACGTCAACGATCCTATGGTGAAGAACTTTCAGATCAGAAAGTTGTGGAGAAGGTTCTTCGGAGCCTATCCATGAAATATGACTATGTTATACCCTCCATCGAAGTGGCGTATGATCTTGCTGCAGTAACCCCTGTGAAACTTATGGGAATTCTACAAT
Organism: Erigeron canadensis; assembly: GCF_010389155.1. Lineage (NCBI taxonomy): Eukaryota > Viridiplantae > Streptophyta > Magnoliopsida > Asterales > Asteraceae > Erigeron > Erigeron canadensis. The sequence goes on from NC_057764.1 coordinate 45,170,017, forward strand.
CTCAAGAAGAGAGACTTCAAAGTCGACCCTCTTCTTCTTCCCATGTTAACCCCAGGATAATCGAACATCAAGACGAGCAAGCTCTTCAAGTCGTCCAGGAGCAGTTCAGGCCTGTTCGTGGTCGAGGTCGTGGTCGTGGGTCTCCACGTGGTAGAGGGGTAGGACGCGGACGTTGGGTGTTGGATAGAAGCAAAGTCCCACAATGTTATGTATGCAAGAAGTTTGGTCATCTTAAAAAAGACTGCTGGTATAACACAGAAGATCCCCAAGTTAATGTTGCTGAAAATGAGGAGCAAAATGATGTCCCAGAAGAAGATGGTCAACATTTGTTGCTCCATGAAGGTTTTACAGAACACATGTCACTGATGACACTCACAAATGGCCAAGAAAGAAAGTCTCATCTTTGGTTCATAGACTCGGGATGCTCGAACCATATGACTGGAATAAAATCCAGTTTCTCAAGCCTCGATGAAACTTTCAAAATGGGAGTCAATCTGGGAGATAAAAAACGCTTGGCTGTAGAAGGAAGGGGCACTGTGAAAATTTCTATGGGTCCTGGAGACTTCAAAATGCTTGAAGATGTATACTATGCACCCAAGTTGGAATACAACTTGTTGAGTGCTGGCCAACTGATGAGAAAGGGTTACTCCCTCTTGTTCGATGATAACAAATGCTTGATAAAAAGCAAAAGAACCGGATGGACCATCGTGGAGATTCCAGTGGCCTCAAACAATATGTTTGTGGCTAACTCAAACAATTTCCTCACTATCAATGAAAGCTCCAACTCTCATGACAGTGAAGCTCTAATATGGCACAACAGGTATGGCCATTTAAATTTGAAAGTCTTAAAATGTTACATAACAAAGAAATGGTTAAAGGTCTTCCCAAAATCAAGCATTCCATTCACTGTGAGGCTTGTATCTTTGGGAAACAAGCTAGGAAACCTTTTAGCTCAAGTTCTCGGCGTGCTAAGACCAAGCTAGGCCTTGTGCACACTGACTTATGTGGACCCATGCAAATTCCTAGCCTGGGTAACAGTTTTTATTACCTTCTCTTTGTTGATGATCTTACTCGTATGACCTGGGTTTACTTCCTGACTCAAAAAAATGAAGCCTTTGAGAAATTTAAGCACTTTAAAGCAATGATAGAAAATGAATGTAACTGCTCTATTAAAGTTCTTCGTTCTAACAGAGGTGGAGAATTTTGTTCAAATGAATTTAACAGCTTCTGTGCTATCAATGGAATCAAGCGTGAAGTAACTGTTCCATACACTCCTCAACACAACGAAGTGGTGGAAAGAAAGAATCGCATGGTCATGAACCTTGCCCGGAGTATGCTTAGAGAAAAAGAATCGCCAAATGACTTTTGGGCAGAAGCTGTCTCCACTGCGGTGTATACAATGAACAGGTCTCCTACTAAGGCTTTAATTCATCAAACCCCTCTTCATGCATGGACTGGGGAAAAGCCTTGTGTAGAGCACATGCGTATTTTTGGGTGTGTTGCATATGGTGTTGTTCCTTCTGAACTTAGAAGGAAACTTGATTACAAATCTGAAAAGTCAATTTTCATTGGATATTCTGAAAGCAACAATGGGGTTTATCGCTTATATAACCCTGACAAAAAGAAATTCAGTGTAAAAAGAGATGTTGTTTTTTGTGAAAAAGAAAACTGGAACTGGAAAAAAGATAAGATGGGGTCCATTGTTGAAAAGTCTTATGAGTTCAGGGATCCTTTTCCAGTAGCTTATGAAACTAGTCCTCATGCCTACCCACATGATACATCACCACCTTCTCATTCACTTGACTCCAGCCAACCACAATCAAACACCACACATAATCAAATCTCACCTATCAATTCACAAAGTACTTCACATGATACACCTCCTACTAGAAGAATTACAAAGCCCCCTACTTAGATGCAAGAATATGTAACTGGAGAGGGTCTTTCGGATAGTGAGAGTGAGCTTCTCACTTGTCAATTTGCTCTAAATGCTACGGACCCTTTAACATATTCTCAGGCATCACAATCTGATCAGTGGGTGCAAGCAATGAAATTGGAGATTCAAGCTATTGAAAGGAACTGTACTTTGGAATTGATGTCTTTACCTCCTGGAAGAAAATCTGTTCCCGTAAAATGGTTGTTCAAAACAAAGATGGATTCCAATGGGAATGTTCTGAAACATAAAGCCCGTCTCGTGGCTAAAGGGTATGCTCAGCAACCAGGTATTGATTTCCAAGAAACATTTGCGCCAGTTGCTCGATTTGAAACCATTAGGTTGGTTGTCTCAGTTGCTGCTCAGAAGGGGTGAAGTGTCCACCAACTTGATGTGAAATCAGCCTTTTTAAATGGTGAGCTTTCTGAAGAAATTTACATTGATCAACCCGAAGGATTCGTGTCACAAGAGCATCCAGAAATGGTGTACAAGCTATACAAGGCGTTGTATGGGTTGAAACAAGCTCCACGAGCTTGGTATGCTAAAATTGACAAGTATTTTGAAGACAATGGATTTCAGAAAAGTCAAAGTGAACCCACTTTATACATCAAGCACACCAAAACAGGTGATATCATTTATGTTTGTCTCTATTTTGATGATATTATTTGTACTGCTTCATGTATTGAACTTGTGCACGAGTTTAAACAAAGTATGAAAGATGCTTTTGAGATGACAGATTTGGGGTTGCTCAAATTGTTTCTTGGTCTGGAAGTTGAACAAGTAGAGGATGGAATTTTTTTACATCAAAAAGCGTATGCTCAAAGTCTCATTACCAAGTTTTGCACCTCGACAGATAAAGTGCAGCCAAGTCCTATGAATTATAATGAGAAGTTGTCGATCAATGATGGAGTCGAACAAGCCAATGAGGAAGTATTTCGAAGTATGGTTGGAGGGCTGATCTACTTGACTCACACTAGGCCTAACTTGGCTTATAGTGTTAGTATTATTTCACGATTCATGCATAGTCCTTCCAAATTTCACATGGGAGCAGCTCGTCGAATACTTAAGTATGTTGCAGGTACTATTGAGTATGGGATTTGGTATTCTAAAGGAAGCAATGTTTCTTTGGTTGGTTATAGTGATAGTGATTGGGCGAGTAGCATAGACGATAGGAAAAGTATCTCTGCCTATATGTTTACTTTGGGAAGTGGTGCAGTTTCTTGGTGTTCAAAAAAACAACGTAAGGTAGCCTTATCAAGCACGGAGGCTGAGTACATTGCTGCTACTGGAGCTACATGTCAAGCTGTTTGGTTAAGGCGTGTTCTTGATGATATGGGGCTAACTCAGAAGGAACCAACTGTTGTTTACTGTGATAACAAATCAGCTATCAGTTTGTCAAAAAATCCGGTTCATCACAGTCGGTTAAAGCATATTGAGTTAAAGTATCATTACATTAGAGAAATGATTGAGAAGAAAGTTATATCTCTGGAATTTTGTGGAACTCACGATCAGTTAGCAGATGGCCTCACAAAATCTTTGACTAAAGAGAAGTTTGTGTACTTTAGGTGGTCTCTTGGAGTGGGACAGTTTGACTCAAGTGGGGATGATGAGAAGTGAGTCAACCTACTATGTACTCAAGTTTGCTACATGTGACCAAGAAGAATAAGTCTTCACACGTTCACCCACGTGCCTATCTATTTCCATGTATTTCAGTTATCTAAATAATGGGTCAAGTGGGGATGCCCACATGGCCTTATCTGTAGCAGTTAGTTTCAGTATTTTTAGGAGTCTTTTTACTATTTAAGTATTTGGGGTGCTTGGTCTATGTAATTCGTATCAGTTATCATCAATCAAAAATCACTTGAGTTTCCAAATTGTGTGTGTGTTCTATTAAAAAATCCAACATAGAATACTACCGATCAACTAAGCCGGAAGGATAACAAGTCAAAATGGGTTTGAGTTGAAGTACATAATTAATTTGTGTGGGTCTAGTTGAATTTGTCTTACAGAAGCTTCATTAGGAGGTTTAGGAGGTTGTATGCACTAAAATTACACTTTTAAAAACTTCAATATGTTCAATTTTAGCTAACGTTTTCTACTTCACTTGTTTAGGATCCAATAATCAGCACATCATGTGTTTCATTTTAACATAAAAAAACAGAAAAATAAATATAATAAATAATAATAATAACAATAACAATAATGTATACATACTTGAATATCGTTGCTAAAGACACATCGGAATGATGGTCGGAAAAAAAGGTTACCGGAATACCTGCTCAATGAAAAGGTATAAGAAAGGTTTTTTGAGTGTTAGTGTAATAGGGTTGATAAAGGATAGTAAAAAATTGGTTAGTAGGACCATTTATTATAATTTGTTTTAATCAAGTAACCCGATATCACTGCTAAAGGTAGGGGTCGAAAGTCAAAAGTTTACCAAAAGTACCTGACAGTCTTGCTTTTCGTACAACGCCTTTAGCAGCGGGGTTGGTCGGGATAGAAAAAAAAAATTGGTCGAAAAAAATAACCCATGTTGCTAAGGCCGGAGGGTCCCACAGGCTCATATCAATCATACAGATGGAAGATATTTATTGAGTAGAATTTTGTATTTTTTTATGTTTAAAAGGAAGAAGAAGACAAGAAATGGGTACCTTTCATTGAATTTATCAAATGAATGAGCGTAATCAATCAAATAATCGATCTATCCTTGATTGATCCATTCTCCTCCACTCCTTATTGCTATAAATAAATAAAAACATTCACTCTAATTCTAATATCAATCTGAGATAGTTAAGAAAAAAAAAAGTCAAACAACATATGGCGTTGTGGTGGGCGGCGGTGGTGTTAGTCCTGATGGTGGGGGGCTGTGCTGCTGGGGGATCGTATACCGATGATGAGAAGGTGATCATCAGACAAGTAGTAGACCACTCATCTGGCGATCAACTACATGAGATGGAGACTCGTGTTCTCAAAATTATTGGTCACACTCCTCACGCTCTCACCTTTGCTCGTTTCGCTCACAGGTCCGTTTCTATTTTCTTCTCCTTTTCCATTTCCACTATATATATATATTCATTCATGCTGTTTTGTTTAATTACTACCTCGTAGTAGTTTTGAAAGTAATAGAAGAATTGAAATGAAGTGAATAAGTATATATATACAAACAGGTATGGAAGGAAATATGAAAGTGGGGAGGATGAGATGAAGCGAAGGTATTCTATATTTGTAGATAGTTTGGAGACCATCCGATCACATAATAACAAGGGCCTCCCTTACACTCTTGGACTCAACGGTATACACTTCCTTATTATACCTTTTCATTTCTTTTGCCAGAAATTATTTTGTCCTTTCCTTAATTAGATTACTACTTTATATTCCATGATTTCACTTCTCTTTTTCTTTTTAATCCACTCTTTAAGTTAATATCAGCCTTTGTAATTTACATAGAAATAAAAGACAAACGGACAACAAGCTGCACAGACAATACTTTTTGTATAGCAAAACTAAGACGTTTAAAACCATCTGTTCCAAAATACTGATAATAGGATCCCAAGCTTTGACCCTATTCATATTCTCACTCATAGGTACCCCATGATAAAACAAACGGTAACGATCCCGTAGAGACACTATATTCAGCAGCTACATCACATAATATCTACGTATCAAGCTTAATTAAGGATACGCTTTTTAATTTTTCTTATCCAATTTTAAACTTGTATCTCTCTCCCTTTCTCATGCTTGACCCTTATTAAGTTCCGTCCATGTACATAGACATAATACATATATATATATATATATATATATATATATATAGGGATGGGTTATTTTAGGAACACCTCTTATTTTAGGACCAATTAGGACATGTGTTTTTTGTAACTTATACACCACCATCATCATCTACTACGATATACACGATATACAAGACTGTTTTGTAAAAACACTAAGACTTTCCGGCGACAGACCCACCGGAAAATCATGTGTAAGTTAACTTACACATGTGTAAGTTGATTTTCCGGCAACGCAGTGGCTGGAAAATCATGGTGGTGTGTAAGTTACAACAGATACATGTCCTAAAATTGGTCCTAAAATAAGTGGTCCTAAAATAACTTGCACCTATATATATATATATAGGGTAAAGTTATTTTGAGAACCTTTTTTTTTTGCGAGATCCTTTGAGAACATAGCAATATATGTGATCATAACAATATTTGTGCACATGTGATCAAGAATTCTCAAAGGTTCTCACAAAAAAAAGGGTTATCAAAATAACTTTTCATTATATATACATATATATATATATAGTGAAGGGATCAAGTGAGAACCAATATATATGCTGAGAACCGTGAGAACCATTGAAAAATCCTCTCTAAGGGTTTTGCCCTTAGAATTAAGGGTTACGCCCGTACCGTAACAACCGTCACCATCTCTTGAATCGCCCCCCATCAAATCCATACCGTTCTCATATGCGTCTGGTGACAACCCCTTTAAAACGGATGAGGGCAACGCCCGTACCGTATCCATACGTTTTCTTAACACGTAACCCATATGATTTTTTTTTAAAAAAAATTTTTTAATTTTTTTTTTGGAATGGGTTTTTGTTAAAATAAAATAAAAAACAAAAAAAAAATTTCAAAAAATGAAAAGTAAAAATTAAAAAAAGAAAGAACCACAAAAAACAAAAAAAGAGGAAAGCTAATGGTTCTCACGGTTCTCTCCGTATTTGTAGTTCACACATTATATATTATATATTTATATATATATCCCTATTGATTGATTGATTGCTTCATGTGTCAAATCATCTTAAGTATTTATTTTTATTTTATTATTGGTCACTGCTTGCAACAGAGTTTGCTGATATGACATGGGAAGAATTCAGCAAAGACAAACTCGGAGCCGCCCAACACTGCTCTGCTACTAAAAAGGGCAATCACAAACTCACTGATGTTGTCCTTCCTTTGGCGGTATACTACTGCTTGCCTAAGATCCTTATCTGTTTCCCTTCTTACGAAACCAACTAATAAGTCTAAACCTAGATTTGTATAAAAATAATAAAAAGGATATGATTGATCAACAAAAGAATAATCTCTGAATTATGAAATCGACTACTTATTTCAATTGTCTAATTGATTGTTATCACCTTGTCAGGGATTAAAAGGGTAGGTTATGCCTAATTGTTTCACAATTATATATGTTCACTTATTAATTTCTATATATATCCATAATGCATTGCAGCAAGATTGGAGGAAAACAGGAATTGTGAGCCCGGTCAAGAATCAAGGATCATGTGGATCTTGTTGGACATTCAGGTTTATCTTCTGCATTAATTAGGCTCACTCAAGACCTTGTCAACTGAATGAAAGGTTAAATTAGTAGAAAAATGTTGATTTCAATCATTCTTCATTTTTTTTGTTTAATATATAAATATAGCACAACTGGAGCCCTTGAGGCTGCTTATGCCCAAGCATATGGGAAGTCAGTTTCTTTGTCTGAGCAACAACTTGTAGACTGTGCCGGCAATTTTAATAACTTTGGCTGCAATGGTGGGTTGCCTTCCCAAGCTTACGAGTACATCAAATACAATGGTGGGCTTGACTCTGAGGAAGCATATCCTTATACTGGAAAAGACGGTGCTTGCAAATACTCATCCGAGAATGCTGCAGTCCGTGTCCTTGATGCCGTCAACATCACCATGGTAATGTATATATACACACAATACAGTCAAGGGTGATAATGAAATTGATAAAAGGGTAAATGTCCGGCAACCTTAGTCCCGTTAAGGAATTTTTCCTTCGAGTCTAGCATTCCTGCAATGCTGACTAGCGGTGAAACCCATAAACTTTGGTTAGGGAACAAAGATTCGAACCCCCACCTATTTCAGCACCGAGCCGCTTTTTAGGGGGACATATGGTCCCACACGTGGACACTAGGCTGTAACCCAATGGTTGGGTGATAACGAAAATGAATATATATATATATATATATATATATATTATAACTAGTAATTTGTTTATTATAGGGTGCTGAGGATGAATTAAAGCATGCGGTGGGTGTTGTTCGTCCAGTGAGTGTGGCATTTCAGGTGATTTCGAACTTCAGACTTTACACCGGAGGAGTTTTCACAAGTGACAACTGCGGCAGTGATCCCATGGTGAGTTTCTTTTTCATATAATAAAATATACGGAGTAATAAATAAAAACGTTTAATATGATGTTTCTATCAATCTGATCTACCGAATATTGCGAACCATGAATATGGGAAAGGTTATATTAGGAACGCTAATAATTAGGAACCATTAAGAACTTTCTTTAAATTAGATTTATTTACTACTCGTATATGATTGTTTACATATGTTAAATATGACTATATAATTGCTTACAAATGTTAGTATGACTATGTGTATGCATTTGATCGTCCCCTATCTCATGAAAACATTTATTTACAAAATACTTGCATACATATGATCGACTTACATACATATGCTCATAGTACTATTCATGCACATGTGATCATAGAATCCATGTCTCCACATAATTGTATTGAACAACTCAAAAAACAATCACCATGTAAAGAATAAAGAATAATCAATGATTGAGTTTGATTTAAAAAGTTCTTAAAAGTATTTATATATATATATATATATAAATTTGTTTGTTTGTATGTGTTCTATTACTGGATTATTGATTCAACAACAGGATGTGAACCATGCGGTTGTTGCCGTTGGATATGGTGTTGAAGATGGTATTCCATACTGGCTCATTAAGAACTCATGGGGAGCAGATTGGGGTTTGAACGGTTACTTTAAGATGGAGATGGGCAAAAACATGTGTGGTATGTCATTTCCCATATGATGAAAATTTAATAGATAAATGCTAACTTACTAACAAATTACAAACAAATCTCTACAAATTGGTGTATCATCAATGAAATAAAGAGAGAATATAAAAAGAGAAAATAGCTTTACTTAATTGGTACACCTAAGTTGCCACATATTTTGTAAAAATGTGTTTGTAATTGTTTGTGAACCTAATTGCTCGATTCAATTATACAAAACCTAAGTATTATGACCGGTGATATAATAATAAAACAACAATGAGAGAAAGATATAGAATTAAAACCATGAAATTAAGGTACCAACAAGAATGGATGAATTTTTAAGAATGAATGATTTGGTCTGAGAATTATGTTATTGACGTATTGTAAAAAGCTAACAGTGATAGTTGTCGATGCAATTCAATGCAGGTGTGGCAACGTGTGCATCGTACCCTATTGTTGCCTAGACATCTCCATCAGATGGATGCCTATATTGAATCAAACCATTCCGTTTCCATGGACAAGGTCCTTTGTAAAAAAAAGCATTATATTGTCAACTTGTATTAACTAATTAATGGTCCGAATATGTGAGTAAGGTGTGAACTTTCATACATAAATGGGGTGATCCTATGAAAGCGTATTTGTAAATCTTCTCTGGTATGCAAAAAGAAGCACACAAGTATATATGATATGCAGTTATTTTGTACTTCATATGTATTTTCATGCATGATCCAAGTAGTTGAGTTTCCTTTCTCTGCATTTTGTTAATGTACTAGATAAGCCCACGGGCTTTTATATCTGAATTCCGAAGAACTCAATAACCCACAATCAACAAAAATGGTTCAACCAAAAGTGTGCTTACAAATAACGTGCACTATAGGAGTTCATTATTATAGATTTGGGTCTTTTCAATTATTTCATGGAATTGGAGGTTAATTATCCAGACAACAGTAGCAGCAAAAGTTTACTTAAGAGTTGCTCGCCGGAGTTGGTTTCTTAGACGTAAGCTCACGATTACTCATTTTTCACAAAATGTGAAGTGATGCTAGATCTCTTGTTCGATACATTCACAGGATAATTACCATATTGGTCAAATTTCAAGGTCTATATCCAACCGTTGACCCTTGCAAAATTTTCTACCGTAATGGAAGTAATACTTACTACCTAATAATACTAGTCTTCAGGCATTGGGATGAGCATTTGGACCGAAACACGTGACCCGGCTCGGAACCAACTCACCCGAAACACTAACGGGCCAAAAACCGAAAAATTGTGAAGGAAACCCGTGACCCGCCCGAACCTTCACAGGCCGGGTCACGATTTCACTTTTCATGCTTTCACGGGTCGCAGGTCGGGTCGGGTTTTGCCGGGTCGGCCGGGTTTCAACCATGCACATCCTTATTCAAGCCCGTCCGATAGACGGATAGTTTCAATATATATATATATATATATGAGGATGAGAACATAAGGCTGTTAGGTACCTAAGCTTAGATGGCGAATACTCACATATTTATTTTTTAAACCATAAAAAAATCATGGGGGCCCAGGAATTTACTCATTAAACAATAAATAATAAAACTATTAGTATATGAGGGGTTCCAAACCTAAGTTTAGGTGTCGGACAACCTTATATTCCCCTTTCCCATCTACCAATAAACTAAAACAGGATTGAAACCTTTGTTCATCAACATGTGACACTTTACTAAACCGACCCGTGTCATTTTAGTGATATTAATTAAAAATATAAATTCAAAAATTCCTTAAACTAATAAATTCCTTATTTTAATATACCATCTCCTAATCGGATAATGATATTAACATATCTATATATATGTTAGATCTTTAATTTGATTCAATTTGTAAACTAATTAAAGGAAAAAGGGTTTGAGCAATTGAAAGCATTTTGTCGTCGACCATATTGAAACCAAAGGTTTATGTGTCTTTTTTTTTTAAAAAAACAAATTTTCGGAGCTGTCAAATATACCAAGGATAAATCAAAAGAGTTTATTATTATTATTATTATTATTATTATTATTATTATTATTATTATTATTATTATTATTATATGTCATTACAAATTTCGATTTTGATGCAATTGTAAAAATTTAAGGTAGATCTAAAACTCTAACCAACATATATTATATTTATTGTTGTTTATTATAATTTAGGTATTTTAGTCACAATCTATTTCATACTCACGAATCATGTATGTGGCAATTCAAATTTGTTTATGATACAATTTATATAGATACCGTACATCGTACGAGTATTAAGACTAATATATATATATATCAAAGGTAAATATCAAGATATATAATAAATAACAAAACAGATGATAAATAACAAAACATGAATAAAACAAATTTAAAAGAATAAACTATTTTGTAATATAAGAAAAAGCCATAATCAAATTACAATTGACAACAAACTAAGTTAAAGATATGAAAAATAACAATAATTTAACAATTTAATATCGAATAATAAACAGACACAAACAAATATCAAAAATAAAATAAAAGTGATATAAAAAAATATATGTTTTTTTTGTTGAGAAATTTACTTAATTTGATTCGTTTATTAAAGACGAGCATGTATCCGCACAATGCGGCGACAGTGGTGGGGAAGGCGGCCTAGTGGTGTCGGTGATGGTATTATTCGTGGTGTCTAGTGTAGGTTGATTTAATTGTGATAGTGGAAATTTTTAAAAGATTAGGGCTTAAAGTGTTAATTATTAATATAAAGATTTAGAATGTAAATTAATTTATTAAGGGTTAAACATAAAAAGTTAAGGGCAATTCTGGTAATTCAAAGATAGAATTATCTAAAATTAAAAGGAGCTTTTTTTTTATAAGGAAATATAGCTATAAATCTAGATAGAAAGAAGGGTAATTCAAAAGTAAAATTACCTAAAATAAAAATTAACAACTTTTTAAAGTGTAATTTTTTAGATAGGGAGATGATATTAGTACCACAACGATTAATATACCACAATCATGCAGTATTACCTTAATAAAAAAATGTGGTACTAATATCACCACTTTTAGATAGGAGTAAAGATATATGGGTAAATTTTAGCACTAAAACGGAGAAAAAGGAGAATTGAAGACATAAACTTAACTCGTATTCACACTAAATTTCACGACTAGTATGAGTAGGCGATCATCGTCATCGGTGATCACTGAGGCAAATCCAGCCATCCATCCATCCAGCCAGCCTGCCTGGTACATATAAATTACATTACACACATCCATCAAACAATAACAAGAAGAAGATCCATCGATCGATCTGCCAACAAAACATTTAATTCGATTTGGATCCCCCTTCCCTCCTTCCTTCCCACAAAACATATAAATTACATTACAAAGGAAGTAAAGACATGGCCAATTACGGCAACTCCTCAACTGGTGGAGGAGGAGGAGTTAACAGCAGCCCGAGGTACTCTGGTCCAATGACTCGACGTGCTCAATCATTCAAACGCGGTCACCACGAGATCGATGTTCTTCTTAACTCGCCTACATCTGAAACCGCCGCCGCCGCCGCCGGGGGGTTGTTGTTTGATTCCATTCCTGAAAGGAAGCAGCAGCATCGATTGACCAAGAGAAGTGATCGTTTGGGGTTACATCCATTATTATTATTATCATCATCAGACAAAGACAATAATAATAATAATAATATTAATAATAATCATATTAAGAAAAGATTGACATTGATGATATGCGGGTGGAGGTGGAGGTGGATGGTGATGATGATGAGTACGTTGTTTGTTTTGGGAATCTTGAAGCTGTTTTCTGTTAATCATCATCAGGTATAGCTTCTTCTTCTTCTTCTTCTTCTTCTATTTTTCAATCTTATCTAATTATCCATCATCAACATATTATTCTTGCCTAGTCTTTTATTCCATGTCATATTTGAACAAACTTGTGTAAAGAAGGTGATGCTACATATATATATATATATATATATATATATATATATATATTAATATATAGTCTTAAAATAAGAACTGTGAGAACACTTGATAAACATCATTTTGATGCATTAAAAGTCCATAAAACTAACATAGTACATAACTAATTATCATTATTTAAGTGTTTAACAACACATTGATCCGTCAAAATTGAAAAAATCACGTGTTTTGGTGGATGCATCATTTTGAAGAATATGCATCCAAGATGGATGCACAAAACAAAAAACATGATTTTCTTGATTTTTAGTGGCGGAGGGAGAGGGGGGACTAGGGGGTGCTTGGTCCCCCTCAACAACTCATATTTTTCTTTACAATATTACTCTATGGCTGATAGATAAAATGGAGATGTATCTGTTAATGGAAGAAAAACAGGATAACTCAGTGAGGAAGAAGACATCTTTTTATTTTTATTAGTAAGACCCTTAAGTGTGGATAAAAATACATTTTAACCCTTATACTTTATATTACACAACTTTAGCCTCAACTTGGCCAAAAGCATCTTTCGTATTACTCCGTACAAATTAAAAACACCTTTTAAACCTTATACTGATATACACTAATGAGTAATCTGCCCTTAAAATTGCCTTTTAACATTGACTCAGAAGTTTTACGATTTCTTTTGTTAAAAACAAATATTTTCTGTTTCAAAATAAATATTATCATTCTGAATATAATTTTTAATAACAAGTTAGATACTTTTTAATAACAAAACTAACTTGGTCGAACACTACAAGAAATTTGTCATTTCCTCACACTTGTTTTTCCACATCTTTAAAAAGTGTGAAATTTTTTGTTAATTTATTCACATTTAAAAGTGTGTAAAAATAATTTACATTTCAAAGTGTGAAGAAATTTTAAAAATCACAATATTTTCACACTTATACATGTAAAAAAGAAAGTTTACACTTTCAAGTGTGTAAAAATATATCAATTGTTCACACTTAAGAATGTGAAAGTTAATTTGTAACACTTATTTTCTTTACACATGGAGAGTGTGAAGAAATCATGTGTTACAAATTGGCTTTCACATTTTTAAGTGTGAAAATATTTGACAATTGTTCACACTTATAACTTTTGAAATTTATTCACACTTTTAAATGTAACTTTTTTCTACACATTTTTATATGTGATTAAATTCGTAAAATTTTTCACATTTTTTATAACAAAGTGTGAACAAATGAACTTTTTTTTGTAGTGGAATAAATGGTTGAAGCCCTTGCCTCTTGATACAGAGGTTAAGGGTTCGATCCTCATGCCTAACAAGACTTGGATGTTCTTTTGTATCTTTGGTAGAACCTCGAAAGAGGCTCTTTACCTTTTATAGGGGTAAGGATATCTACATCTCAACCTCCCCCGTGTATTGTCTTGACGGTATTGGGACCAATTTCGCTAAAATTGTTCGGAGTACATATTTCGTCACTTAGCCCCCGCCAACTCGAAATCCTGGCTCCACCCTTGTTGATTTTGACGGATCAATGTGTTGTTATACACTTAAATAATGATAATAAGTTATGCACTAAGTTAGTTTTATGAACTTTTAATGCATCAAAATGATGTTTTTAAGTGTTCTCACCGTTCTTATTTGCCTAAATTTAGCCTCCTAAATATGTGCATTAGTTGAACAACCTTTATCATTTTAAATTTTATTCTTATATCAAAGCAGCAGGATGACTACTTTTTCGTATACAGGCATTACTCTTTTTGTGTCCTCATAATATACAATTTTAGGTTTTTCCACTAATTTGTCACCGTCACTGGATTGTCCTTAGCTATTGTATAATTTCCATATTAGGATTACTGGGATTCATCAGTCCCCCATAACAACATAAAGGATCCAAATTCTCACAACAATGAATATCAAGGTGATGAGAATCATTATGTTCAAGTTAAAGAAAACTATGTGAAACAAACTCTAACGATGGTATCTTCTAGTATATTTGATGATCAGAATCATGATGATTATGTAAGTGTCTATACACCCTGAACTTGTACAAATATTTTGCGACTTCTTTCTTCTCATTGATGATCAATGGAATACACATTTTATGAAACCCAATGATTTTAGTCAACAGGTATATGGACCAAGCCTAGTAGCGGTAGTTACACGCAGTGTGTTGACCATTCAAAAAGTCATAAGAGTAAGTATCCACATGAAAACTGACTATAACCATTGATCTCTGTGGATCAATTTGTTGACCCTGTTCCTCATATTGCAGAGTTGGATGAGAAGACAAACGGCTACCTTCTTATCAATGCAAATGGAGGCTTGAATCAGATGAGATTTGGGGTCCGCTATACTTCTGTTCTAATAAATACAGAATTTGAGTTGCCATTCTAAAGTTTTTATCTATCAATTCGTTCATTCTAATAATAGATTTGTAGTGCAGATATGTGATATGGTTGCTGTTGCTAAGATAATGAAGGCCACATTAGTCCTTCCATCCCTTGATCACACGTCCTACTGGGCTGATGAGAGGTATGTATTCTAAGAGTTTTCACCTCACAAACGTAAAAAGTTAAAATCAGTTAGTATATATCAACTCCCTTCCAATGGATATTCTGGCTGTGTTGTGGTTAACATGGTTCTCTTTTGCTCTTGGTTTGGATTGTACGCATGTTCAGTGGATTCAAAGATCTGTTTGACTGGCAACATTTCATTGAAACCTTGAAAGATGATGTCCACATCGTGGAATCACTGCCACCTGAGTATGCAGGACTTGAGCCTTTTGCCAAGACTCCTGTTTCATGGTCAAAGGTTTGATCATTGACTTTTGTTAATACTATGGACCTTGCCTTTTGTGAAGTTGTGTTCTCTTGAGATTCAGCTTTTACTGTTTGTTCCCAGGTTAGTTATTACAAAATGGAGATCGTACCACTTCTGAAACATCACAAAGTTGTGTATTTCACTCATACTGATTCCAGAATCGCCAACAATGGCATCCCAAACTCTATTCAGAAGTTAAGATGTCGTGTTAATTACATGGCGCTAAAGTATTCAGCACCCATTGAGGAATTAGGAAAGACTTTGGTTGCAAGAATGCGACGAGACGGAGGCCCATATCTTGCTTTGCATTTAAGGTATCTATCATCCAATCTTTTTCTTTAGTTGCAAAATCTTCTGAGCTCGCAATCCCCAATGCCTTCAACATACCCTTATACGTGTGCTCTCAAAGTTCTTATTGTCGCTTCTAGAATTAGAATTAAATAGTCTGGCACTTCAAGGCTAGAGATACCAGGAATAATGTTACATTAATCTGAAAGGTGGGCTGGTCGGATAACAGGTCAAAACGGGTCAGGTCGACCAAAACACTCTGTGATACGTCTCCATATTATTTATTATTATTAGTATTACTATTATTAGGAAAGTATTTTATTGAAATATTTATGATATATTTATTATTATTACTATTATTTAGTTAGCTTGTTAACCAAGCTATAGGATTAGTATAAATAGAATATTAGGGCTGTAATTTTGAGGTGTGGAATATTATTAAGAAGTTTATTTTTCTTGTTTAATCAATTTAGGAGTTTACTGGTTCTCAAATACCAGCCTATCCTTCTTATTATTCTTATCATCTGATACAAGCCATTCGTTCGTATCACTCTGTCGTTCTCTTTTTAAGCAAATAGTCAAATTGATTACGTTTTACGTATAGTTACATTAATTAACCAGTAAATAAAAATGGATTATGATGGTTTATGTATCAAAAATACATCTTGGACGACTTTACTTGTAGCCGGTTTGACTCATCTGACCCGTTGTCCTTTTTTCCTTTTGAACTACGTCATTCTGTTTATCATTTTGGTCCATTAGATTTAGATTAAGTCATAAAACATAACTTGAGTCGACCCATTCGTAAGTATCTGGGTTGAAATGGCTATCCCTTGGTTATCAGTTTTCTTACAAATCTGATTATATTGGCCCTAAATAATCAGAAATTTAGAATCATAATCAGTTTTTTCCCAAATTTTCTCAATTGATACAGTTTGAAATACAAGCTCAAACTCTGTTTGCGATAAATAAATTAAATATGTTATCTTCTACCTTGAAGGTACGAGAAAGACATGCTTGCATTTACGGGATGTAGCTACAATTTGACAGCAGAAGAAGATGACGAACTGCGTAGGATGAGATATGAAGTGAGTCATTGGAAGGAAAAAGAAATAGACGGAACAGAGAAAAGGCAGCTCGGTGGGTGCCCTTTGACCCCTCGAGAGACATCCCTTTTGCTTAAAGGGTTGGGTTTCCCATCCACTGCCAGAATTTACTTGGTATCTGGCGAAGCATACGGGAAAGGAACAATGGAAAGTCTCAACCAAGATTTCCCCAACATATACTCACATTTCAGTCTTTCCACTGAGAGAGAATTGAGGCCTTTCAGGAATCATCAGAACATGCTGGCTGGTTTGGATTATGTTGTTGCCCTTGAGAGCGATGTTTTTGTTTATACTTATGATGGGAATATGGCAAAGGCGGTTCAAGGTCATAGGCGATTTGAAGATTTTAAGACAACCATCAATCCTGACAGGTATATAGTGTGATACTGTTATTACAACTAATCCAGCAGCGTTCCAAAGTAGTAACTAAAGCGACTTGTTTTGTATCAGGATGAATTTTGTTAAGCTTGTGGATGAATTAGATGAAGGGAAGAAGACATGGGAAGAATTCAGTTCTCAAGTGAAGAAGCTTCATGTAAACAGAGATGGAGGTCCGTACATGAGGGAGGCAGGTGAATTTCCAAAGCTGGAGGAGAGCTTTTAT
The DNA here is from genome assembly GCF_010389155.1 of Erigeron canadensis. NCBI lineage: Eukaryota > Viridiplantae > Streptophyta > Magnoliopsida > Asterales > Asteraceae > Erigeron > Erigeron canadensis. Next base: position 45,187,489 of record NC_057764.1, read on the forward strand.
GCAAATCCGCTTCCTGGGTGCATCTGCGATAGAGCACATGATGAATAGGGATTCGCTATGCAGAATATGATTTAAACTTGTAAAGCAGCAGAAATGCAGGTCGGGAAATGCAGAACATAGAAGTTCAATTACAGGTGAAATCAATACAAAACAAGAGTTGCAGATCGATCTTGTGAAGTATATATATATATGTATGTATATGCATACATATCGATACAAGGTCAGTCTCATTGACATGCATCATTCCTTCAAGTAATTTGAGCAGAGCTGTCTGAAATTTTAGAATATTGGCGCAGGCTGTATGGTTTAGTTTGAGTATAGGATCGTTGATAGATGCTATGTAATACTACTTGTGTTCTATAATTAATTATTACATCTGATTAGATTATTCATGTTTGTTGATTTCATCCTGACTCATATAAAAGTTTTGTTTTACATCAATTACACTTCACTTAAGGGCAAACCATGTAACAGGAATTTACTCTTTCATTCGATGTACCGGCCTGCCACACTTCAACAAACTTTCCCAAAAGTTACATTACTCGTCAATTAAAGGAAATCTCAAATTAAGATGTGTATTACAATAGTAATTAGTGTGATATTTTGGCTATATTCAAATGTATATATAGATCCTCTGTTTTTTTCTTCTTCTTCTTCAACCTTCAAAGAAAGAAGATAACTAGTTTGATTAATTGGCTGGCTACACTTTTTGTTAAACCATTAGTTTGCTAATTAAATTGAATGTAATTATGTAATTTTTTTAGTAGGTAGTAAATGAAATGTGCAGGTGCGAATGTACATAGAGAGAGGAAATAAGAAACAACCACAATGCTGCTGCTTAAATATTATTCCAAAGCTTATAAGCAGTTAATTAGGTAACACTCATTTTGGCTTACATTCAAAACCACCGAGTCCTAAGCTTACACAAAATGAAACCTCTTAAAAATAAATCAACAGCACCAAACACCTAAACGCTGGGTACCTTACAAAATAAACAAACAAAGGATAACGACAACACCGCCCCACCAACAACATCAATCTTCCTGGATAATCAAGAGCTAACTAGCTAGCTATTTAATGGGTGCCACCAAGAACACCCTTGAGCTTCTTAACTTGTGCTGCATCGAGGAAAGTTGTGGCTACCACCAACTCTGTGGGCAAATCATTTGCAAACAGAGCAAAGTCGGTGATCTGGAGCCCGGGCACTGGACTACTGAAGCTAACAAATGCGAGAGCTGGACCCTTACCAGAGTTAATCTGGAAGTGAAGCAGACCTTGTGGGAATACCATAATATCTCCTTTGTTCAATGTCTTGAAGTAGACGGTATTAGCAGATGACGATATGAATCCAGCACAGATAGTCCCTTGGATGACCACCAATACTTCTGAGGCTCCAGGGTGAGTGTGCATCGGGATAACCCCGCCCACAGCTAGGTCTAACCTAGCTAGAGATACCCCAAGCCCATTCACACCTGGAAACTGGGCAGTGAATGCTGGGGTGACAGCAGCCTTAATTATATTGCTCGTGTTCCCGGCTTTGCCAAGACCAGAGAAGACAAAATCAGCTACGCTCAATTTCTTGGCATCTTTGCAAGGGAAGCCAGAAGGAGTGTCAGGTAACGACAAATCGGCTACACAGAAGTCTTGCACTGATGCATATGAGCCGACAAGAAGAAGGGAGAATACTACGATAACACTACTTGGAATCAACATTTTGATCGACACAATGTTTCTAAATTTGGACAGTGTTTTCTTTGTGTGCAGTGTGTAGGTGTAATTGAGATATAGAAGATCGAGGATTACATCTCTTCTATATATATATATACAAGGAAAGGAAAGGAAAGGAAAGAAAAGGAGATAGGATGGGCGTGGCCATGCATGCAAGGGCTTCACGTGAATATATGGGGTAGCAACAATTAAGAAGGAAAGGCCACAAATTCTTTGTCTATATATATGTAGTATGCATGTGACTGATGATGTATGAGATGAGCCTCCCTAGCTAGTTAGCTTCAATGATATATCGTACAATTAATTAGAACAAGCTTGCTTGCTAGATCTACTTAATTTAATTTCTTTGTAACAAAATATATCTAATTACTATAACTAATTAAAAGCATATCCTGCCCAAGCAGATGATATGAAATATAGCCAGTTGCCTAGTTGATGATAAGATAACTTTTATCACCCACACATTGCCGCACACAGATACCTGCCGTATTCCAATATATACAACACAGTATTAACTAGCCGGTCAGTCCATATTACTTGAGCTGATCGAAGTTATATACAAACAGTTGATCAGGTACAGTATATATATATATATATATGGGGGAAGTGAGTATGAGGTTGTCCCCCATCTAAGCTTAGATGGGGAACCCCTCACATTTGGTTTTATAATTATGAAAATCATGAGGGCCATGTATATGTTTTAAATTCAAACAAATAATAAAATATTTGTATGTGAGGGATTCTTCATCTAAGCTTAGATGGGGAACAACCCCATACTCACTTTTCCCTATATATATATATACCCTATATATATAGTATACTTGAGCTGATCGAAATTATATACAAACAGTTGATCCGTAGAAAAATTTAGGATTTTCAATTTTTTTTAAATATCCTTTATTTTCTTATTCATTTTTCATTATAACAAACAGTTGATCAGCTCAAGTATATATATACATATATGAAAATTATATGACGGATCAGTAAAGCATCATATTTTTATTTTTGGGTTTGCCAAAATAATCCTAATTAATCCAAGTTACTTAACTAGTGATGTACACGGACGTATATATGTGTTCGATAACAGTTGAGTTTGTGGTAAAGAAAGTTAAAGTTATTTAAACGGATAGATAGATAGATAGATACTCTTCAATTAAAACCCACCCCTATATAGGGGTTATTTTAGGACTACTTCTTATTTTAGAACTAATTAGGACATATGTTTTTTGTAACTTACACACCATCATCATTTACTACGATATACAAGACTTTTTTATAAAAACATTAAGACTTTCCGGCGACGCGGTGGCCAGAAAATCATGGTGGTGGTCGGAGATATTCATGGTGGTGTGTAAGTTACAAAAAACACATGCCCTAAAATTGGTCCTAAAATAACTTGCACCTATATATATATATACATTTATATGGAACCCTTATTTTGAAAATCCATTTTGTTGTAAGAACAGTGAAAACTCTTAAATTTCATATTGGAACACATGGTGTTTTTGTTCATTCACATGTGAAACGTTATAAAAACATATGTTGTAGAAGAAATTTTTTTCCTAAACATTATATATAGCCGTTTGTCACATATGAACAAAAAACGTGAACATTTTCATTCACATGTGAATGAACAAAAAAAAACATGTGAACAAATATATAATTTAAAAGTTCTCATGGTTCTTACAAAAAAATAGTTCTCAAAATAAGGAAACTATATATATAATATATAATATATATATATATATATTATTATATGAGAAAAGGAAATATAAGGTTGTCCGACACCTAAGCCTAGGTGTGAAACCCCTCACATACTAATATTTTATTATTTCTTGTTTAATGATTAAATGCATGGCCCCCATGATTTTTATGGACTAAAAAAACAATATGTGAGTGTTCCACGCCTAAGCTTAGATACCCGATAGCCTTATATTCTCATCCCCCTATATATATGTGTGTGTGTGTGTGTGTGTGTGCAAGTTATTTTAGGATCACTCCTTATTTTAGGACCAATTAGGACATGTGTTTTTTGTAACTTACACACCACCATGATCATCTCCGACCACCACCATAATCATCTCCGACTACCACCATGATTTTTCGGCAAACCATGATTTTCCGGCGACGGGGACCACCGGAAAATCATTTTTAAGTTAACTTACACATGTATAAGTTATATACAACTTACACATGTGTAAGTTAACTGAAACATGATTTTCTGGCGACGACGGTGGTCGTCGGAGCCGGAGGACCATGTTTTTGTTCGTAGACTATCATGGTGGTGGTGGTGGTGGTCGGTGATGATGATTATGATGTGGTCCTAATTGGTCATAAAATAACTCACTTATATATATATATATATATATATATATATTATATTAGGGTAACACTCCGGTGAGAACATTCTTAAAATAAGAACGGTGAGAACACTTAAAAAACATCATTTTGATGCATTAAAAGTCCATAAAACTAACATAGTGCAGAACTAATTATCATCATTAGAGTGTTTAACAACACATTGATCCGTCAAAATCAAAAAAATCACGTTTTTTGGTGAATTCATCATTTTGAAGAATATGCATCCAAGATGAATGCATAAAACAAAAAACATGATTTTCTTGATTTTGACAGGCCAATGTGTTGCTATACACTTAAATAATGATAATTGGTTATGCACTATGTTATTTTATGGACTTTTAATGCATCAAAATGATGTTTTTTAAGTGTTCTCACCGTTTTTATTTTAAGATTGTTCTTATTTGATTGTCCCCCATATATATTATATATGTATATATATATGAGAAAAGTGAATATGTGGCTATCATGTTTTTCGTTTTGTGCATCCATTTTGGATGCATATTCATCAAAATGATGCATCCAACAAAAAACGTGATTTTTTTTATTTTGACGGATCGATGTATTGTTAAACACTTAAATAATGATGATTAGTTATGCAATATGTTAGTTTTATGGACTTTTAATGCATCAAAATGTAGTTTTTAAGTGTTCCCACCGTGTATATATTTGAAGGTTGTTCTTATTTGATTGTGCCTATACTAGCACGTTACCCGCGCAATGAGGCGGTAGTCGTGGCGGTGACGATGTGGTAGTAGATGCGACTATTTGTGATAGATGAGACGTCGATTGATGTAGATTATTAATGGGAATATTTTAAAAAATAAAGGATTGATAGTATAACTTAATCATTAATGTTAAGGGGTAATATAAGTAAAAATATTACATATTTTAAGGGTGGTAGATGAAAATATTACATAGGGGTATTTTCTTTAATAAGTAGTATATATATATATTTATGTTAGGGTTGAGTGTTATAAAACAAATATTAAAGTAAAACAAATAAGACAAGATCTTGACTCGTAGATCATGGTTAAATTAATGCACGGAGATTCACGAAGCAATTGATACACAATGATTTTCATAATGTACGATGATCTTCAGTGACGAAATTATTTTATTTATTTTACATTAATATTTATTTTATTTTACTTAAAAGTTATATAGGTATATATATATATATGAGATATTTGAAATGGAAAGAAAGAAGAGAAATATCATTAGAAATGACTTTAGTGGTCTACTGGTCCATGGTTGGGGTGGGGACACTTATCTCCCTTTAGAAAAATATCCCAAGCCATACGTATTTGTCATTTTGGAAGATGTCTGATCAACACAAATCGTGTGGATCTTGTAATTGCGTATACTTTAGGGCATTATCCAATGGGACTCGATCGTAATAAATATCCAAAAATAACCCATTAGGGGAGGAAGAGGTAAAATCTATACCCTCATCACTTACCAATCAAATTGCTCCATATCAAATAATTTCAAGCCAAATAAAAAGTAATAATGAGATTCTAACCCTCAATTTTTTTTAGGTAAAAATATTAAAAAAACAAAATATAATATTTATACAAAATAAAAATTTACCTTTCTGGATGATAGCTTAAAAACAAAACTTAACATTAACAGGAAAAATAACAAATACCTTATAAAGAAATAAATACATTAATTGATAAAAATAAAAATAAAAAAATACAAAGACATGAATTAAGATTTAGGAAAAAAAAACATTAAAAACTTAAAATTTAATTTGTAAACAATCTCAAATTTCAGGGTTTTAAAGTGAAATTATAAGTAAATTTATTTTTAAAAAAACTAATGTTTATTGCATAGATATATATTAAAAGTTAATAACAATAAAAAAAAAAAGGAGGAAATTTATTGCAGTAAAAAAGATACATGCCTAGCGAGCCAACATGTATTGGAACTATGTGATTCAAATTGTGTGGAAGAGGTCGTCGTGTAACCTTCCTCACCGAGCTTAACCAACCTCCAAGCCTTGTCCACTCCGCCCCCTTATGAATTCCATTAACCCGCCCCTCTCTCACGTTTTATTTCTTCTTATTATTATTATACTATTATATATATTTTATGTAGTAATGTAACAATTTTGACTCAGTTTTGGGTCCTGCTATAAGAACACCTCATTTGCTAGTAAATACCCACCATACAAGGCGTGTATACTGGTTGAATGGTATTGTCGGGCTTTCTGACGAACTATTAACATTGTTAACGGATATGGTCCTTTTTTTATGCAATATTAACAAATTTTGATGCACTGTTAATAGATCTGTAGCAGTGATTTTTTTTTTTTTTTACGAATCCACTCATATACAACCCACATACATTGATACAGGGAGTATGGCGTTTTATCTTTTATAGTCAGTGTAAGTATAAGATCATAAGGGTTGTGGGGTAGGTGTTTATGTTGAATTGGCGGGTGTCTTGATAGACCAACCCTAATATATATATATAGGTGAGTTATTTTGAGAACCACTAAAAAAAGAACGCGAGAACCAATCTCGGCCCTCCATTTATCAAGATCAGGAAGGGCACGTTTGTCATTATTAAAAAAGTTGTTCAGCACTCTCTTTCTCTCTCCTCTTATTAAATCAAAAAATATATAAATCATTAAAAAAAACTTTTATCTCACAAACCATACATCGTTAGACAGAAAAAAAAAGCATGGATAGTCTTGAAATTTCGTCCTCTTTCATTAGAGATGCGATTCGATATACTTTTGATGACTTTTTAAATTTGTTTTTTTTTCATCACGTTCATCATACACATGTGTAAGTACAACCTACAATTTTATTCTTGTGTGGTCATCATGGATTTAGTTGTCGCGAAGGAGGTGGGTACTCTTGCATACGATTATATGTACGTTGGGTCGATTACCATATGATGGTGGATTCTGTGTGTGGTAATCGATTTGACGTTAGGGCCTAATTTGAAGTCGCGGCTTAAGAACCCCATAGTTGAATTGAGACGATGCATGAGAACCTCTTGATGTATTGAGTATAAGGTCTAAGAACCTCTTGAGTATATTGTTTAGCGTATATGGATCCATGTATGTTTTATTAGTGCAAAGGTGAGTATGCAAGTGATGGTATGACGATGCCATTGGTTACATGTGATACTCTTTTGTGTTTTTGCCAAACTTCGTGTATATAAGCGTATGCAATGGTATTCACTAAGCTTTGGCTTATTCTTTTAGTTGTTACCCTTTTTATAGGTTGTCCCGGAAGTAAAAGCAAGACAAGTACTTCAAGTTGAATTTATGTATATTAGATGTATTAGCTAAATACCGAAAGTGGTAAGGTGAATAGTTACCGTAGCAATCTTCTTTTAACTAATGGCTCTTGGTCCATATGAAGTGTTATTGGTAATGTTTTGATATGTATATTTCAGTAAAAGATGGTTTAGAGTCATGGTCTTTTGTATCATAATGTATTTGGTTACCCATGGTTGATGACAAAATGGGTAAACGACCCATTTCGTTATAAATGGTATATTTGATCAAAATGAAGTTTTTGGAATGTTGAATAATGTGTCTTTAACTCATTTTTGAATGTTTAGTAAAATGATTTGATGTGTGGAAATCAAATGCTGCGAGTTTGCAATGCTTTAGAAGAGTTAAAGTGATATTCTATTCTGGTTATATAGTGATCTCGACAAGGGGGTTTTTGGCCCTCGACAAGATCAATTGTTTTGATTCAGCATTGACTTTTGATCTCGACGGGGCAATAATGCCCCTCGGCGAGATCGAGACCCAGATAAAAAAAAATCCTTATTTTTCCTAAAATGAGTTTGGGTTCTTTCACATATAAAAAAATAATAACTAGAAGGGTACTCGCACGATGCGGCGATGTAATGGTGATGGTGGTGGCGGTGATGGGTGGCTGGCGTGCGACGGTATTGGCGGTGACGATGTAATAATGGCGATGGAGGTAACGATTGGTGGTGGCGCGGTCGGTGATGGCGACGGTGACAGGTGATTGGTGGTGATGGAGGTGGTGTCGATTGATAGTTTCAGCAAGTTTGTACAATTAGTTCTCATAACTTTACATAAATATTTAAGGGTAGTGATGGTAGAAAAAGAGTATATGAAAAATTAGAACTAAATAGAGAAAGATATTTTAACAATTGGATTAAATCAATGGTTATGATTAAATGATCAAGTTCTAATATTAACCCTTGATTTAATCCAATGGTGGAGATGATCCGACTTTACCTATGAAGTTGGAGCAATTTTAACCTTTGGATTATAGTCAATAGTTATGATTTAGTACTAACTTAGCTAATTTCATAATCTTTGAATGGGTAAATCAATCATTTGACCTTGGGGATCCGACATTAATCCTTTCATACCTACTAATTGATGTACCTTAGATGCATTTCCTCTGGCTCCCGAAAAAGACATTATATGGACTAGATTAAAAGGATCGGTCATCCGAAAATTAGGATTCATTTCTTGTCGCAAATATTCACTTGTGGCATATCTCGATCGATTGACGTAATTTTTCTACGGCGTGTACATTTCCATGAGTTAATTGCAAAATTGGTCCGTGTGGTTTACGCACTTTAGCAATGGGGTCCCTTTTCAAGTATAGTTGCAACGAGGTCCCTATTTTGAGAATTTTCGTTAGTGGATGTCGTTAAGTCTGCACGTGATTATCACATACAGAGGCAATATTGTTTTTTCACACCAAATAGAAGGGACCCATTGCTACTCGAAAAGGTACCTCATTGTTAAAATGTAAAATAGTCCAAGTCTTATCAGCTTTGCTTAACTAGGAGGGAAACATACACATACGTATAGTACGAAAATATAACTTCTTAACATTAATCATCATAATTTAAAGCATATATGGTGGTGTATTACATAAACTTTCAAACGAGCATCCCCTCCTAAAGAAAAATAATACTAATAATAATACTATATTAAGTTACTAACAATGGTACGTATGCAAACGATCAACAAATTTATTTATCTTTTATAAAGCACAACATATATAATAATTAAGCTACTTATATTTGATAATAACCAGCTAGTAAACTATAGGCGTGACACTGGTTCGTTCCCAAGGGAAGGGTAATCAGTGTAGCCTATAGCTGGGTCATGAGTATAGAAAGTTGCCCTTACATACCTACTTAAGGGGGCATTAAGCTTCAGTCTTAAAACTAGGTCTGGATTTGAAATGAAAAGACGACCATAAGCCACCAAATCAGCATCCCCTTCAGCCACAGCTCGAACCCCAAGCTCTCTAGTGTAGCCACCGCTGCAAATGAAAGTACCCACATAAGCTCCTCTCCACGTTTTCATCAGCTCGGCCATTGCTTCCTCACTTCCATAGGTTCCTGTCTCTGTCTGACCATATGCCGTGTAACGTGGCTGAGTCATATGAAGATAACCTAGTTTTGATCCCGACTCGAATTGGAGTTTGTTCAGCCTTTCGATAACGGCCAGGCCTAGGCTGCGTGGATCAGAGTCCACAGCATCCATGTGATCGATTGCCGGTGAGATTCTAACACCGACTCGGTCTGCACCGATGGCTGCAACTACTGCTTGTACCACCTGAAGCAACAACTTGCAGCGGTTTGCTAATGATCCGCCGTATTCATCTCTTCTGTCATTGATACCATCTTTCATGAACTGGTCAAGTAGGTAACCATGGGCTCCGTGAATCTCAATTCCGTCAAAACCTTTTTTTATAACATAAATAATATATAAGAATATAGAAGAAGATGAAATTATCCCTAAAAAAAAAAATTCAATTAACCCATTTCAATAATCAACTGGCTTTTAGCCTAAGGGCAACCAATTCAAAAGTTGAGGGTCTAAAACACCAAACGTGTGTACATACGTGATTGATTTTCGTCATAGAAATATAGCTAGAAAAGAAGGAAAAATAAAACTACCTGCTTCAATAGCATTAACAGCTGCCAGACGATAATCTTCCACCACCTCCGGTAATTCGTGCGTTGCCAATGGCCGGGGCTCAGGATATGGACTATAGGTTGCATCTGGCATTAATAACCTCCACCTCTTTGATATGGGCTTGCTTGTAGATGATATTGGTGCGGCACCACCAGGTTGATAAACTGTTAATTTGTTTGTGCGACAAACATAAATAATATATATGTGTGAAGTAATGATTGTCTAGGCCCGCATCTAATTAGAACTTTAATACATGCATATATATATATATATATGCTTTGTATTAAATTTAGATTTGCAATCACTAGCAGGCTAGCACCATATATTTGTGCCACATGCATTGACTTGAAGTAGAAAACGTAATGGAGTAATAAATTGGATGGACGTATAGTAGTACCTTGGTGGGATGCTCTGCCAACATGCCATAATTGACAAAATATCACAGCGCCCTGTTTGTGAACAGCATCAACAACGTTCCTCCAACCATCAGTTTGTTGCTTATTAAATATGCCTGGTACATGCGGGAACCTGAGCCCGGCCACATATTAGTCGAAACATTCACTCATATAGCACGGTTTTAATGTTAACTACTACAATACGACTCATAATGTAGACTCCTACAGCTAGCATACATAAGTGTTTTAAGCTACTGTTAGTCACTTCCATGGTATCCACATAAAGTAACAAAATATATAGTTTAATATGATTCTAAAGTTTTTGACAAATTATGATTTCATGGTGGTGGTTCCTGTGTAAACGAGGGATAGACGAGATATATAGTTGCTGATGATTAAAAAATAAACTAATAACGTATTGAAAGATATACTAAGGGTTAAAGATATTACTAATAACAAATTTTTTAATTTTGTTCACATATAGTACTTAGATGAGCTGGCAACTGGTTCAGGTAATAACAAATCACTCATTTTCGAGCAAATTCTTTTTTTCATGTTATAGAAGTTAAAAGCACATGTGGTCAGTAGACGTTTAACCCATCATCAATCCACGAATAAGGTTCCCTTCTTATATTCAGATTAGCTTTTATTCAACTAGGGCGAATGACTCCCCTTTTCTTATGCAGTTAGCTGTAAAAATACCTTTGAAGCTCTCCAATATTGACCAATACAGATATTATCACTGTAAGACCTCGTAATATAAAAGGGAATTGATTTTAGTATCACGATTTTTGATTATTTTACGACATTTGTGCATTTACTACTTCTACAATCTGTAATGATACTATCACCAGTCATAAGTTTATCTAAATTTCCCTTTTTTTAATAAATTATTGATTACGCCTGTTTGACTTTGACCCGTTAGAAATAAAACATAATTTGAATCAACCCATTTTAATTATGATTCTTTTCTTGGAGTTTTCTAAGTTTCATATTCTTCTTATCTTTTCTAAGTTTCATTTTCTTTGGATTTTCTAAGTTTAATCTTTTAACTTTGGCAGATTCTGTGAAGAAAAATAATGAAATTAATCGTTATATGCTAGGTACAATGGTCTGAGGAGCTGCTGATTGCCAGCTCTACCACAGAAATTTTGGCATTAAGGTAATTTGTATTGTTCCAGGACATTTTGTGCCGTTTAAAATGCTGTGCATGTGTGTAACTGTTTGGTTGATGGGTGTGGGAATTATGCAATGAATTTCATGGTTAAATAAATTTTTGGTTAACGAGTTTGGTTTTGAATGATAGATATAAAACCCACCAAATTAGGCATGCTTATAATGCAACAAGGGTGGTGGATTCAAAGAATGGATAACTATGTATACTGTCGTATTTCTATAAGAATCAGAAAACCAATGAAACAAATACCCTATCACAGATGAGGTCGTTGGAGTTTTTTTTTATTAGGGAATAGCAATTAAATATGATAATACCTTATGCAATAATTCTAATAATAGAATTACTTCATAATAGTATATATATATTGTTAAAACAATTTCAGATTATGAAGATGGATGATCCACCCATGGTGATTGGTGACAGTAACCAAGACAAGTAACTTAGTTTCTATCATTTTATTTTATTTTGATTTCTTGTGTTTGGTGGTTTGATTATCTTCCATATATGTGCAGCACCATATTTACCAAGCTTTATACTTGAGGATTACAGAGACTTGTTAAGTAATGACATGGCTGGTACTTTTCCTATGTTTTGCTAATTAAAAATGATGTTTTACTACCTTTTATTTAGCAAATTACAACAGGGAGTTAACTTATCTAACTCGGAGGCGGATTTACAACCCTAGGAGAGTGGACCATTACTTCTCGAGCTCATCACACCTGGCAGGTATTTTACCCATTCTCTATTTAAGTTGTAACTGTTGACATGAATGTCGACGGATTTTCAGTTATTGCCCTTAAGTGAATTAGTTACAGAAAAAACCTTGAAGTTGGTTAAATTTTTCACTTTTAACTTTGTGACTAACAACCGTCTATTAGGTCCGTTAAATGAATGACAAATTCGTTATTTCACCATGATCCCTTCTTCTCACACTCGAACACAAACCATATTCGTCAGGTTTTGCTGAAAACGAAATGTCAACTGAAATCACGACGGACGGAAATTTGAAAATCACGATCGAAAAATTAAAATCTAGATTTATCTCTTGTTAGCTTTGAATCAGAACCCCAAAACATGTTGCAATGGACTCAAAAATCAATCGCGAACGAACCCTAGCCAAAATAAATCCGATCTACACTTAGCCAGAAAAACTTGAATCGCCGGGAAAACTTGTTTGAATCGAAAAGAAAGACAAAACAAAGCAATTGCACTTCGAATCCAACCAAATCTAGCCAAAACCGATCCCGACCCAAGCAATTCCGAATCCAAAAACCCTTGTTTCCGATCTGAGATGTGTGTGTGTCAAGTTTGTGTTTGTGTGTGTGCGCGCTCGGTGTGTGTTTTTCAGTTAACATTTCGTTTTCCGGCCGTCTTTCAAAATTTGGGTTTGTGTTTGAGTTTGGATGAATAAGAAGAAAGGATCATGGTGAATTGACGAATATGCCTCTCACTTAACGGAGCTAATAGACGGCTGTTAGTCACAAAGTAAAAAGTGTAAATTTTGACCAACTTCAAGGTTTTTTCTGTAACTAATTTACTTAAGAGCAATAACTGAAAATTCTAACAACTTGAAGGACTAAAAATGTAATTTTCTCTATTACTTCTCTATGTGATGGGTGGGACACCGTGGGAGGATCGTCCATCCATCCATAACTTTAATAATTGTGGGGCTCTAAAAAGCATTATTTTATCATAAATAAATAAAAGAGCAAGTGACGTAATAGTATTTGGTTGCTATAAATAATAATAATGCTCTTCGTAATGGGGTAAGTGGAGGGTAGGAAATGACTAAAAAGACCCTGGGGAGAGAGAAAGAGAAAGGAAGGAAGGATACCCGGCGGCAGTGGGAGAGATCATGGTGCCTTCGGTGATGAGGAAACCACCAGGAGTTGATCGTTGTCTGTAATACTCCGCCATCGCATCATTCGGTATCCCATTCAACGCCCTGCACCGTGTCATCGGAGCTAAAACCACCCTGTTTTAATAATAATAATTATTATTAATTAATTAAATAAGTACGTCGCTTATTAATTATACATACATATAGCTCCTGCATATATATCAAATCAAAACAACAACAAGTAGGTAGTAATTATTAGTGGTAAGTGAAGGAGGGACCTGTGTGACAAATTGAAGTTGCCCATCTTATATGGTGAAAATAAACTTGCCTTCTTTTCGCTCCTCGCCGTTTCCACTACTACTTCACCCATGATATATAATAATAATAATAGTTATTACTATAACTATACTAATTTGAAATTGCTTGCTTGCTGGGATCGGAGGAGGAGGAGATGGTGGTGGGGGTGAAAATATATGTTCAATAAGACTGATGATTTTGGATCTATATATACAAGTGTGAAATCGGTTGGCCGGTGTCGACTCTAGTCTACTTTCTCAAACAAAACACATTCAGATCACATCCAATCATAATTCGCATGTGCCATTTTCTTTGGAGAAAAATAAAAATCATAGATGTATGTAAGGAAAAAAAGAAAATTTTGATGTTTTGTTCACAACGGGGGACCTAACTTATGGGTTTGCGTTAGAAAACTTCGTTACATTTAAAACCTATTATGAGAAGAAATTTCTAACTAAACTTCCGAATTTTAGTTGAATAAATTTTTGCCCCCTCTGCATGACTTTATTTTGAAATTTCTTGAAATTGTATTCCCATGTCTTAAACTCAATACCTCCAACATATAAAGTTGTTGTCCAACCATTGAACTATAACAGAAAGTACAATTTTCGGATGAAGATCCTCTAAAATTATTGGTAAAGTTGGTGATCCTAACCCTTGAATTAAAGTCAAGGGTCAAGATACAAAGATGATCTTTGAATCTTGACATTTGATTTCAATCCAAAGGTCAAGATGTTTTCAACTTTACTAGTAAAGTTGAAAGCAACTTTAGAGGATACTCATTCACAATTTTCATGGAGAAGGATTCCCTCAAGTTTCTCCAACTTGACTAGTCAAGTTGGGGATGATCTTGACCTTTTGATGAAAATCAAGGGTCAAGATTCAATGATACTTATTTAATTTAGCCCTTCAATCAAGGGTCAAGATCCTCCCAACTTGACTAGTCAAGTTGGGGAAACTTGAGGGAATCTCAATCCAATTTCCATAGCTTATTTTATTTATTGATTATTCGTAGATTATATTTATATGTATATGTTACCGGTAGAGCAAAGATAATATAATATGGCATGGCTTAATCTGAACCGTTGAAATATATCCAGGATTTAATCTAAGGGGGTGTTTGGGATCGATTTTTTGACATGATTTTTTAATTATTGTGCTTTGATATCACAAAAAATCAAGTTTGAGTGTTTGGTTAAAGTATATTGAAAATTGCTTCTTACGTTTTGGAGGGATGAAAACGCGGAAATCAAAAAGTGGCTCCCTCCTTACGGTAGGAAAATGCACTTTATGATATTAGTTCTCCTCCATTATTATTTACCTAAATACCCTTATAAATTCAACGTCTCCACCACAATTTATCATCATCTAATTCATTTAAGAGATAGTTATCCTTTGTTCTTCTTTTGACCGATGAACAAAGATCTTCAAGAAAAAATCAATAAGGGGGTGTTTGGTAGGATGAAAAGGAAAGGTGAGAAAAGGAAACACTTCCTTTGTTTGTTTGAGTTAGAGAATGGAAAGGATGTCCCCAAAATGCATTCCTTTTCCCCATATTTGATTCTACCAAAAAAGTAGAGAAAGGGATGGAATGATAATATTATGAAGGGCTCCTTTCTACATGGGAATACACAGTGAAAGACAAAATTGTGAGTTATGAATATTTAACAACATGTGCAACTAACATGTTCCCATAAAATGAAAATAATCAACCCTCATTTACAGTTCAAGGATTTTTTCTAGGTTTCAAAAATTGAAAAATAATTGATACATTTCCACTTCTTTTCAAATATTATTCAAGTGATTGATATACTTTCATACTTTCAGCATATCCTTTTTCTTTCGTTACACTCGATTATCTATGTATGTTTCTCTCTTAGATCTCTTTTTGTAAATATGGATTTACCATTTTTCCTTTTTCTTCTTTTTTTTATTAAAGAAAAAGCAAATTTCAAAATATGGATTAACTTTGTTATTTGTGATTGACCCATATCATCAAAGTTTTGGATTTTAGCACAACATCTGTGTAAGTTTCATATATTACTTTAATTGAAAAACATATGTTTTCGTATATGACTTTTTATTTGGAGATGAGTTACGATGATGAGCTTCTATTTCCATTCTTACTTTTTTTTTTATCATAACCAAACATGTGAATAATTATCCTTCTCATTTCCAGTATATGTTTCTTCTGCACCAAACAAGAGAATAGATTTCGATTATTCATGAGCATTCCTTTTCTCCACATTTCCATTCTCACTTGTAATTCCATTCTTTATGATTTCATCCTACCAAACACCCCCTGAAAGTAAATGTCCTTAATACTTATTTTATATTATCATTAACTTATATATTTATTCAAATAAATCAAAAACAAATAAAAATTAGGGATTATTGTTTTACTCTGTGAGATTGATTTATAGGTAAAATCTTTAAATACTCCATTATAATTTTTTATATGAGTCTAAAAATAGAGTTGTAGAGATACAAAATGACAAATCATGTTGATGTTATTGTTATATTTTATGTTTGATTGTTTACGAGTAGTATTATATTAGGTATACTTTATACCAAATGTGATATAAAAAGTCATCAATTACCAGTGTTGTTGTCTATTTGTTTTATCATAAAGTGATACAAAATTTAAGATCATGTTGATGTTATTGTTCAAATGGATCGTGTATATTAATGTTATCTAGGGAATGGACAACCATGAAAATGTTAAAAGTAAGGTTAGATCTACAAAGCTCGTTACTTGAAAAACTGTTTAGGATTCTGGTACCCATATAATATTGGTTGAGCTGTGTCTTGAGGAACTCAAAAATGAGAACAAACCTGGTAGTCACTTTTATAAGGTTGAATGACGAACTTAGGAAATAAGCTACAAAACCAGAAGGGAAAACTTTACTCTAAACTAGAACTTAAAAACCATTGGGATTCAATGAAGAGGGATTGGAAGTTATAGGATCGTTTAATGATAACTGAATCAGGTCTTGGATGGGATCCCATCAAAAAGACGATTATAACACTCTGCCTTACCACAACACAATATTGTCCGCTTTTCCCGTAGGCTCACGGCTTTTTTTCTAGTTGCTCGAGCAAACTTCCTAGAAGGGTCACCCATAAGGCATTGTTTACGCCCGAGCACGCTTAAACTGTGGAGTTCTCCTCTCATCCACAGTCAATACGCCCAACTGATATATTACTTTACTCGTGCCTCGTGGGATGGAGGGCTTGATCGATTTGACAGGGTCATCGCCTTTCACACAAACTGGTATGACTGACTTTGTGGCTGGTTGTGTAATGGTTGAGGCTGCACAATGTAAGCGGATAAGTATAAGGCTTCTCCCTCTATATATAATTCTCTATCTCCAAGTGATGATGTGGCATACCTCTTTATTCGCCACGTCATCTTTTTCCTACGTGTCGCATTTATATCTGTTTTATCCTAGGAGCTCGACACCTCAGCTCCCACACGTTCGCATAAAAGTTATATGGTCTCAACTTAGAAGGAAAAAAAGTTGTCCACGAGATTCGACCGATGCAGATAATGATATATTTAAACCACCTTACCGGTTGATCTACCATAATTAATGTTAAAATTTTACTGACCCACCTTTTCTTATTATCATATTCCCAGGCTTTATTCAATTTTTGGAGAATCACACTTATCTATTACCAAGTCCACCATCGTAGTAAATTATAGAGATATTATAATTTTATTTCTCAAAGTTATGTAGCAAATAAGGGCTTGGCTTGAGTATACCCAGGTTCAAGTCTAAGGGGACAGGGTTTACCCCCTATTAATCGTCGTGTCTTCGGGCGGATTAGTAAGTTTTTCCCCCATTGGGTATTTGAAATAGACATTTCTACTTCGAGGGAGCTCTCTAGCGCGGACCCGATTTAGACAACGTATGCTAGACCTCTCGCTGTCGAATCACGACACGAACTTTTTACGCGAAATTCACCTTTCAAAATAAATGTAGCAATAGTACGTAGTAATCATTTTATATTATTTTCTTAAAGTTTCTAATCTAAGTATTTTCTTTACGTACATAAATCTTTATATTTTAAGATCTTATGTGTCAATCCATAAAATTTTGTCCAATTAAGATTTGAACGTTAACTTTTGAATTCAAAGGAAATGAAGTTTTCACTAAACTTAAATTTAATGATAGATTTAAGTATTTAACTATAGTTTCGTATATTAATAATAAAAAGAAAGATAACATAATTAATTAAGCTGAAAACAAATTTTAAAAGACTTTTTATTTACTTATTTATTTTTAAAACGATAAGTGTTAAATGTTAATGTCTCGAACTTCAACAGTGACACTCAAGATGTGCAGTATGCTGAAAGTTGGAACTCGCATATTCCTACAGAACATAAGTGATAGCACGTATGCTTACATACTTAATAGGTAAATGTCTGAAATCATGAGAAATCAAGATTCCATCATGTGGCTAAAGTAACATCTTGTATATATAATACAATGCAATATAGTATTCATTCTATAAAAAAAAATATTTACTTAATCATCATACGCCAAATATACTTATTGACTTTAATATATTTTTATAAATATCTCTATTATATCGTAGTTTATTTAAAAATAATGTTTTAGTAATTAGAACGGTATAAAAACATCCTTATAAACAAAAGATTAATAAATGGCTAACAAACCTATCAGCTATCGTTGATCAAATTGTATAACGAATTTGAGATTTGAGAATACAATGAAACATTGATAAAGGATAAATTTGTATTATTAGTTTTATCATAAGTAACAATCGAGTTAAAATGAAGAGTTTCTCTCTTCTTCGTTAGTGAGAAAATCACATCGTTACGGTTTCGTTATATACTCCACCAAGCGGTGTTAATAATGGTCTCAACTCAACTTCTAGCAACTTTAGATTGATTCAAGGAATCCACGTGCTGCATCATCAATGTTGCATCAATAAGAACCAAGCATCAAGAACTATTATTTTGTCTTAACTAATGAATAATGAACAATGTATCACACCATAATCGATGTTGCAAATAAAAACATGGAAGGTGGTTTCAATCTGTATGGTTATGGTGGTAATTTAAAAAAAAGTTAGTTGAATAGAACACATTAGCTACTTCAATCGTTTCTAAGCGAGAAATTGTGTCGAATGTTGCTTCAAGCGAGATAGTAGCCTATTACTCAAAGGTGGAAGATCAACTCAGCTCAAATAAAAAGGTTTATGAAACATCATTTTGTTGCATTCGCCCCAATAATGATTCCGCCGATTTAATACGTATAAAAAACTCATTATTCGAGGATGAAGCCCTAATCGCCCAAAAGCATTTGAATCTTTGGGAGGTTTTACTTTTTCTTGTGATTTTAGACAAGTGTTATTAGTTAAAAAGCAATCAAGGTTTTCTTTTAAGACAAGGAGGGCAACGTTACGTACACCACGAAAAGTGTTGTCTTCAAAAAGGTTCTGACCAACTTATAACTCAATTTATGTTTATGTATACTCTATATTTAAATCCTTTCACCTTTACAACTTTTTTTTTTGTAATAAGGTTTAATATCTTCCACTTTGTTGACATTTTTTTTCAATCCATACAAACTTCTATTTTATGATCCATTATCATTCACCTCAACCTATACGGTTTTTTGTACTATATATAATTTACGTGAAATCAATAGAATATAAGGTATATTGTTGCACGAGACTAACCTAGTACTGTACATATATTGGATATGAATTTATCCCATTTTTTATTCTCTTTCTCGTGGAAAACTTGAAAAAGAAAAAGATACAGTAACCTTACTCAAGCTGATAAAAAGTTTTCCACCTCACATACATTGGTGCACATACATTGGAGCATGTATTTAGTAATATCAGTTTTACTATAACTAAAGGAGTAAAAACCCACATAATATTTTGGGTTCCTATTAATCCATGATGTGTTAATAAAATAAATAAAAAAAGTAATAATAATAAAATAATCTCCTTCTTTGTTATGGCCGCCTGAAGGAAGAAACTCTCCTTCCACTTTCTTTTCTTCTTCTTCATTTGATATTTTTTTGTGTGTGTTTTATCTTAAACTAAAAAACAGCATATAATAATATTGATAATAATGATGATGATGATAAGTGCATCTAACATATAACGACACACAGAGAGAGAGAGATATGGATGCAGCAGCAGCAGCAGCATGATCTTATTATTATATTATTACAAGTCCATAACTGAAAAGAGAGAGGGAGGCAGAGGCTAATTCACAGGCGAGGTTTAATCTCAATAGTCTCTCTTTTTTCATCTTATTATTATAATTCCTATTTACTGATCTGTTTCCCCCCCTTTATTACTACGTTACATATATGTGTATATATATATAATTATTATATTATATGTTTCACTTTTGAGTTGCTTTCAACGTCGACCCAACTATATATATAAAAATTATTTACTAACTATATATATGTGTGTAAGATCAAAAATTTTTTGTGTATTGTTTGTATAATTATGTTAAAACTTTGTAAAAAACTGAAAATCGGCTGTAAAAGTTGTGTAAATAGTATGAATTTTCATTCTTATTTATCAAATTTCACTACTTACTTTTGTGGTGTTTGTTTGTTTCCCACCACTAGTAGTTGATTGTGTGTGTGTATATATATATATATACTAGAGATAGTGCCTGCGCGTTACGGCGGTGAGATGGTGGGGGTGATAGGTCAAGTCATAGAGTATGACAGTCAAATGCCTTAGCCGTACGGGCTCTGCCTTCGGATTTAAAAATTCGTCGAAAGTATATCGAATGACATCTCTAATGAAAGATCATGAAATTTTAAGAACACCTTTACAATTTTTATAAGTTATCGATATACGGTTTTTGAGATAAATTTTTTTGAATGAATTAGAGAAATAAAATGATTTATGGATGAGAAAGAAAAGATAAGTGGTTGAGATTTGAGGAGAGAGAAAAAAATGAATGGTTGAGATTTAAGGTTATTACAGATATATTAGGTAGAGATGTTTAAATTAGTGAATAAAGAATAGAGTTATTTTGGGTAGTTCAATTCATCTTTTTTTAAGGGGCAAAATGCTTTATAATATAGTATTAGATATTAGATATATATATATATATATATATATATATATATATATATAAAGTGCACCATTATTTCTAGCTTTTCATTTCACAAATCATGATCATAATTTTTCTGTAGGCGTCAAAAGGGAATTCTACCAATGGATAAAGGAATTGTTATTCAACAAGAGCCAAGTAGCAAGAGTTGGGCTGCTTCTTTCTTTGTCCAAACAACCGATGACGTCTCCAGAGGAGGAGGAGCTGTTGTTACTTCACCACGACCCTCTGCCGTTTTCTCCTCAAAAGGAGACACTGGTAGCCCTCTTCAGAAGTTCCAAAATCAGGTTTTCAGAGTATTGAAAGGCTTATCTCCTCCGCTTGAGGACAAAACCAGAACCTATAATCCAGAAGTATTAACTAGTCAAAAACGTCAATGGGCAAGCTTTCAGTTGCAGGCCCTGGTATGTTCTTTACTCATTATGATTTTTAAGCATCTTTCTTTAATCTCTATATTGCAATCATCTTTTGTCGTCAATGATCCCCTGTACTCACATAAAAGCCATCTTTTATTCTCGGTTATTGTTTTATCATTTTCAAAATGATTTCAGCATCAGAGGATATTGAAAGAACCATCGAGGCTCTTCGAGAGCATGGTAGTGGTTGGATTGCATCCAAATAGTGACATTCAGGCACTTCAGAGGCAGTATTTTGGTAGAAGACCTGAAGGTCCAGGGAGGCTGCGAAGTGCACTTAGTGGTCAGCATCAGTTCCGTGTAGAACCGAATCTCGAGCCTCAGGTGCTGCTCCTCCAGGCTTCTTAAAATATAATAAGCGAAAAGTTGTACCTTCTTCTATTTTTATGGAGCATATATTCTGATCATTGGTGTGTACTCAGGTGCTTTTTGTGTATCCACCGGACAAACAGCTTCCCCTACGGTCTAAGGATCTTCTTTCATTCTGCTTTCCTGGTGGATTAGAGGTTGGGCCATAGAAATTTCAATAACATACATATGTTGGTTAAATTAAAGAATTTATCTGTATTAATATATGCAATGCTTAATGATCTTATATATTCTAAAAGGCTGCTGACATTTCTTTTCTAAATTCTCATTTTGCACATAAATGGATATGTTGTTCTTCCTCGCACCTATGTCTGGTATCTTTTTGTTTGTTTGTCCTTACAATAGTAGATGCTTTTTCTTAACAAATATGATAGTGTTTTTTAGCTGTCAGTATTACAATGATGTACCGTTTTCTATAGATATAACATGTCCCTTATAAAAACTTGCTTTAGTTTGACTAGTTTAGTTTGCATTTGTTTTTGTTTCTCAAAGCTAATTTCCATTTGTTAGATGACTATTTTCGGATTGTTGTCTTGTTTGTCTGTGTATTTGCTTGTATGTCATTATATGGTTTCAAGCTTTGTGGTTAAATGATGCTACTTGTGATTTCAGGTTCACACAGTTGAGAGAACGCCATCAATGAGTGAACTGAATGAAATACTTCTTGGACAGGTATATCTAATTTTTGCCTTCACCCTGAGTTTTTACTTTTGCTTACTACAATCTCATATAAGTTTGTTCCATTCATAAAGATCAAATTTATCTTGATAGCTAACTTCACTTGTGATTGTTAGAAGCCTTCTTATTTGACAAAAGTAAATATAATATTTATAATCATGGTTACTTTAACGCTTAAGCCTTTGCAACAAATATTTCTGTTAATATACCATCTTAATGCATGTCACTTTTCTTTTCAGGAGCACCTTAAACAAAATGATCAATCCTTCGTATTCAGGTTGCAGGTAACACAAGAAGTTTTATAATTTTTTGGAAGTATAATCACTATGTTCAACTATGTATTGGTAATATCCATATGCACATAGTTATGTTATGTATTTTGATATTTAACGCTGTAGGGTGCAGATGATTCAATTTTGTATGGTTGCTGTGTTCTAGTTGATGAGTTGGTGCAACAACCTTCTAGGTTAATTTCTATGATGGGAGATGGACAATTTTTGTCTGCGAGTCGGCATATTCTAACAACTCGCCGGTGTTACTGCATTCTCTCCAGGCTTCCATTTTTTGAACTGCATTTTGGCGTGTTGAACAGGTTTGATAAAATATGGATTGATAAAAATTCTTTTATTCATGATCACGTTTGCATCCGTAGCTTTGGCTAAATAAAAGGATCATGTGTATTGTATAATCAACACTTAAAATTTCAATACTTCTTTTTTGTGATTTTTATATGTACGCTGGGCAAACAAAGTCAGTTGCCATTTTTTAAAAGGAAAGCAGGTTGAAATTTGTATCATTTACATAATTTTCATTATCAGCAATTTAGCATACATAATAAAATTGCATAAAACCTATTCAACTTTGAAGTTAGCTTTTAAATGATTATTATCATTCCATAATGTCTTAAGTCTAGCTAGTCTAATAAATATAAAGGTCTTGCCGTGCTTTGATTATCATCAATCTGCTGTATCTGTATCTAACTGACTAACTCTAACCAAGTTTTCAAGTTTAATGTGATCAGAGACCGAGTTGGTTTCTTACCTCATATCTTTTCATTTGGTCACCTTTTTTGAGTTTCAGTCTGCTTTCTTGCACTTTATATCGTTACCATGGCAATTCATATATGAGGGCAATTAATATATGAGGATTAGGTTGTTAAGTTTATACCGGTAATCTTATCGCGGATCTTTCTAAATTTGCCTGTAGATTAATAACATTCTTTGTGACTTGCTGCTGTAGATAATCTTGTTTAAATTTGGTGTAGCATTTTCATTGAAGAAAGGTTGGAACGTTTAACAAAAAGTATCAGCGACTTAGATTTGGAATTACCGTTTGATAATGAAATATATCTAGAGGACAAAATGAGTGGTGTTTCGGCTGAATATGAAGCACAGGAAACGCTTAATGTAACCACAGAAACTGTCCAATCAAGCAGGATCAGTTCTATAACTGAAACAGCAATAGACGAGCATCTTTCATTAAAGAAAGAATGTGTAGCTGTTGAGGCAACATCTAAAAGTTGTGATGGTTTTATTATTGATATTGGTTTCAACAAACAACCTACTCAAAAGCACATACCGGATGCAATCTTACCCTTTCTTCGTTATCAACAGTATGATAGTTCTGACTCTTCATCAAGGTACCATCATGCTCATGGCATCTATGACACTCTGCTTTTTTCACTTAGAGATTGATCCAGGAAGGGAAAGGCAGCATTATATATATATATATATGCTCTTTAATATTACTTGTCACATGCCATAATATATTATCTTGTTTACCCTCGATCTCATGCACACTGTATAACCCACATTAGATGGTTTTTGATTCAGTTCTAACAATTGGTTCTCAAACAGTATGATATCTTCGTGCATTGTTTATGTTAAATATGCTGTTGAAACTCCTTGACCGGTGTATTCATTTCCTGTTGAAAATATGTTCACTCAGTTGTATATGCTGCTTGATACAGTTTCCAGGGGTCTCCCAGTGAAGATCGGAACTTTAGGAGCGACATTGATTCAGCAGAGACAGGAGAGGCATCTTTTTCCGGTCAAGAAGATAACAAGCATGACGGGATTCTTGATTGGGCTAAGGTTTTCTCATGTGTTTAATATATTGTTCCTTCAGCATTTTTGTCAACTTCTGTTACAAAAATTTCATTTCTCAGCCCTTCATCTTTTTGTTGCAGACCAATAACCATGGATCATTGCAGATTATATGCAAGTATAATCATTTATGTGTCCCCCCTAGAGGCTCGACAATCAAGTTCCACCCCCTGGATCACCTTCATCCTTTGGAATTTCAGAGGCCAGATGAAACAGTTTTACACATTTCTGGCTCATCAGTTGATTTGATGTCATGTAGCACAAGTTTTGAACTGGCAGAGGCAAGTTTCTTTTTTTGCGCCAGTACATAAAATATGTCTATGTTTTTTATAATAATATACAAAATCCATCTATTGCTTTACTGTTGTCACCTTTTGCGTTAAAGTGTAGTGTATTCTATGTGTTGTTTACTTTAGGCTCACAGGGCACTTGCTGTGGAGGAGGAAGCAACGGTTTTATCAGTATGGGCAATTTCATCGTTATGTGGGTCCCTGCGTCTTGAGCATGTATTGTTATTTTTATTGAAATTTCATCATCTTATATATATACTTGTGCAATTTAATGTGCTTCTCGACAATAAACAATGTCCCTTTTTCCATGTCTTCACACAGGTATTGACAATATTTACTGGTGCTCTGCTGGAGAAGCAAATTGTGTTTGTGTGCTCTAATCTGGTTCGTATATTATATGTGGTTGCATATTACTCTATTTTGAGGTTGCTTATCTGTGCTTGCTAGTTATATTAGTCATTCAGATTGCTAGTTTATATTAGGAATTCAGAACACAAACACACAAAACAGTAAAACAGAAATCAAAGAACACAAGGATTTTACGTGGTATCTCACACTATGCATGTGAACTGATCCACGGGGGTAACTAGGGTTTTGTATTACATTAAGTGATAAAATTTACAAGTATAGCATATTAATTTATAAACCAGAATTAGGGTTAATCCCTTTGCTAAACTGTTGGACAAGTCTCTAACAAACTGGGCCCATAAGGGTTAGGGGTGGCCAGGCTCTTTCCCTCCTTTACTCTAATTCTTTGCTGTCCACAATTGTTTGGGCCTTTATGGGCTGAAGACAACAGATCGCCAGCAATCTCCCACTTGGTGTCTTCGGACCAAAACTGCAACCCCTTCGCTGTTCTTCTGTAGATGATAAATCCCCCTAAACTTCTACACTCCCTAGTTACCCCGTCTCCTTAACATTACTCCTGGAGACCAGCTCAAGTTATGCAAAACTTCTGCTTTTCCAGCACCTTAGGTTTGGTGAACATATCTGCTGGATTCTCAGCACCTAAGATGTTTTTCAAGCTAATTGTTCCATTACTGATCAATCCTCTCACGAAGTGATACCTCATCTCGAATGTGCTTTGTCTTGCCATAATAGACTGGGTTTTTAGCAAGTTTTACAGCATTCTCATTGTCACAATACAGTGAGTAATTAGCTTGCTTTTTACCCAATTCTTCAAGAAAAGTCTTCAACCATACTAACTCTGTACTTGCTTCAGCAACATCCATGTACTCGGCTTCTGCTGTTGATAAAGGTACACTTTTCTGAAGTCTCGACAACAAGCTCACTGCTGTTCCTTCGACTGTGAAAACATACCCTATAGTGATTTTAAACGTCCCTTTACAACCACCCAGATCAGCATCCGTATAACCTCCAAGAATAGCATTGTTCCTTTTGAAACATAAATCCATCTTTTATGTACCTTTCAAGTATCTGAGTATCTATGACAGCTTGCCAATGTTCTCTACCTAGATCTAACCTAAATCGATTAACAACTCTAACGGCATGAGCAATATCTGGTGGAGTACAAAGCATGACATACATGAGACTCCCAACCGCTGATGCGTATGGAACTTAAGTCATCTTTGATCTTTCTTTTTAAGATTTAGGAGACTAATCCTTGGTAAGCTTTAAATGACTTCCCAATGGAGTATTTCTAGGATTGGTCTTTTCATTATTTATCTTGAATCCCTCCAACACTTTCCTTATGTATATCTCCTGGGACAATGTTAAAGAACCATCTTTATTTCTGTCGATGCTCATCCCTAGTACCTGTTTGACTGAACCCGAGTCTTTCATCTCAAATTCCCGGGACATTTGTTTCTTCAACTTGCTAATTTCTTTCATACGAGAGACCTCAGTTAATAAGATAGGCAGTGGTTTTCATTGCATTTTCTCATAACATCTTTGGAAGCCCTGCATTTATTCTCATACTTTTGGCTCTCTCATTTAAAGTCCTGTTCATCCTTTCCGCAACTTCATTTTACCGAGGAGTGCCTGGAACCGTCTTTATCATCTGAATACCGCGCTCAACACAATAGCTAGTGAACTTTGAGCTAATGTATTCCCCTGACTTCAAACACTTCACCTTAAGATTAATTTCAAGTTCAACAACAGTTTTCCATTTCATAAAAACGTCAAATACTTCAAGTTAGACCCATATTTTGCGTGTGGGGTCGTTTATGAAAGTCACATAATATCTGGAACCCCTTAAGGATTCAACACGTGTTGGGTCAAACACATCTGAATGAATAAGCTCTAGCTTCTCGTCTTTTGGTGCTTTCCCTGTCTTCACAAAGGATACCCGTTTTTTCTTACCATAAACACAAGGTTGACAGAATTCAGTTTCAATCTTTTTAAGATCAGAAAGTCCTCTTGCAACAAGCATCTTCATTCCTGTTTAACTCATGTAACCGAGCCGTTGATGCCACAACTTGGATAGACCTGCCCCTTTAGTTACTGCATTTGCACCTCCTGTAGAAACTTCAACTACCCCTTTCCCTTCCCCTGGCAATTACTATGCTACCCTTGACGACCTTCCATTGTCCTCTCCCGAATGTAACATCATAACCCTGGTTATCTAATTGCCTAATGGAAATTAACTTTTTTCTCAACTTGGGAACCACCCTGACATCTTTCAATGTCCAAATTGTTCCCATGTTGGTTTTCAAATCAATGTCACCCACCCATGTAATATCCAAAGTTTGGTTATTAGCAAGACTTACAGTTCCGAAGTTCCCTTTATGAGATACTACATCTTTCTCGAGTCTGAGATAGCATGAAACGGTGCTCGTGAGTCCATAATCCATGACTCCACTGTGTCTTCAACACAACATACCAAGGCATCATCTGAATATGAGGTTGTGGCAGCATTCACCTCTTTTTTGTCTTTGGGTGATTTAGTACACTGATTCATAAAGTGCCCATACTCATTACAGTTCCAACATTGTATGTCTTTCCTTGGATTTGAACTTCCTCTCCTGCCTTTTGAATTAGTTCTTCCCCTGTAATTGTATTTTCTTTCTTTCTACCTCTTTCTTCAGTGTTCAGCAAAGAACTGGAACTCGATGATTCACCTGTACTCTTTCTCCTCGTGTCTTCACCTAGGATAGAGTCACGAATTCCATCAAACTTGAGTAGAGTACTTCCAACTCAACCACTAATATGTGACCCCTCCTGGTCCGGTAACGAAGATAAAAGAAGCAAAGCCTATACCTCATCATCAAATTCAATATTAACCGAGTGTAAACGGGATATAACAGCATTGAAATCATTGATATGAGTAACAGCAGACACAACTTCCCCCATGCGAGTATTAACTAACCTTCTCATACATGTTTGACAATGCTTTCGTAATCCCACTTAGTAGTCTCTTTCACGATATCAAAAGCCACACTCTTAGTCAGTGTGCACCGGATGACAGCTAGGGCTTTCCTGTCTAGGTCAGCCCAGTCTTCATCTTTATATTCTTGAGTTTCTTGTCTGCCAAACATGGAAGATCTTCCTGACATAGCAAGTCCTCAACTTGCATCTTCCACTATCCAAAATCCTGCCCATCAAACTTCCCTATCCTAATTTTTCCCTCCTGGAACATCATCTATACGGATTACCAGAAAAGAAGTGTAAAAACCAGAAAATTGCAGCAACAATATTCAAAACAGAATCTGAGTAGCTGTGGTGGTAAGGTTTGCGGCGGCTGTGTTGGTGTGTTCTTCGTGATCATACATTTGTTAGGAATTCAGAACACACACACAAAACAGTAAAACCGAAATCAAAGAACACCAGGATTTTACGTGGTATCTCACACTATGCGTGTGAGCTAATCCACAGGCGTAACTAGGGTTTTGTATTATATTAAGGGATAAAATTTACAAGTACATCAGATTAATTTATAGACCACAATCAGGGTTAATCCCTTTGCTGAATTTGTTGGACAAGTCCCTAACAAACTGGGCTCATAAGGGTTAGGGCTGGCTAGACTCTTTCCCTCTTTTTCTCTAATTCTTTGTTGCCCATAATTGTTTGGGCCACTATGGGCTCAAGACAACAGATAGCCAGCAGTAAAGGGTGCAATGTAGGGATGAGCGAAAAATCCGGAACCAAACCGGTACTGGTACTGATTCGGTACGATGGGGATTCATGATCGGTATTTTGGGATGGAATCAGTTATTTTAGGATCGCTCCTTATTTTAGGACCATTAGGACCAAATCTTAATTATTCATTGTTCACCATCTCCGACCACCACCACCACCACCACCACCACCATGATCATCTCCGACCACCACCATGATCCTCCGGCGACGGCGACCACCGCCACCGCAACTTACACATGTTGTGTAAGTTATATACAACTTACACATGTGTAAGTCACATGTCGCGGTGGCGGTGGTCGCCGTCGCCGGAGGATCAAGGTGGTGGTTGGAGATGATCATGGTGGGGGTCGGTGTTGATGATGATGATGTGTAAGTTACAATTTCTACATGGTCCTAACGGTCCTAAAATAAGGAGTGGTCCTATCGCTTCTATGTAGTGTAGCGGTCGGCCTAAAAAGTCGTGTATATATATATATATATATATCACTCATTGTATTCGGTAGTTTTCCCTGCTCGCTAGAACCCTTCTTAGTCTTCGGCTGCATTTATTCATATTCATATATATATACACAACATATCTGTATGTATGTATAACTAAACTATCTACGAGTATACTAGAAGAGGATTGATATATTTTTTGATAGACACTTGACGCTTTATTCAAGTGACATGTCCTTTTAATATTGACGTACAAAAAAAATCTTATTTTTAGACACCATAGTTAATTATTATAAATACCAACTAAAACTCTTATATTAATTTATTTTTTAATATATATATATATATATATATATATATATATATATTGTTACCATAGTTATTTATTTTCATCACCAATATAAATTCATGGTAATTCATATTTTACAAAAAAATGATTATAACATATAAGCAAAATTTATTTATATTAACACATACAACATATTATATTGGTAAATAATATTATATTAATTCTTTGAAGTTATATTTTACTATTATTAATATTATTATTATTGTTATTGTTATTGTTATTATTTATTTATTTATTTATTTATTTTTCTTATTGAAAGTTATAACCTAACTAAACGTGGTTGAAAAATCTAAAACAACATGAACTATATTTTTACAATTATGACTTTGGATCAAGTGATACCATATCAATATCTTAAGTTTTAGATCTTAACCTATACTTATATGTTTCTCATTATTAGGCTACCATTGGAGAGAACAAATGAATGTGGCGGAGCATGTTCAGATATCATTATTTTATATTTTTTAAAGTCTATCTTACGAAATATATAATCAATCTGTACATCGTACGGGTATTAAAAATAGTAACTACGTATATAAAATTATAAATCTAAAACGAGTTTCACAAATATCCTAACTAAGAACCCATAGCTTAACACCCTTTTTACATGCAACCCAAAAGAAGAAAAAAGGCATATATCAAGTAGTAATCATAATTATTATATATTATATAACTATAGATTATTATATGTAACTTATTTCTCTGTTGTAGAATCGATCTTAGTTTATGTTTTTTGTATATAAATTGATATCTGCATTGATTGAATGATGATGATGATATGATATTCTGAACTGATACGTGTTTGTTCTTGAAGTGTACGTGAATGACTCATGCTACTGTCAGATTAAGCAATACATAAAACCAAGTTGTAAAATTGAATGGGTACTTGTCGGTATAATACAGAAATTCCCGTACCGATAGCGGTACCGAATGGGTACCGATTTTGAAATTCAGTTCGGTATTCCGTTCTTGGTTTTAGTTACATTTAGTTATGGTAAATTTCTCTATCGGTGCGGATCCGTACCGAATACCATCCCTAGGGCAATGTACTGGAATATCTAACGTTATTATTGCATTCGGCGGATCTGCCTTAATGCGGTTACTTTATAAATTAATTATGTTGGCATTTTATCATTTAGAAAGTGCTTTCTTTGTCGATTAATAAGTTTTTTATGTACTTGAACTCATTTTTTGCATCTCAGGGAATATTGTCTGCTTCAGTGTTGTCAATTATTCCTCTGATTCGTCCCTACCAGTGGCAGAGCTTCTTTATGCCGGTATCGTGTATAAGAATCTTTTTTAAGTTTTTTAGGCACACCTGCTATAATAGCAGCATCTGTGGAATTAAAGTTCAATCTAAATTGCTTCAGGTTTTGCCTAATGACATGCTGGACTTTTTGGATGCACCTGTTCCTTTTATAGTAAGTTTTTAGTTAATTAATTTTGTGTAACAAAGTTTTAAGATTTCAACACCACAAAGTAAAGGTCTAAGTTTAAACAATTTGATCTCTTCTCACACCTTCTAACACAAAAAACCATGCGAAAAAGTTAAGATACCGTTATGTTGTATAAAGATATCCCTTTTCTTCTACACTTTTTACTTTATACATTGTTTTATTTGATTTTAGACTAACTAAATTATGTGGACCAGGTTGGTGTGAAGAGCAAAACTGCCGAAGTACAATCCAAGTCAGGAAACATAATACTTGTTGATACAAACAAGAACCAGGTGAACATTTAATGATCTTTTATCGAAGTGCCAAATCCGTCATGCCTTCAATTGTTTATCAAGTATCTTGCATCTTATCTGGTGTCCTTGATTTTATTCATTTTCACTGGATCTTTCATGAAGTCGAAGTTACAACCCATAGAGTATTGCATAATAATTTCTTTTTTCTCCTTAATTAGGTCAAATCATCATCAATACCACATTTTCCGCAGTACAAAGAGTTATATGCTGCCTTGACTCCATATCATGCTCAGCTTGTGGGAGAAAGTTACTTAGGGAGAAGACGACCGGTCTATGATTGCACAGATGTGCAGGTATTACACACCCCGTGCTTGTAGTCTCTTATATCCTAGCTTATGCTGAGAACTTGTTACCAACATTCTATTGCTGGCGGTGGTGTTAAAGTCAGACAAATCGGCCGATATTTGCAAATTGGTGGTCGGCCGATCCAAGCAAGGCATAATCGGACTAGGTAATTGGTCAGGGGGTAAACTTTTGAAAATCGGTCAAAGGTAGTCAAAGTAATAAAAAAAATGTATTTACATAGTATTAGTAACTTGTAACTAATTTTTATATGTTTGAAGTATTTGAAGAAATATATCTTTCTATATAAACAATTATGTTTATGCTTCTAGTCTATATCTATACATATTATCTAATAAAATTAGTATTTAATATTAAGACTTTAATCCAAATACTCTTCGATTTGTTTGAGTACTCGCCCAAGGTCCCCGGTCGATCCGACTCAAGTGGCGATTTTTGCAACCTTGCTTGTTGGTATATTAATATCTCCGTTGATTCTGTTTGATTGTTGGAGCCACTGATGATTCCCCATTTATATTGTTTAATATTCTCTATAATCTTAGTTTTCTCAAGGATTTAAAAAAAGGTTGTGGTTATGATATCCACTGAACTTAAATAAACTTTGCCATGATTGTTATTGAACACAGGTGGAAGCTGCAAAGGGATTTCTCAGAGTATTGCGATGTTACTTGGATTCACTCTGCTCTAACCTGCGTTCTCATACTATTACAAATGTTCAGTCCAATGATGATAAGGTTTCTTTCTCCCCAGATATGGATACATATTTCATCTATTAGTAATATAATGTAAAGTGCCTTGTTTCATATCTGTTCCAAATGGCTGTCTATATACGGTTAGCGGAGACGATTATAATTAATTCTCTGAAATAGTTACTTTGAATGCTTGCAATAAAAAAATCTGTTGCTTCCAATGATCTTGGTTTTAAAAAGCCGCAAGCCTTGGAACTTTTTGGTACCTAAGGTGCAGGGTGTATAGAAAGCGAGCTCTTTTGGATCAAGTCTAGGCGCTAAAAAGCGCGAGCTTCTTGTACACAACGAAGATTTTTTTTTTTCCTTAATTAGTAAAAAAAATTTTCCTTATCGATTCTTTCTCAACAAGATTGATTTTTTTTTTTCTTCTTCCTCAACGAGACCAACAATCTTTTGGGGGTTTCATTTCAAACACCAAATTTGATCAATTCCGGACTTAAACGAGGCTCTTAATGATTGTCTTTTGGTATTTATTGTGTTATAAATACTATATAAATAATTTATAAATTTTTTTCGTGTGTGCCTCACGTAGGAAAAGCTCGCCGCTTTTGCGCTTTCCGATCCGAAAATGGACTCTGTTGCTTGTGTGTGCCCATCACCTTTTAAAACCGAGCCAATGATTAAATGCTGCACTGCTACCTCCTTATCACAAACTCACAATTCACAATACATATTCACACACATCAATGTCACACACAATATGGCCAGAAAAGAAACACAAACCCATTAACAACATTACTTGATTGTTTGTTCAAAGTTTACTATATTCATGTTTCTTGTTTACTTTCCCCCCTCACACACAAACTCATTTCAATTTCAAGATATATCATTCATCCTTGGATACTCAGAAATGCTGTTTTTTTAAGTTTATTTGAAATACGTGCATACATACACTTCTTTCTAAGGAATACATTGTCCATAACATCTGGAGTTGTCAAGCATGTGGTCATTGAAATTGGTTTACTGAAAAGAAGAGCTTAGAAGCACATTTTTTACAATTTGTCTTACTCTCCCTTTCATTGAACATCAGGTATCATTGCTTTTGAAGGAAAGTTTCATCGAGTCTTTTCCTAGCCGCGATCGGCCATTTATGAAGGTATGCTGGTTTAACTTTCTATAGGTTTGTGTTGGTTGTAATTTGTTATGTTGCTATATTAGAAAAATATGCTGTTGTTCAGCTTATGTGTTTGTTTTTTATTCCCTAACCAAATGAAAGTTTAGCGTACTAAATGCTATAAATTTTTTCTTCGTCTTTCGTATGACAGCTGTTTGTGGACACACAACTCTTCTCTGTACATACAGACCTGGTGTTATCTCTTTTTCAAAAGGATTAGCAGCTGTGGAAGTTTGACGTTGTAAGGTGTAGTTATATAGGTTGAGCGCAAGTTGTATAAGTTATAATAGCTGTCATGGGATCAAGTATATTATAAGTGGTTTTTATGTTGTGCAATGTATGCATGCAAGTTGCTTCCCTTGTCCCATTTCATTTCACATGGCTATATGAAAGGAGTGACGACGTATTATGATGATGTTGGGGATCCTTCATAAGCATCAGGAGCATTGTTTAGATTTTCAGAGCAATAAACTAGTTTGTACGCAATGTAAGAAATCATATTTTATTGTTGTAGTACTTGACTTGTAATCGTGGGGATTTATAGGTTGGGAGCATAATGTTTAGCATGTTTTCATAGCCTCCTGTTCCAAACATTTCCTTCAAGTAGCCGAGAAGTTTTAAATCTTAATGCAGGCTAAGTATAACCTAATATGTTTTTGTTATGAACAAATTAAGTCATACTTGATATTGCATATGTTCGTATGTCGTATGTACATGGTTTTCGCATAAATCACATACTAAATATGTCCAGGGTAAGTGAATATGAAGTTGTTAAGACAATCAACTTAAATAAAAAAAAATCTGTCATATACTAATTTATAATACATAAAAAATATGGGGTTCAATAATTTATTTAAAATATTAAAAAGTTAACATGTGGGAGGTTTTTCATCAAGTTGAACCCCTTAATAGCCCCATCATTCCTAGTTTAGGCTTGAATAAATAAGGTAGCCCACTTTCATAAAGGCTTAAATTGGAGTTGTCGTTTTCCTAATCAGGTATTTTTATTTTTTTTGGAACTCTAAATGAGACCAATAAATAGTGATGTGAGAAGAAGAGTCATGATAAGTATTTTCTTTCAAATTGTCTTTGCTTTTTTGTTTTGTTTTTTTTTTCCGAACAAAACAATCACTCCGAGTATCCGACACCTAGTAAAGTAATACTTTTGGAAGCTTATTTAGAACTAGAAGTTTCAACCCACGTCTTGCCATGGGTATCCGTTTACTTTTTTGGACAACACCACAATCACAATATCAAGTTCATGTTTACTTTCAAAAAACGCCAAGAGAAAAAACATTTTTACAAAACCAATAAACAAAACGAAAGAAAAAAGTTCAACACAAAATATAAAAATTTGAAAATTTATGTAAAGCAAAAATGCTAAAAAATCAAAAAAAAAAAAAAAGTTCCAAAAGCGATGAAATAAAAAATTTTAGTTACAAACAACAAAATATTAGAAAGTATACATATATGGCAAAAGGAAGTTACAAAATAACGAGAGCAAGTATCCGCGCGTTGCGGCGGTAAAATGATGAGGGTGGTAGGTCATAAAGTGTGATAGGTCATAGGAGGTTATATATCATAGAGTGTCATAGCCAAATGCCTTAGTCGTACGGGCTAAACCCTCGGATTTAAAAATTCGTCGAAAGTATATCGAATGACATCTCTAATAAAAGAGCATGAAATTTTAAGAACACCCATATAACTTTTATAATTTATCGATGTACGGTTTTTGAGATAAAAGATTTTGAAAGAATTAGAGGAATAAAATGATTTATGGAAGAGAGATAAAGTTGTATGCATTGAAGTATGATACATCATGCATTAATATGTGTATATTGTTGAATTTGAATGTTGAAAAGTGAATTTGCTTTATAATATAGTATAGATAATAAAAAAAAAGAAGCAAAAGATTCAACCAAAAGTTTTAAAAAGACCTTGCAACAAAATTGTTTAACATACAAAAAGAAAAAAAGAAAGAAAAGTAACATAAGACCAAAAGATAAACAAAATAAGTAGATTTGGGTCAAATTTCAAATAGACCAAAAAAGGAAGAGACAAAATATAACTTAAAATCTTGATTAAAAACAAAAGAGTTAATTGCAAGATTGGTCCATGTAGTTTGTTCATTTTTGCAATGGAATTCCCTTTTCAAGTATCGTTGTAATGAGGTCCCTATTTTAAAACATTTTTACAAGTTTAGTTCCTTTTTAACGGAACCGTTAGCGAGTGTCGTCAAGTATGCATGTGGTGATCAAGTGCGGGATCAATCTCGTCTTTTTATACAACATAGGGACCATTCTTGCAACCTTTACCAACTTTTTATTTATTTTTTTTATTTTTCCAACACTATCTAAAACATTATTTTTCATCATTGTCAATTAACTCTATTTATTTTTTCCTATCCAAAACATAACATCAAAACAACCAAATTACAATTAAATCCAAAACATAATGATCAAAAATCCCAAATTCAAGATGAAAAAAAAATACTACCGAAAGCAAAATACTTATAACATCAAAAGAGCCTAGATAAATTATATGAGCTTTGAAGTTTAAAAGGGATGACACAAAATAAATATTTTATCCTAAAAAAAAAAAAGATACAACGCTACTGCAGTTTGAAGGTTGAAACTTTAAAAGAAAAAATTTGACCATTTAATTGTTTTAGCCAACTAACTTCAAAAAGTCATTTCATTTTCCTTTTGTATTACGTGAGTTGCCAAGCACAAGAAGCAAAATACATACAATATCATTTGTTTCTTGCTTTTTTTTTTTTTCAATAGCCGCAACAAATATTGATATTTTAGCCACAATCATTTACTTTAAACAGCCAAATATGAATATGGGTCGATCAAAAGGAGCTGGAGTTCATCAAAAAAACGTATAAGTGTTTTGTTTTTTCCATCTTGAATTTTAGGATTTTTGATCATTATGTTTTGGATGTAATAATTTGGATGTAAGATATGAAAAGAAAAATAAATAATTTAATGTTGAAAAGGAAATAGAAGATGAAAATAGTGTTTTAGATAGTGTTGGGAAACTAAAAATAAATAAATAAAAAGTTGGTATAATTTGCAAAAATGGTCCTTATATCGTGTGAAAAGATGATATTGCCCCCTGCATGTGATGACCACATGCAAGCTTGACGACACCCACTAACGATCTTGTTAAAAAGGGATCAATCTTGCAAAAAATTCTCATAATAAGGCTCATCCATTGCAACGATACTTGAAAAAGGACCCCATTACAAAAATAGACAAAATACAAGGACCAATCTTGTAATTAACTCAAAACAAAGAGAAAGAAGCTTACCAGCTTAATTTGGAAAAAGGAAAAAAATAACAGAAAAAACAAGGCACTCATACATAAAGTGGGGAGACCAAGCCAACAAACTAATGTCGCTCTTATTTTGTGATTCTCACATCAGATATATAAATTGACAAATGAGCAAAAGTGACAAAAAACTTTTGGGGAGGACACCATGTCCTCGCTAAAACTCGCTAAAGGACAAAAAAAAATTCAAGAGTTGATTTTTTTGTTTGACCAATAATATACCGAGGACAGTCCTCGCTAAAAGTGAAAAAATATTTTCTTTTTGATTTTTTTAAGTAGCAGCCAAAGATATATGTGGAGGAAAAAGAAAGTCAAAGAGAAAAAAGAGGAAAATTTGTTGACTAAACCTTTTTGCGAGGACTATCCTCCCCATATATATTTTAAAAAGAAAAAGAAAATCTAATTTCGTATTTTTTAAATTTACAACTTCTACAAAATCATTAAATATTCCCGGCTTTTACTTATCGCGAGGACAGTCCTGGCAAAATGTTTTTTAAAACTTTTTTGAAATACTTATAATAATTAAAATTTCCCTTTTTATTTTCGTTATTATATTTAAAAAAATAATAATTCCCACCAAATACTAAAAAATTCCCGGTTTCAACTTATCGCGAGGACTGTACTTGCGAAAGGTTTTAAATTTTTTTTTTTTTAAGTTTCCCGGTTTATTTTCGTATTGTTTTAAATATTTTAAATATTTCGTATTATTTGCGTAAGCCAGATGACACGTATCCTAGTCTGATAGAGTTGTTCAAGGAGAAACATTCGAAGAAAAGGAAGAAAGCCCAAATGATTGATGCGTCTGGTGCTGCATTGCCGGAATATGATGTGCCTGATGCTACACTCGAGAACTATGTAAGTAACCAGTTTAAGTTAAAGCACAAAATATTGAAATATTTAAGTTATAAGCATAAAATATTGAAAAGTTTCTGTATGTAAGTAACCCGTTTAAGTTAAAAGCACAAAATATTGAGAAGTTTCTGATTTATGTAAGTAACCCGTTTTAGTTAAAAGCATAAAATATTGAAAAGTTTATGTATGTAAGTAACCCATTTAAGTTAAAAGCACAAAATATTGAGAAGTTTTTGATTTATGTGAGTAACCCGTTTTAGTTAAAAGCATAAAATATTGAAAAGTTTCTGAGTTGTTAATGGTTTTATAACTATATAGGAAAGCATGAAAAAGCTGATGGAGGACCAAGCAGGTGTCGAGAACCCACTAACCGAGGATGAAGTCATGGATGCGGTATTGCATACACGTCGGGGATTCAAACGGGGACGTGGTCTCATTGTACCTGGATACACTTGTTCACCCTCAAGTCAAAGTCAAACCCCTGAATCATCTACTCAACCTGGACGGATTTACACACAAGCTGAGGTTGATGCGTTGGTGAAAGCAGCCTTGAAAGAATCAAAGAAAACCACCACCTACCTAGGGAAAAAGTTGGACATAATGGCAAAGGCTATGGCGGACCAAGGATATGATATCGAGTGGCAGGAGGCAGAGGAAGAAGAAGAGCAAGGGGAAGAAGGAGAGCACGACTTGAACTCCGACTAGGTTTGTGCTTGAAACATTATGTTATTGGTTTTATATACATTCTACTATTGCACTTAATACTACGAATAAAGATTTCATCAGAATGCACTTAATATTGCACTTACTGAAATCCGTTTGTAATGTTCTCAGGTTTTGAATGGGTTAAGGGGAAAATGAAGTACTCGCCACGTAAGTTTTTAACTTCATTTTCTTGACTTTAGCTAGAGTTGGTAAATTGGGCGGGTAAGAACAGAACTGGTCCTGGACTATTGGCCTGATTTGTTACATCCTAGAAAGTATAGTAGCGTGTTTGTGAGATCAGTAGCATACTAGTTCATTCGTATATTGACTTTAGCTAGAGTTGGTAAATTGGGCGGGTAAGGACAAAAGTGGTCCTGGACTTGATTTGTTATATCCTAGAAAGTATAGTAGCGTGTTTGTGAGATCAGTAGCAGAGACGGAGGGACTAGGGGGCTGGGGGGTGTCTGGTCCCTGCCAACTAGCCCAATAAGTTTGATTTTTAGTAGTCCAAAATCTTACTTCCAGTTAATGATATATATGGGCCCATGTTAACCGTCCATTACTTGTACATAAACCATTTTGATCTTAATTACAAGAGTAAAATAGAAGAAATGAGAAACTATGCATTAAATCCTATTACTGATTTTATATAAAGCTTAGTGAGTAATACATTTATTCTATAATTTTTATTATTTTTTTTATTGATAATGGTACAGTTTATTATGTTTAGATTAAAGTTGAAGAATAATGCAAAAGTGTAACTTGAGTTCATCAACATCATTTTTGGTTATAATTAAAATTCTTAGTTTCTAGTTATTTTAGTTTAAGTTATTGATCAGTACTCTATTATAATATGATGATTTCAGGTTGTGAGAAAATGAGTTAATTAAAATTAAAATATACTACGAGTAGTAATGATATAACTTAACTATATAATATAAAAGAAAGTCCATGATTCATAATGAAATGGTCCAAATATAAACCAAATTTGTTTTCATACTTAATTTTTTTTTGTTTTCGCATTAATATTGGTATTATATTATGACATTATCTGGTTCGATCTAATTGACCCAACTCGTTTGACCAGTGGACCCATAAGGAGAATGGTTAAATTTTATTTATCGTCGTCGGCCCCGGCGAATTGAAAATCCTAGAAAGTATATCCTAGACTATTGGAAGCCTAATTTGTTATATCCTAGAAAGTATAGTAGCGTGTTTGTGAGATGAGTAGCTTAATAATTCATTCGTATACATATGAATCTATGCTGATGGTTTTCTAAATGGTTACTCGATGATATATATAGATATTAGATACACTAGAACATAAAGAAACAGAAGCATCAATTCTGTGACGGTAAACAAAACATATTAGAAACATAGATACAAAATCAGAAATTATAGATTGTAAGCGGCAACAGGTTGTTGTAATATACATGATGTTAATGTAAACGGATTTTCGATCGCTTGAATATACATGATTCTAATTTATGTCATCATTTTCTTTCAGAAGGGAACGAATTTGGAAGGCATGAGCTATGGTAAATTATCAGGAGTGAAATCATCAAAACTTTTGAGAAGTCTTTTGGGATGTGATTAACTTTGGTATACTCCTGATATGTGTATCATGCATATTTGAAACCTTTTGTAATCGAATATGCACTTTGAATTCGTGGCTAAAACCTTTTGTTAATTGTGCGAGTATTTTGTTTAGTTGATAATTGTAATGGTAATTGTAGTTGTATCATGTTTTTGTCGTTCATTTTTTGTTTGATAAAGAGTGAGTACAATTCTGGACAGTGAGGACAGATTACCTAGAAACAGGTTATCGACCCGGAAAAATTCTGGGCGGGAAGCTACATTTACAGCAGGTTCATGTCGAAATTGACAAAAAAATATGGGGAGGACGGTCCTCCCAGAAACATATTGTGAGGACAAATTAAAATAATGGGAAAATACATGCTGCAAGGACAGTCCTCGCAAATGCTAAATACGATTACTGTAGCTTAATACCAAGTATTATTATTTATACCGTATAATATAACATAACAAATACATATTGATGTGAATAATTTATGCCCATTACCCACATCATTATTGGCCATTTATTTATATGTTTTAAGTCTACTTTGTGTGCATTTGGCGCGTTTATGGTGTTTTTTAGTAGTTTCAGGCGCTTAGCAGGTTACGTAGTCATTTGGCTCACATTTGGAAGACTATTGGCTAATACAATAATTCATGAAGTCGAGAGTTGATTTATGCAAAAGAAATGATGAAAGTGGCGAGTTGAAAGTTGAAAACGAAGTTGTCGAAGTCTATGTGTCCACTGCGACGCAGTGGAGATGCACATTTGCCCACTGCACCGCAGTGGTTATTCATCCACGAGTGACTTTTTGTCCAGTGAGTTTTGGCTGCGCAGCAGTGGTCGTAATCGAGGATCACTGCGCCGCAGTGATCAAGCAAGTCAATAGAGACAAGTCGTAGGGAATGACTGCGCCGCAGTGGTGGGTGTGTACGAGCCCACTGCGCCGCAGTCACCCATTTTTCACGCGAAGATTTGGCAGAGATATTTGGCTGCGACGCAGTGGAGGCCATCACATGACCACTGCGCCGCAGTGGGAGGCTGGTCAACAAAAGTCAAAGGCCGACTTAAAGCCTTATTTTTCAAGGGGTATAAATATAAACCCTAGGCACGTATTTCAAGGCATTCAAACTCTTTCTAGGAGCTGCTCTATCAGGATTCTTCCTTCTCCAATAAAGTGTTTCACTTAGGCGGACTCATCGAAGATATTACGGGCACCCATCTAGATCGTATCTACATTACTGTCTTGCAATTTATTTTCTTCAAACAATTGGTACTTCATGTTTCTTTTCCATTTATTTGATTATTGTGAATTGATCATGAGCAGCTAACTGTTTAATCATCCACCTTGATGAAACTAGACGGATAATGTGATTGCTATATTTTTAATTCAAAAGGGTTTATTTAATTATCGTTGTTCCGTGATCTTGATGGTTTTAATCCTTTTCAATTAATTAAAATCGATATTGGTTGCATATGATTCTTCGTTGGTGGTACCAGTCGAATGTGTATGTGATTTTAAAACGGTTACTTGTCTATAAGTAATTATCACTAGTTCATGGTATGATAGTGAATATCATTTTAAGAAAAGATTAAACTTGTCAACGTGATTGATATCGGTTGGTGGTACCACGTTATTGTCACATAGGTTCAATTGATAATTTGATAAGTAAATAAAAACTGATTGTTAGGAAAATTGTCTTGGTCTTGGTGGTACCGGCTTGGGTAATTCAACTAGTAGTTAGGTGATTCGATAAATTATTCATGGATGGTGGTACCACGTGAGTAGTTTAATCGTGTCACGACTACCTTTCAAACTCTAAAGAATTTGTTCCTCATCAAATGCAATCACATTTGAAGTCAAGGGAAGTCAAGGTGGATGACTTTTAATTATTTCGTCTGAATCTTTCTTTAATTTTATGCAATCAATCGGCAAATCAATTTGCTTAATTGTCAAAGGGAATTTCGAGCAACACCTGTTTTCCAAACCATTTAACAAGCAACTAATCATTTCACAGTCCCTAAGAACGAACTCAGACTTACCTCTTTGCTATATTACAAACGATCGGGTCCACTGCCCGTGAGTGCGTAGTAGTTAGTCTTTTGGTAGTTTTAGTTTACAAATATTAAAGCTCGATTTTGCACATCACATATATTTATATATTTAAATAATTTTTTACCTAAAAATGTGTTTTTCTTATTGCGAGGACCGTCCTCCCAATAAGTAATTTACATTTCCTTTTCCTTTATTCTTTTTCCAACTATATCTCCTCGCTATATGTCATAATTGTCGTTGCCGGATACTTCTTGCGAGAAGGCTTCTGCGACAAAGATATTGCAAGGACATGTCCTCGCTAAATGCTTTTGCGAGGAGAAATCAGGCCTTCTGCGAGGACTTTCGTCCTCCCTAAAAGTGATTTTTGTTGTAGTGTGAAGCCTATTTTTTTACTGTTCATTCTATTCAATATTAGACTATCCGCATCAGTTCAGGATATCCTTTTAACAAACATCCTAATCAACATGCTACGTCAGCTTTTCATCCATTTTTCCCACAAACATTTTTTACCCACAACAATAATATATCCATCCTTCTTACAAACAACCAAATAAACTTATAAGTAACTTTTGTCTTTTACATTTATTTCTCCTCATCCTTCCCTATCCTTCTCTACAAACAACCATGGATGGACATCCTCCATGTCATCACCCACATCAATAGTCTCCCTACAAACATCCTCCATGTCACCACAAATTTCCTATGGACATCCTTGTTATGGATGGTCTTATTATTTGAGGTATATAATTTATGCAAGTACCTTTCAAAAAAATAAAATAAAAACTATGCAAGTGACCTGAAATTATATCAGGTATAGGCTTTGTTTTAAAAAGCTCCTGAATCAATGAGCAGGTGCTCAATCTGATAATAATATTCGAATTAGTGACTTTGCGTTTTAAAAAGCTCCTGAAGCAAATAAGCAATAGTAGTAACTAGTAAGAGATCGGTGGGAGGGACCGAATGTATGTTTTTGTTTTTGTTTTTTTTCCTTTTCTACTGTTTTTTACCCAAAAGATCATTAAATATACACATTGATTTATTTCCGGCCCGTTTCTCGCATCCTATCAATCCATTGGAGGAGTCTCGTAACTCTTGGATCTGCTCTGCATCCAAAAGGCAGCGGTATCCCTTGAATGGTAATAATGTGTCTGTGTGTGTTCTGAGTTTGAAAAAACATGCTAAGCTCGATATGTTTCCATATACAGCTCAAGTACTCAAGTCTCACTTGTTTAAAATATTAAGGCATCTAAATTATAAGCCGGCCAACAAAAGAAACCTTCGTTTTGCAAATGCCAGCGACTAAAGACGACAGTTAATTAAAACCAAAAACTGACATAATGCATACTTAGTTTTTGATGAACAAGAATGTTGTTTTCATCGGAGTTTGTTCAATAAGATATACTGTAATTTTGCTTTGTTTCCAACCATCCAGTACTAGCCATCTTTACATCATGGAAAGCCTTTTGGGCTTTGGCCTTTTCCTAGCAAAATGAAATCTCTGTCTATAACATAAGAAAATGTACTTATCATGTTGTTGTAGATTATGAAACTAGTATGGAGTACTTATCATGTTGCTCTCCAAACTTCTTCTTTTACATAGCAGTGATTATCTTGATCGTGTGTTTTGCTGGAATGATGTCTGGACTTACACTCGGCCTCATGTCAATGAGTCTTGTAGACCTTGAAGTTCTTGCTGCATCAGGAAATCCCATGGATCGACTCCGTGCCTGTATGATTTATCCCCCCTCCCCCTTTTATTTATTATTATTATCTATATCTATACTTCTATACTACTATATAAAAGCAAATTGCTCTTCCCCTTTAAGTAATTAAGAACCTGAAATGACCATATTACCCTTCTTATTTATTCACTAATTTAAACATCTTTACCTATATACCTATAATACCCTTAATAAAATAAACTACAACATAGATTCTCCAATCCTTAAATAACCATATTAACCCTTACCGCCGCACATCATCGCCACAATTGCCGCAGCCACACCTTTGTCGTTAACACCATCACTGCTGCATCGCGCGGGCACCCCGTCTCGTTTTTTAATAAAACAAACTCCATTTCTCCCTCCTTAATTTTAAGAACCTAAAATTACACATTTACC
Source organism: Erigeron canadensis (assembly GCF_010389155.1). Taxonomy (NCBI): domain Eukaryota; kingdom Viridiplantae; phylum Streptophyta; class Magnoliopsida; order Asterales; family Asteraceae; genus Erigeron; species Erigeron canadensis. The sequence goes on from NC_057764.1 coordinate 45,231,664, forward strand.
CTCCATTTTAATACATTTCGTTTCTATTTTATAGACTGTGACTAAAATGCCCTTAAACAAATTCAACATCTATCTCTCCCTCGCGCAGAATCACATAACAAAAACTCTAACTCAAAATCCGTCCCCCTCTTCCCCCCTTTCATATCCCACGCAACAAGTCATCACATCTCCGACCGTAATGAAATTACTTTTACGTTAAAACCACACCACCACCGTCGCCGTTACCGCCGCTGCATTGCGTGGGCACCAATCTAGTTCTTTATAAAACAAACTCAACCAGCCTCCTTACTTAATTAAGATTTTAAAGTACCCAAATTACCCTCACAAATTCAACCTTTTTCTCAACCATCTATTAAATGTACCTAAAATACTCCTAACAATTTCAATCCACACAAATTCACCGTCAAACCATAATCTAATTATTAATCTATATCTTATTTTTGTTTAATTTTAAGTTGCAACATTCAACAATTCATTACGACACTAAATCAATAACCTACACTATTCGTCACTGCCAACGCCGCCGCCGCCGCCATAACCACTAATCGCCACCGTCACCACCACCCGTTACCGCCGCCATTACATCTCCACCACCGCATCGCGCGGGTACCATTCTAGTTATTATTATTAAGAATTACATCATCAAATATATTGTTGAATGACTTAAGAATGAATCTTGTGTCAAATGCAGCAAAAATCTTGGCAGTTGTCAAGAGACATCATTTACTTCTTTGCACTCTCTTGATCAGCAATGCTACTGCCATGGAGGTATATATATATATATATATTATATATGCTGACGCAACACTAATTAAAATAAAAATTTTCCATACCCTACTAATGGTATGTACGTACGTTCTATATGGTCTCAGGCACTTCCTATATTCTTGAACAAATTAGTCCCAGAATTGGGTGCTATTATCATTTCAGTGACATTGATTCTTCTCTTCGGGGAGGTCTGGATTATTATCATGTACTACTAGCATTTAACATAACATAACATAATGATATATAGATGTAAAAATGCTAGCTAGGTCTACTCACTGAATCAGAACCTTTACCTTTAATTTGTACAGATAATACCACAGTCTATATGTACACGTTATGGCCTAGTGATTGGTGCAGCCGTGACTCCCATCGTTCGTGTTCTTGTTTGGGTTTGGTTACCTGTAGCCTACCCGATAAGCAAGGTGAGTTTCTGCTTTCTTTCTTTAATTTCAAAAGGGAGATTGAACGACTTAAGAAAGGTACTACTCCGGTATTCTAGATAAATGGATTTTATTATTTACTGTCAGGTGCTAGATTGCATACTTGGGAAGGGACACGTTACTCTGTTTCGTCGAGCTGAACTGAAAACATTAGTTGATTTTCACGGCAATAAGGTATCTCATTCTCATATATATGAGCCGATATCATCTTTAAAAAGTCTAATAATATATAATAAGAGAATGCGTGATTGATTAAGGCTGGGAAAGGTGGAAGTTTGACTCTCCACGAGACAACCATTATTGGAGGAGCACTTGAACTTACCTCAAAAACAGCACACGACGCCATGACTCTTCTATCAGAAGCATTTTCAATCGATGTCAATTCCAAGTTAGATAAGCTTTTAATGAATCTGATTATAGACAAGGGTTATAGCAGGGTGCCAGTATACTACGATCAACCGGCAAATATAATCGGAGTTCTTTTAGTAAAAAATCTATTGACCATCAATCCAGCAGATTGTGTGCCTATAAAAAATATTACTCTTCGCCTCATTCCAAGGTACGTAGTATATCTACACAATTCAAAAAAATTTACCTATATGTAAGTAATTTATATACAAAAAGAACAAATTGATGACTCACCCTTTAAAACCAATTTTTTTTTGTTTTGTATTGTTATGGTATCATATATAGAGTCTCAGAGACAATGCCATTATACGACATACTAAATGAGTTCCAGAAAGGTCTAAGCCACATGGCTGCAGTCATACAACAACCGAGTCAAACACTCCAGCGGTCAACCAGCAAGCGATCAAGTGAAGTGAGAGTGGATATTCTAAATGAAAGCAATGAAGGTTTGAGAAGCAGAACATTTAACAAGTTTAAGTCGAATTCTGGAAGTGGGAACGTGTCACGTGTAGACTCTTCCAAGAGCAGAAGATGGTCGGATAAGTTTTTGCCAGAGGTTCTTAATCTAACAGAGAAACCATTTTCTTCATTCAGACAAGAAGGGGATGTTATAGGCATCATCACAATGGAAGATGTTATGGAAGAGCTCCTAAAAGTATGACACTATTAACCACAACTTGTCATATCTTCTTATGTCCATTTACAATTAATAATTGATGTTTACCATTGTTTACCCGTATATATATCTTGTAGGATGAGATTTTCGACGAAACAGATCATCATAATGAATAACGATAGACGGTTAATATGCTTGAGAGTGACAAGTATAACGACTTACAAAATAATGAGGATGAGTCATTAAACTTATAACTCATGTTGAATGGATTTGCTGAAGACCCATGTCATAGACAAGTCATCTCATCGAATCCTTGTCCTAACACATGTCATGAACTTGTATTGAATTAAGATTTTACTAGTAACCTAACATAAGGAGCGGAACCTTAGTTTTTCTAGTTGATTACATACAAAGTACTTAAGATTGTTTCTATAAATAAGAAAATCATTTGGTTGTTCTTGAACCCATCAAATCAAAATATCATGATGACAAAGATGCAACAGAAAACAGAAGTCTCTCTCTATATATTGTTGAATGAATGTGTTCATTTTCAAATGGCCGGGTTAGACCAAGAAGGGTAGCAACTTAACTTGTGCATGGAAAATGCACAACATCCCTCTTTAGAAAAGGAAAAAAAAAAAAGATAATAATCAAAAGAGCTTGTTAAGGAAGCAAAGCATATATATTAAAAAGTTACCAGTCACCAATGTACAATGCTTTGAAACTGGAGTAGATGTTGGACTTGGACCATTTGGGATTTGGTTAGATGGGGATTATTTGACTAATTTGATCCACAATGATATTATTTGACCCAAAACAAGAAAGGTCAAAAACGATTTCTTTTTCTTTACATTTTGTAAACAAATTAAAGGAGAGATGAAAAAAAAGTAAAAGTATGCTACAAACTTCTCTCACAGAGATCTATCATGGCCACTGCCACTTTTGTCAGTCACCCTGTGCATTCAGATACCAACTCTCTTATCCCATTCTATTTTATATGAAAAAAATAATTCACACTCTTCTCGACTCTCTCTCTCTCTCCTGAGCCCATTATTATGGGTTTCCGTATAAAATTTGTCAGAGACAATAGCTGCCATAAAGGCAGAAGAAGCAGAGCATAGTAGCAGCAGCAGCAGATGCATCAGTTTTTGCAGTCATAAATATATATACATATATACGTGCACACTCTTCTAATAAAAAGTTAAAGAAAAAAAAAAGTCTATTTGATTTTTCTTAATTCGGTCCCTTGTCTTTACTTTTTCTTTCATTTCCATCTTCATATGTAGATCATCAATAACTAGAGAAGAAAAAAAAGAAAGAAAGATAAGATGATGAGTAGAGCAAGTGGAAGATATCATCCATTCACGGCAAGTCAATGGCAAGAGCTTGAACACCAAGCACTTGTATACAAATACATGATATCTGGTATCCCAATCCCTCCTCATCTCCTCTTCACCATCAACAGCAAGACTACTCCAACTGATTCTTCTTCTACAAAGCTCCTCCTTCCCCCTCCTCATCCCTCGTCAAGTAACTATCCTTTCCTCTATTTTAATTTAGTAGTAATAAAAACGTCAAGTAACTATCCTTTCCTCTATTTTAATTTAGTAGTAATAAAAACGTCAAATTTACTGTATTAATTAGAGCTATGAGATGAAATTAAAACTCTTTTTTATAAATAATTTTGTGTGTAGTTGGATGGAACTGTTTTCATCCCATGGGATATGGGAGAAAGATAGATCCAGAGCCAGGGAGGTGCAGAAGAACAGATGGAAAGAAATGGAGATGCTCAAAAGAAGCTTATCCTGATTCAAAATACTGTGAAAGGCACATGCATAGAGGCAGAAACCGTTCAAGAAAGCCTGTGGAACCCCCCAAAACAGCACCATCCTCTGACTATTATCATACAACTGATCTCCTTTCTTCATCAAGACCTTCTCATGTAGTTTTGTCATCATCTCAACAACATCACTTCTTGTTGGAATCTACCCCCACATACAGGTTAGTTTCTGCTGCTAGATTTCATTATCGATCATTTTGGAAAAAAAAATATAAACATATATTAGGAACAATAATCTTTGATCGAATGAAATGCGTATAAAAATTTAACAGAAAAACCTATGGAATCAAAGATCAGGAGATAGATGAGCATCCATTTTTCTCACAATCACCTTCTGGGACCATCAACAAGACTTCATCATCAGGATTGGGTGATTCTTGGCAAGCTATGAACAACTCTTCCTCAAAGCACACACCTTTTTCTGATTTTCATCAAAATAACACTCCTGGTTACTTATATACTACTACTATTACTAATCAACATCAGAGTTACTATGATCAGTTGGCTTTAAAACTTGACAGAAAAGATGAACCCCAGCACAAGGTAATGCATCATTTCTTTGATGAATGGCCACCAAATGATGACAAAGATTCTTCCACAACTCAGCTTTCTATTTCCATCCCCGCCAGTTCTGCTCATGACTTCTTCCTCACCCATAATGGTAATTATTTATATATATATATATATATACTAATTAATATTTAAATATGAAGTGGGTAGTATTTGAAATTGTTTGTTTTTTCTAGGTAGTGTTTATTCTTTTTTATACGTTCGATCATGAGAGTCTATTAGACCAGACAATCTAGGCATCAAAGAAAATTCTAAGAAAAATCCTACAAACAATTTGGATAGAGCTTATTTAAGGATACTACTACAGTACCCGCACAATACTACTGTGTAATGACGACGGTGCTGGTGGAGGTGTAATGGTGATAGCGGCGGTGACACTAGGTGGTGGTGCACGGTGGTGGTGGTGACGCGTGATGGTAGTGGCGGCAGAGTTGGTGGTGGCGGCGATTGGTAATGGTGACGAGTGGTGGGCAATTATTGGTGGCGTCGGGTAGTTTAGTTTATTAATATAATGTGGTTTTAATAAATTGTAATTTAATTGTAGAAAGTTAAAACTTAAAATTAAATAAAAGCTATATTTATTTTATAATATAGTATATACATAAAGGGGTTAACATGTATGCACCGCAGTTACATTGGTTTTAAAAAAATAATTTTCTTATTAAGCTTTCAAGTTTTAAAATATACACCGTTGGTCCCTGCAAAACAACACAGTTGCAGCTATTGTCCTTACAGTTAACTGCAGGGATGATTTTCCCATACATAAAATAGATATATATAAAAGTGAATTAACTATTTATTATAAAGGGAAAATATTATTATAAAGGGAAAATAAAAATATTGCCTTTCAACCCAACTTTTTCACTACCAAACAATTAATTATATGTTTTCATGTGATTAGATCGCAAATGAAATTATAAATTCTACATATTGATAGATATGACTAGTATGATAGTCAATTATACATCTTGGTATTAAGAATGACATGCCAAAAGTTAGGATTAAAAAATGAGTGAAATTCAGGTAAAAAAATGATTCTTGTTTGGTTTACATTATTATCAGTTTATCACATGTATCATTACACTTTTTCTTGTTTCTTAATGTGATTTTTTTTACTTTAATATATTAACGAAATGTTTTATCTTTAGTTGAAATATAACATATTTTTAATTAAAGGGGTTTGCTAAATACAGTCTTTGGGGCTGTGTTTAAGGTGCATAAATTGTTTGTACATTTACCATGAAAATTAAGGGGCGGACTTTTAATATGAAAAGTATAAATTTTTTTATGCACGTTAAATACAGCTTGTGAAATCCAATTTGAAGATGGTGGGCTATGAGAAAAAAAATATGATGACGATGAGAAAGAGAAGTTTACATAGTAATACTTTTGATGGGTAGGCAATCATGAATAGTTTTATTAGTATTAAAGATTTCGTAATACTAAAAAGTCTCTGGTTTATTTCTTTTCCTTTTTGCAGATAAATGAGTAATAATGGAATGTTGAGACCAAATTAAACAAGAAGAACGTTACTTGGTTTGGCAATATTTGTATTAGTAGTGTTATTAACTTGTGTTCTTTACCTTCAAACAGAATCAAGTTTTGAAATGACAACTTTTGATGTGTTTGAGTAGGGTCAATTAATGCTATACAAGTTATGCAGCATATTTTGTATGTTTGCAAATCGAAGTAGATTTTGAGTTTTTGACATCTTCGACTTTTACATTTTCTGCTTGTTATGTAACCCCTTACCTAAATTTGACATACAAATATACAATGATGCATACTTGTCGGTTAGCAACTTTTTATTCGACTCGCATAGTATCAGAAATACTAAATAATATATAAAATAATTAGATTAAACCCATACGTTGTGCGGGGATGATTAAAATAGTAGAAAAAAAATATATTGATAGTTACAATATTATTAATAGTTTCTGATATTTAAAAAACTGTCAGATTATATTTGATGCAAATTAATAAGATTGTGATTTATGAATTTGTCAAATACGTTAAATCATCACTAATTAAACATAATATTTATAAATTATAAGAGTATATAATATTCATAAACAAACAATAATGCATTATAAATTATAAGAGTATATAATATTCATAAACAAACAATAATGCATTATAATATTGGACTTTAGGTTTATAAAATGAAAACTAGATTAAAAGATAATAATTACAAAAATAAATCTAAATGTGAGAGTAATAATGATAAAATAATTGATAATAATATAAACACATAATGAAAACTAAAAAAATAAAATAAAAGAGGAAGTGCAAAATCTAACATGAATAATAATAATAATAATAATAATAATAATAATAATAATAATAATAATAATAATAATAATAATAAAAATAAACGTAAATAATTAAACTGATAGATGGTACATAAATAACAATAAGATTAGTAAACATAAGAAAAAACACAGTCTAAAAATATAACAAAATGAAAAATAGTTTAATAGTATTTTTGGATTAGAAAACATAGGAAAAAAGAGCTTCGAACAAAAAAAATTTCTTGAATACAAAAAAAAGATAACCGTGATATATATTTTTGGAGTGCATTTTATATTAACTAATGATGATAAACTTTAGGTGGTTTTATAGAAGATCTGAATAAATAGAAATAATTTTAATAAAGATAATAATAAAATATGTATGTGTTGAACAATGTTTTTTAACCATTAGGTAATAGCCCAGTGGCCACCAGTCGTCACTTTTCAGGGGAGGTCTTGGGTTCGAGTCTTGCCAAAGGCAAACTTGAGATAATCAGGGATTATTAAGTGGTTGAGAATCGAATCACCTAGACACTAGCCTGACTGGGTATTAGTGGGTACCAATTGGTACATGTGATCAGGGGGTTTCCATCCAATTACCCTTTTTCCTTCTTCTATTTTTTATTTTTTATTTTTTTTATCATTAATTAATGATGAATAGGATAAATGATTAAGAATAATTTAAATGACATGAGATGCTTAAAATTAGGAAATTAATGGAAATATGACGCATCATAAAAGAACCTATATGGCATGCTCTCGTAATTGTCAACTATGTAAAAATATATCTCCTCTTAGTTATATAGAAAGATGTAACCATGTATATGATATATAATATACAAGATTTTTTACCCGCACAATGCGCTTCTGTTTAAAAATATAGTTGATTATTGTTGTTTTTACTAAGACAATTTAAATAGTAAGTTTACAGTTGAATAAGGATCCAACGTTTTTGGACGCGAAAATGTTTGAGGAATGCATAAACTTTCATATAGTGAGAGGACAAATAGACTACGATACAACATCGTTATGATTTACAAATTGAGTTATAGAAACAAAGAAATATTTTGAATCAAAGAATGATAAAAATTACCATTACGATGTTAGATTGATGGAGCTTTGACATCTGCATTAAATCTCACTATCTCACTTTGAGAAAGAGGGAGATGAATAATCAAATATATAAAAGCAAAATAACTAATCACATGCTTACAAATATCTATATCTATAATCTATAATATATTATAAAAACATAACCCCATGTTGAAAGTTTTATGAAGAAATTGTCTAAAATACATTTAATGATTAAATTACACTATCAGTGTTTTATATTTTAAAATATCCTTATTAACCTTATATTTTATATTTTTTTTATTTATTTTAGAACAGCAAGGGCCGGATCACGGGTATCTCGACTGGATACCGTAGACCTACCCGATCCCCTCCCCCCGCCCTCCCCACCCGGTAAAAGCTCCATGAAAGCCAACACAAAATCTTGGCGGACAATCACAGATCGAGAGTATCGAACCTGTGACCTCTTGGACAAAAGTCCGGGTGTCCAACCACTGAGGTAATCAGTGAAGGACTTCATTAACCTTATATTAATTAGCTACACCACTCGACGCCGCTTCTACTACCAACAATCGCCCCACAACCATACCTTCACCGTCATAACCACCGCTGCATTACGTAGGTGCCATGCTATAAAAAATTAATAATTTTAACAGTAACTTGTATCAATAGGTTTTATTTCACATCTTTTATCATAATTAATGGCCAAAAATCTTGGAAAATATTAACTTAATGAAAAGAAAAAGTATGTTAATTAAGACGGAAAATTCATTGATTAAATGTGGTAGAACTGTAGAAGTCTCTTGATAGTTTGTGGAGTGAGAGTAAGTTATCTACATTCATAATAATTAAAACAACTCATTTTGAAAAAAAAAAAAGAATAAACATACAAATTTCCAAGGGTGGTCAAAGATATTCAACATAATCAAAAATTGGATACGAAATAAACAAATACAAAAACAACCCACTTAAAGATTAAACACCTTTTTATATGAGAAATGTTTGAAATACTCTCCTTTATTTATATTATGTAATATTTTTAACTAGCATTACTTAAAATATTTTTACATACACTATTTTTTAACATTAATGATTAAATTCAGCTATTAACAGTCCCCCATCAATCCCTCATCGCACTGTTACCGTCACGTCTACCGTTGCATTGTCCGAGTATAGTGCTAGTAGATTAAGATTAAGATCGTGCCGTGCGATGCCAATGAACCGGGAGAATTTTATAATGCAGGCAGCCCAACTCTAAAAAAAAAAAAGTCTTGTACGTGTTATTTGACGACTACAACGCGTCAACGCGTATACCAGTACCACCAATTTTCAGAAAAGGAGTATAATATATATAAAAAGTATAAAATAATATATAATTATAATTATCAAGTAAAAAGTAAAGTAATATCAAATCCATCAAAGAGGATACGCTCAACAAAAAGAACACTTTTTTTGAGAGTGTATCTTGGGATTTATTATTATTTGATTTGATAAATTGATTGATATATTTGAATTAGATTGATTTAAAATCATCACAGCAAAATGAGTTTTATATTCGGCAAGAAGAAAACACCTGCAGGTAGGTCTCCCTCCGTCGATCTACTTTTTATATTATTTACTCCGTGTGTGTGTATATATATAGATATAGATGTTTAAGTCGGATGAGTTTCTGTAGATCGACATCTGTTTTTGAATTTTGCTAATTGTATTATAACCTGATCATTTTATGTTTATTAAAAAAAAACTTTTACTTTGTTGTATATGAGGTTTAATTCTAGATATTCATTGATCGACTAATGATGATGAGTATTAGTAGATGAATTTGGGCAAGCGATGTCAAAGTTTGATTTTTAGCTACCAATCATGGAATTCTGTTTATGATTTTATTAAGAAATTTGGGAGCTTTCGACGAGTTTCAGTTTTAGCGCTCCTATTTGGTCGGTTTTATATTTTGAACTAGGAGTTATCAAATCACACTGATAAGGACGAAATTTGTTTTTTTTTTTTTTGTACTGCTTTTGAATATTATATCATTGGTTAATGGGTATGCAACATCCTTAACTACTTTACGTTGATTATTTCATAGTGCTTTGGCCGCACTTGCACACTTAGTTAAGGCTAGTGTTCTGAATTCAATACTTTGCAAATTTCTTTCTTCGCTTAGATGGTAAAACTGATTGTTTTTGAAGGTATATCAACAAAGCCTGCCATGAATCTTTTTTGGCCCTATTTTTTTAAAAAGATGTGATCAAATAGAATCAAACTTTTTTGGTGACATAAGAGTGACCAGATAGAGTTGTTTAGAGTCATCACTTTTCCTTAGTAACCCCTTAGAAAGATTTGATCATATGATCCAACTTCATCAGGACTCATATTTTTTATCTGTATTTGTATCATTGTATGTATGTCATCATCGTATTACCCAGAGTGTTTGGTTTCTGACCTACGGTTTTTATTTGCAGAACTCCTGCGGGAGAACAAGAGAATGATCGATAAATCTATTAGAGAAATAGAAAGGGAACGACAAGGTTTGCAAACACAAGAGAAGAAATTGATTGCAGAGATCAAGAAAAGTGCCAAGCAAGGTCAGATGGTACGTTGATGTCTTTCATTTCTAGATGTTAATTTGTGTGCTTTAATGATCTCCATTGAATCCTTAATAATCTTAATCTGGTTCAGTTGTTCATTTTGTCACGTACTTTACCCTAATTAGAGACTAATGTGTATTCTTTATTTTACTTTCATTCTTCTAGGGGGCTGTTAAGGTTATGGCGAAAGACCTTATCAGAACACGACATCAGATTGAGAAATTTTACAAGCTTAAGTCTCAACTGCAAGGCGTATCACTTCGGATTCAGGTACATCTATGTTTTTGCCATTAGATAGGGCCTTCCTAAAAATTTGTCAACCCAAAAAAGAACTGAAGATTAGTTCAACTATGCAATTAATAGTATAGTCTGTGTTAACCTTGCTGCTAGTGTATATCTTCCCCCGTATTTATATATACCAATAAACTAAAACAGTATTATAACATTCTTTGATCGACACATGACACACTATTAGATTAGCACCTATATATCTTAGTGTATATTAATAAATCTTTTTTTTTAAGTACCATGTATAACTAAAAACTATTATTTTAATTAGTAGACAAGTATATTTATGATAATTAAACTCTTATATTTATATTGTTACTATAATATTCAATATAACTAAAAACTATAATAATTCATTAAAAATACTTTTAAATATGGAGATTATAATATTTATAACTAATCTTTATTAAAAATAAGAATTCCACACGAATGTGCTTTATTATGTAATATTGGACGTATGCCCACGCGATGCGGCGACAATGGTGGTAACGGTAGCGGTGTGGTGGCGGTGGCCTTGGTGGCGGGAGTGGCGGTGGCGACAGGTGATGGTGGCGGCTAGTGTTTTGTAAAGGTTGAGATGTCTATATTGTAACATATTTCATTAAGGGTAGTTTAGGTAAATCATGGATGTGATGGTAGAATACAGTTTAGAGGTGAGGGGCAAAAATGTCTTATTCAATTTTCGTTTGTCGAAAAGGGATAGGGTTGCTCCTTTATTAAATAGTATAGAAGTATAGATATGTAATCATCAATCATATATTTTATTTTATCATTTTTAAACTTGGGAAATTGCCAATCATTATTTAACCATTAATTCTCTTTTTTAAGCATTGGACCTTTTTTACATCTTTCTTAAATTAATATAACTAAGCTTGGTTTTGACTCGTGCGAGTCGACTCATGACTCGTACGAGTCGACTCGTGACTCGGACGAGTCTAACAACTATGTTTATACTTTTTTGGAAATATGTTTAATTTATGTAAACACACAATTTTGTATTTTAAGAGTTTGTTTGACATGTTATTTTTCAAGTTATTGTTATTTTAACTTTGGTTTCATGATTATGTATGTTTCTTATTTTATTATTTACTATAAATGATAATTATGATGAAAAATAATATAGTCTAGTTGACGTATCTTTCTATATTTATCTATCGTATTTAAAATACCATAACTTTTCGTTATATATTTAGAAATGTCATCATATACATCTAATCAATCCGTACATCGTACGCAAGGGCGGATCTATTCATGTCTAAACAAGGTCCATGGACCTAGATTATTTTAGAAAATTTTGTAGTAATTATTAGCAAAACATATTCTAGACACGTGTTAAATATGGTTGTAGACCTAGGTAAATTCATTAAAATAGAGAAAGAAATGGAGAATTATCTAGAAGAAGACGAAATGGGAAGAAGAAAACATGGGGTCATTTAAGAATGAATGTGCAGGAAGAAACGTGGAATCAAAACAGAAATACAAAGTATGGTATACATATTAAACATAGTAAAAATGGAATGTTTTAAGAAAAATAAGTAGATACAATGTAACAAGTAGAGATATGATCAGTCATTTAGTTTTATTACTATTTATATAAGGGAAATGATCAATCCTTCTAACTAAATAGCCTAATAATCCTCCTAATCATGAGATGATGACATGTGGAAAAATCAGGGGGCAAGATTAGGAAACATGTTACCTTCTTAATGTTGAGGATTTTTAGGCTAATCTTTAGGAGGATTTATCATTTTCCTTTAGATAATTAATGTAAATTATATAATTAACAAAATGGACATTTATTATACTAAGTTTGAAGTTTTAGCAATTTTACATGAATTAAACAAATATAATCAAATTATAACCATTTCAAAAGTAATCGGTATTGTAATAAATAACTTTTTTAAACAACACTCAAAATTATTCTATCTATACTCGCTTCTTAGAGTTACATAGAATATATGCAACTCCTAGTTTTATAAATTATAATTTAACTTAATATGCAACTTTTTTTTACACCTAATGTAACAAACTTATAAAGTATAAACATAGCTTCGAGATATGTTTATCATTTTCCTTTTGCTACATTGAAATCTTTCACTATAATAGACTTTTAGGTATCTCCTAAAGAGTTATAAATGACAAACGAGGATTATAAATGACAAACGAGGATTTGATTTAAGACCCGCGTTTTAACTTGACCTGACCCAACGATTAACCAACACATCTTATTTGGCCATATCGTCTCAACTAATTTGGACACATGTGATTTCGAATCCTAATCTCGGATTTGCCACTGATCGTAAGGGTATTAAAAACTAGTATATATATATATACATATATAGGGGTGGGTTAATTTTAGGACCACCCCTTATTTTAGGACCAATTAGGACCGCATCATAATCATCATCACCCACCACCACCACCACCACTACTGTGATCATCCCCGACCAAATATGTGGTCCTCCGGCTCCGGCGATATGTTTCAATTAACTTACACATTTGTAAGTTAACTTAAAAATGATTTTCTGGTGGTCCCCGTTGCCGGAAAATCATGGTGGTGGTCGGAGAGGATCATGGTGGTGGTCGGAGAGGATCATGGTGGTGTGTAAGTTACAAAAAACACATGACCTAATTGGTCCTAAAATAAGGAGTGGTCTTAAAATAACTTACACACACACACACACACACACATATATATATCGGGTAAATTGCACAAAAAGGTATCCAACTTTGTTGATTTTTATATTTAAGGTATCTAACTTTTTTTTGATCAATAAAAGGTATCCAACTTTCAAAAGTAAAAAAATAAAACCTTTTTTTTTAACTATTTTAACCGCAGTTTTCGTACATAAAGGAATCGTTTAGGTATTCAAAACTATTGATACCTGAACCCGTAATCCGATCCGATTTTATCCGAAAACTCGGGTATATATATATCTAGAGATATAATAGAGTATCTTGTTTATAATAGATAATAATATGGTAGCTAACAGCCCTATCGTCTATAACAAATCCTTTCTATTATAGATATATATCTTTTATTAATATTTAGTTTCCTTCTATATAATGGCTTGCTAAACATGCTGGAGAGTAATAGGGTTGTACCTAGGGAGGGGTACTCCTTTGTTTATCTGTTTATTTATTTTTGTTCATATCAGAATCTTCCATATTGTCTTCTCATCATGAAAGTAAAAAGGTGAATACAGACACTTAAAAATCCTGATTTTACTCAACTTCTTGAGCTCAAATAGTAGTCAATTCCATGTATTGAAAATCCAAGATTCTCTTTGGGTCTGTGGGCCACCATGAAGAGGTTTAACTGTATTATGTCTTATGTTTCACAGACATCTTTTCTTGAAGATGGTTTGTTTAGAAAAAGCAATAAGGTCTTCAAAGCCCTTTTTTTTTGGTCTGCGACAAGCTCTGGATAATTATTTCACAACTGTTAAGACATAAAACCCATACAATCTATCTTCCATCTTCCTTTTATATCCACACCCTTCTTCTTCCTTTTCTCCCAAACTCCCTCTAACGACCATCATAGTAGGTCTAGCCAGCACCCTTTTCGGCTAGCCACTGAATGCTGGTAACTCCTACTTTTTTTTCTTCTTCCGTTTTTCACCATTGATTCAAGATGTGCTTTTTGTTTTTCTATTTTGATTCAAGATCTTGGTATGCTTTTGTTTGGTTTTGGATCAAAAGTGGTTGATTAATCTGATTTTGCTTTTTCCAATTGTTAGATTATTGTTGATTTGGGTTTCTGTTGAAGATCTTTTTGAAAGAAAAACAAACAAGCCTTAATCCATTTTTTAAGCTTCAATCGTTTTAATAATGTCTTCAAAGACATTTATTGTCTGCATTTTGCAAAAACACATGTCTAAGACATGAACACCTCATCTCAAGGTAAACCCGTTTCTTAATTTAGAAAGGCCAACTTAGCTATCTGAACAAAGAAATGGAAAGTGTTTATCATGGTTGATCTTTGACTGCATGAGCCCAATGTTAAACAGACATTGAAGTCCACTCAAGCAATGGGTGAAGCAATGAAAGGTGTGACAAAGGCTATGGGCCAGATGAACAGACAGATGAACCTACCATCATTGCAGAAGATAATGCAAGATTTTGAGAGGCAAAATGAGAAGATGGAAATGGTAAGTGAGGTGATGGGCGATGCCATTGATGATGCTTTGGAAGGAGATGAGGAAGAGGATGAAACAGAAGAACTCGTGAGCCAGGTTCTAGATGAAATTGGTATCGACATCAATCAAGAGGTAAATCTATCACTTCTGATATTAGATTTAAATATTAGTTATATTAAGAAAATGTTGATAGTTACGAAGTATCGTGAGCTTGCAGTTGATGAGCGCACCATTGGGGGCGGTATCAGTCCCGGCTGCAAAGACCAAAGTGCCACAGGTTGAAGCACCTGCAACTGATGATGGTGGGATTGACAGTGATTTACAGGCCAGGTTAGATAATTTGAGAAGAATGTAAGTATCATGTGTTGTTATCTGGTCGTTTGTCAGTTCACTTTATACTTATATCATCAAAAGTTGTGTAAACATTTTGGGTTGAATATGTAAACTTACATCAGTTACCAATTGAAAGTTTGTTGAATAAATGTATCATTGTTATAGAAAGTAAAGAATTACTAATGCTCTGATTTCACTTCTATAAACTTTTCAATATATTGTTTTGTTGTGCCATATCTTTGCATGAAGCGTGAAAACCATTGTCACACATTGGCAATTTCTTTTCATCTCTAACTCAACAACTGATAAGCAAATAAGGCACTTTATGTGGCCCTCCAAATCGTCAATGTACTTCAATCTGATACCAGGCATACGACCGAAGCCATGTGAGAGGATGGAGATGGCTGCGATGTGGAGCTGTTTAGTTGCAAGGTTTAAATGGGATGATTGTTTGAATGTTTACATTACTAATACATTTTCTAATAGAAAGTTATAAGGCCTTGCGTTGCAGGTCTTAATTGTTGTGTTGCCTAATTAACAATTATTTTTTATAGGATAGGTTTCTTTAAATGTAAGAAACCAAAATATAACATGTACTTTTAAATCCGAACGGGATCCGATATGGTCTATTTCGAATAGTGGTACAAAAAAATATATAAAAGTTTTCAATCTTATTATTTCAAAACTCAGAAAAGGAAAAATACGTAAGAAAACAAAGAGTAACTTGTAGTAGAAACCCGAACGGGATGTGATTTGACAAAATCTGAATAGTTGTATGGGTGTGAGATGGACGAGTAGTAACTCGCCTCAAAAGAAACCAAGAAGTAACTCGTAGTGAAAACCCATACAAAATACGATTTGGCAAAATCCGAATAGTACGGGGTTTGAAATGGACGAGTAGTAACTCGCCACGCAGGCGAGTTACTATTACATCCATTTCATTTATTATACTCCCTCCGTCCCATTTTAATTGTCACGTTGACCAACTTTGACCGTAAATAACTTTGTTTGTTTCATGTAATATTTGTTATAAAATATATGAATGGATTGGGCTTTTAATGTACTTTTCGTCCATATAAGTTTCATCAACTAACATATAGTATAAACAAAGTTATTTACGGTCAAAGTTGGTCAACGTGACAATTAAAATGGGACGGAGGGAGTAGTATATAATGGAAATACGTGGTTCTTAAATTTAAGAGTAAAACTTCCTACCGTTTAGTATTTTAATTCATAAAAAACATGAGTTTTCAATCATTTATTATTATACAATAAGTATTAAGAAATTAGTATGTGAGAAGTTTAATCATTTATTTATTACACAGGTAAATGATAACCACATATTCAATATATATATATGTGTGTGTGTATGTGTGAAAGTTAATTTTGTACCAATTAGGAAATGTGTTTTTTGTAACTTAAACACCACCATGATCATCTCCGACCACCACCATGATTTTCCGGCGACAGGGACTACCGGAAAATCATTTTTAAGTTAACTTACACATGTGTAAGTTAACTCAAACATGATTTTCCGACGACGACAGTGGTCTTCGAAGCTGGAGGACCATGTTTTTGGTCGGAGATGATCATGGCTGTGACAACCGTCACCTGAGCGTTCGTCTGATTATACTTTTCCGTTTGTAGAAGGTCATTAACTATCAATTTAAGTCTTTAGACATGTGGCTATATGGATTAGAGTATGAATAAGATAAGACATGTTTATTGAGTACTAATGCCTTTAACCTTTTAAGACTTGGAGCAAATGATTGAGGAAGACTAGTTGCCTCATAGAAATGCCAAATAAAGTTAAAATGAACTTTCAAAACATTAAGCGAATCAACGGATATCATTTACCTTTGCCGTATATGGCATTGTTTTAATTAATTAAACGAGTCGACAACAGAAAAACGTATTGATTTTGTTTTGGTCATAACTTTCAAACCGTAACTCCGTTTTTGACGATTCAAGCGCCCATGTTTTCGTAAAAGAGTCTATTTTCCAGATATGGGTCGAGCTCGACCTGGTTGAGGTCGACTTGGTCGAGTTAGACCTGGTTGAGTTCGACCATGGTTGAATTCCACCATATTCATGCCTATATATAGTTTGTTCTTTCATTCCATCAAAAAGGTTTTACACACATAAGATTTCTCTCTAAGGTTATCTTTGAAAAACACTTTTTCATCACAAAAATCCAGATTTCATAGATAAGAAGAGAAAAGAGTTTGTCTTTCAAATCCTCTCTTAAATCATTCTCTCGATTTCGGTTCTAAACGCTTTCAATCAATCAAGGCTTCAATCTTTGATCAAGAAACAAGTGAATATTATCATTCTCTTCATCAAAAACTTGTGTAAGTTCTGTTCTTAATCTCTCCAATTCGTTTTTATATGTATATATATGTTTACTCTTTTGGTTCTTATCAAAAGCTAAGCGAATCATGTCTTTGATTGTTGATTGTGCAATTTCGGTTACAATTGTGTGTAAGAAACGAATTGAACCTTGATTAAGGCTTTGATTTGATACATTATGCACTCATGTAATTTAGATTTTGTGCAACTACAAAAATTGAAGATATCCTTTACTTGGCTAAAAGACTCTAAAACTAGTCGATTCCGTATCCAAGATTAAGGTTGTGCAATTGTCGATCACATGATGTATGAAATCGGTCGAACTTCACTTTTTTTTGTACTGATTTGTGACACTTTTGTGCAATCAAGACCCATGGGTATGAATTGGCTAGCCTTAGATCTCGTTATTTTAACAAAATCGCGTCAAAATCGTTCGTTTTTGCTTAAATCGCGTATGAATCCGACCCCGACCAGGCCTAGTTCGACCTAGGATGGTCTAGCTCGACCTAGGCAGGTATAGCTCGACCTCTACTGGGTCAAGCTCGACCTCTGGTGGTCTAGGTTGACCCTCTACTGACTTTTGTCGCTTAAACGGCTCGTAAGGTTCCTAGTTTGACCCGAAATGACTTGTTTTAACTCTCGGACCTTTAAGACTTGGAATAAACTCATTTTGACCTCTGTCCAGATCAAACTACACCTTTCATGGTCGAGTTCAACCACTTCCCTACTCATATAGTCGATTTCATTAGCCTTTCGTGTCCATACGCGCTTATTCGGTTCTTAAACTTGACTAGTTTTCTCAAAAGGTGTAGTTTTGGTCCAATTGGCTAACATATGAATAAAAGATTTTAAAATAACATATTTGGGCTTTAGTTGGTCGAGTTCAACCATTAGGTTGAGCTCAACCTCTACTCGTTTCAGTTTTGTAAGCTTTTCGGTTAAAATCTCTGGTTTCATTACATTCGAGTAAAACTTATTTGAACTTTAAAATGATTTCAAATAAAGTTGTATTGATATAATAATGTGTTTGAATTTAATAAAGGACTTTGTTGTCAAATCCAGATTCTTGTTCGGTTTATTCGAATTTTGTCAAACGTCGTTTTAGAAGTTAAATAAAGACATGTGCACTTAAAGGCATTTCTAATAGGCTAAGACTTAAGACCAAAGACTTTCATTGTGACTTGTCATGTATTAATTGTAGGCGTTGATTGTCGTAGACTTTGATTGTGCTTGTCGTGCTCGTCCGTTATACTTTCATAACACTTTTCAGGTGAGTTTCGTAGCCCCTCTTTTTACAAGTTTTGGGGTGGAAAGTATACTTATTTTTCAAACAGTTTTGTCGATTCCTGTTTATGTTCAATATGGAGCCTGTGCGTATAGAGTTACTTGTGCCGTTTAACGTGCTTGATTTTGTTTATATGTGTGTGATTTATGTGTTTATTGTTGTGATTTATGGTTTGGACGTGCTTATTGTATGAGTTTGAGACTTGGACATGAGACTTGAGACTTGAACTAAGGTAGGTACCGTAAGGCCGGACTTTGAGACATTGAGACTTTAAGACATTGAGTCTTCGAGACATAGAGTCTTTGAGACATCGAGACTTTGAGACATGAGACATGAGCCATGAGACTTGAGACTTTGGACATATTATGGCGTAACTCTGCTCATTATGTATTGAACTAATACTTGTTTAGACTTTAAAGAATCGACAAAAGACTTATTTCTTTGACTAGACTTTGTGTTGACACGCTTTAGTATACTTTTCAGGTGCTCAAGCTATTCAGGGATAATGACTTTCATGCTAGGACTGGACTTTGGAGACTAGAGTTCCTTTACTTTTGTCAGACTTTAAGGCTGCATGCCTTGGTTTATTCCTTTTTTGGATGTACTTGTAATAAGCTTTCCTAGCATTGTCATGACTTTGAACTCATGTTTTGGGAATATATTCATTATATTCTATTTCATATAGCAGTATCTATGTAATTCCATGTCGTGCTGTACTTTTCATGACACCTCACCTTTCCGCCAACGGTGTGGTGTTACAATGGCGGTGGTGGTGGTGGTCGATGATGATGATTATGATGTGGTCCTAATTGATCCTAAAATAAGGGGTGATCCTAAAATAACCCAAAAAAACGTGATTTTTTCGATTTTGACGGATCAATGTGTTGTTAAACACTGAAATAATGATAATTAGTTATGCACTATCTTAATATTATGGACTTTTAATGCATCAAAATGATGTTTTTAAGTGTTCTCACCGTTCTTATTTTAAAAGTGTTCTCACCAGAGTGTTACCGTACATAGGGTAATCATCTAATAAGAACAGATTGAAAATACATACCATGTGAGAACCAATAGGAACCACACACATCATTACTTATTTAAAGGGTAAACTTGACAAATTGTTTCTTTTTTCTCTATACACGTACATAAACAATAACTGTTTTTAGTTTTTACTTTACAATTTCCATTGCATAATTGTACATGTATCCATTCTCATATTAAATTAATCAATATTCATGGCGTCAAACCCACCACCACCACACGTAATTTGATTTTCTATGACACAACAATATTTTTTTATTTATTTAACATTCTCCTTTATTTATTTCCAAGTTTTGTCTTTAATGGATCTAAATCATATTAGTTTTTATGCATCCAAGATTCCAAGTCATCTTTAAGCATTGAATTTATTTTTATGCACCACGGAACAGGAGCATGCCTTACACACGTCGTCAGTTAGCGGACGCCCGAAAGTGCCTTTCTTTCCTTCTGCCTCTTTTTTGCGGCTTATAGTAAAATTAATTTTTATGCATCCAAGCCATTTTTTAAGTTAAATTAATTTTTATGCATCCAAATAATGTTAATTTTTATGCATCCAACTCATTTTTTATGCATCCAAATCATGTTTATTTTTAATGCATCCAAGTAATTATTATGTATCCAAGTCTTCCATTCCTTTACTTATTGTTTATTTCCCAATTATATATAGAGAATCATACGTCAATAATATTTAAGATCAGTTAACTTACAAATATAAAATTAACTTACTTCATTGTAATTGGAGAAATCTTCAAAATGGTTGGTACGTAGTTTTGACCTTTGAAAAAACTACTTGGTGTTTGACTCCCGTAACATGTGAGAATTTTATATCCATTTTTGCTATTTTTTCATTGCTTAATTTATTTACCCATCTATCCTTTAATATACATGTAAAATCCCATATTTACCACTATTTGAATTAATAATTTCAAGTATGCCATTAATCATCATATCCTTTAAATTTTTTCATACAAAGGCTATAAATTGTTCTCACTGTTCTTATTCTAAACGTGTTATCAGCGGAAAGCTACCACACACACACACACACATATATATAGGGTTTAGGGTTTGGGGTTTAGGGTTTTGGGGTTTTAGGGTTTTAGGGTTTAGGGGTTTAGGTTTTAGGGTTTAGGGGTTAGGGGTTTAAGGGTTTAGGGTTTAGGGTTTTAGGGTTTAGGGTTTTAGGGGTGAGGGGTTTTTTTTTTTTTGGATAAAAGGACTTGCGCCCTTTGGAAAATATTATTAAAAAATAAAGAGGTACAAAATAAAAGCCCTCACGGGCCTCATTTTAGTAAATAAAGAGGCCCGTGATGCTGGAAATGAACCAATAGAGTGTTTGGACAGACCCAGACACTCAACATATATCAAAAATATGTATCTATAACATGAATCTATGACTAGCAATCTAATTCATACGAGTACATAACAATGCTAGTCTATCCATCTAACTACATGAGCTGGGCAGTCTCTCCTGTATCTGAGTCTACATCCTCCTCGTCTCCTAGATCTGTATAGTCTGGGTCCTGCTGAGCACTAGGAGCTGAAGGGATGCTGACATCATCAGTGTTTAACCCACATAAAGCATCATATGGGTTACCTGTAGTGATACCTGGTGCTGAAGTGGAAGGAATATCCTGCTGGGGTGCAGCACATGTACCTGAGTGTGTATCTAGTGTGACCCTGACTGGCTGAGATGAATCTGTAGAGTCTGAAGTGTCTGGGGTAGTAACCGGTGCCTTGGCTTTTGATTTGGCAGCCTGCTCTGTAATCTTAGGTACATATCGTACCCTGGGCTTAGGTATCTGAATACCTGCTGCAACTTGGGATTTTTTGGCCCTTTTTCTTCTCTTCTTGGGCTGCTGAAATCCCTGCTCATCCTGTGGGACTTGTGAATCATGTGTCTTAGTGCCAGATGGGCCTGCTTCAGTTGCTGGAGTAGCTTTGGGCTCCCCAGCTTCCATTTCTTTAGCAGACTTTGGCCTGTCAACACAATCAAGAAACTTGTGCCCAAAGATAGCACAATGAGAACATCTATCCGGCTTCCAGAGAAACTGTAACCTGAATTTTTGCATTTTACCCAATACTAGTGCCTCAACAAAAGCTGGAATATCATGATTCGCACTAACTTTTATCAATACCCTAGCAAAAAGAGCCCTACCCGACTTTTTCTCAATCATCTCCTCAGTAAATCTATCCAAATCAACGGGGACCCCAATGACACTAGTGATGTGGCTAAGAATATCATAATCCCACATGGTAGCATCCAAATCATATATATTAACCCACATGTGAACATAAGTAGGTATGATCTTATCATTCTCAATCCCGACTTCCCATTTCTTTAACAAAACAGGAATATCATTAAACAACCAAGGCCTATTCTTAATCACAAAATCCATACCCTCAGCATTATCAAATTTAAAATAGAATCTACCCTGATTATTCAAGACAACATCAACCAAACCATACTTTTTCCACAATCTGAAAGCATGAAAACGAACAAAAGGAAAAACAGGTCTTTTACCAACAAAACTACCAACCAAAGTCATCAACCATTGCTCACTTTGTTTCACAATGAGATCATCAGGAATAACAGCATGTCTAGTACCTATCTCAGTGAAAACAGGAGGAATGAAACGAAGCTTACCAGTCCTATGTATGTTTGCCACTTCTTTGAAAAGATTGGCAAATGAGTTGGGTGCTTGATTACCTTTCGTACTAGAATGAGCAAAATGTGAATCAATGATAGGTGGAACACCATCATCATCCAACACAACTCTAACATTACCATCAACATCAAGTAAATCAGTAGGGCCCGAGGATGAGATACTAATACCATTATGTGCATGCACGTCTTTATGCAAATCGGCTACATGTGCCATTTTATCCAAGAAATCTTCAACATTTGAATTTTCATTCGAACTTGCATGCACACTAGCATTAACAGTATCATCAATTTGATCCAGAGAAGTTGTACACTTAGCAAGAGAAGCACCACTATTCGTTGATCCAACAAAAGGGTTAGGAGAACCCGAGATTGTTGATTCAACAACGTTGGTATGTAAGTGTTCTTGTAAGAAGTTACTCATGCGATCAAGGTTAACCGTAGGAATAGCATGACATGGAGGAGGGGTCGAATCACCATGCAAAGAAGGGGGGGGAGGTGGAATCGGATTTTGAAATGAGAAACTAGGGTTTTCATTAACAAAATTAGGGTTTTCGTTATGTGGATGACCCATATACGGATCGGCTGTATTTTCAGACCCAGGACCCGCCCCGCCTGAATGATGAACGGGTTGAGATGACCCATCAGCCACCCCATGGTGGCCGGACGGATCTGTGGTGGAGATCAACGGTGGATAAGAAAAAACAGGTGCATTAGGGTTTTTTGAAGAAGCAGCCATCGTATTTTCCCCCACCCCCCTCAATCTGATCGAAAGTAGATACTGTACCCCCATCCCCATTCGAAGCCGCTGCCATGGCCACCTTCAGGTGGCCGGCAGCCACCCTAAATGCGGCGGCCAGTGGTGGTTGGCTGGTGGTAGGCGGCGGTTGGTTATTGTTTGCATCAATTCCGACCGATTTCAATGAAGAAACCGGATCATTGGTTTCTGATTGGAGTGAATCGGCCACAAAGGAGGAAGAAGAGGATGATCTAAGGTTGTAATTTGAACGATTAACAGCAGAAGAAGTCGAATCAAGGCCTAGGGATTTGATATTCAAACCGTCGGCCTCCACCACCACTTTTTTAGGGTTTGGGGTTTAGGGTTTGGGGTTTCGGGTTTTGGGTTTCGGGTTTAGGGTTTAGGGTTTTTTTTGGGTAAAAGGGCAAAGCCCTTAGAAAATTTTATTAATAAAAAGAATAATGAATACAAAATACTACAGGCATACCTGTAGGGGACAACACTAAGACAAATCCTTAGTGCTAAATCCCAATACCAACTAAAAACATAAACTACTTACTTTCTTTTTTGTATAAGGAAAAACAAAATACTTATCGAAAAAACCAAGAGACTACGAAAAACATCAAGAAAGATAGTAAAACATGCCATCCGCTCAGACAAAACTGTACACCTAAAGCCCAAGAAATATAATGAATCCACCAAGCTTGAGTAGCCCAACAAAAATACTTAGTCCAAAGCATTCCATTCCAACAAATACCATGTAGCTCACCTTTCAAAAAACAATCCCTCCAAAATAACCCAGAGTTTTTGGACAGAATCTCCAAGCATATTACATTACCCATTATCCAAACAAACTTTAAAATTGTCTTCATTAATACCCTTATTCAACTCAAAATTCCATATTTCAGCAACCTTTGCAGCTTTAGCAGTACTTTTAATCTTCAATCCAATCAATCTTGCCCTCACAGTATGCTTAATAATACCACATAAGTCCTTCACATTTCTGGTCTTGTTCTGGAACAATCGAAAATTTCTCTCCTGCCATACGAAGTAAACAGTAGCAGCCAAAACCAACCTTTGAACAACATTAGTAATAGCATTACTCATGGTAAAACTGCTCATACAATCAACAATAGAGTCCCAAGAATTTGGTACCTCATCCAGATTAGCCATTAGTTTCATCTCATTCCACACCTCTCTAGGGTAAACACAATAAAAAAACAAGTGATTATGACTATCACATTGCTGACTACAAAAAATGCATACCAGATTAATGCCTTCCACACCCAGAAATTTATCCTGTGTTTTTAACTTTCTTTTCAAAGCCAGCCACAAAATGAATGCATGTCTAGGAATATTTTGAGAGAACCACACCAGCCTAGCCCACTTAACCACATCAGCATCTTCACTCAAAGAATGAAACACATCTTGCACAGAAAATGGAACACATCTGCCAGTTCTCTTTTTCCATAAAATTCTATCCATCCTATTAAAAGATAACTCAGGAGGAGCAGCTTCAAGAAGAACAGGATACTTATCACTTAATTCTCTAGGCCAACACCACTCATTGTCTTTAACAACATCAGCAACAGTTGCATTAATTGGCAACCCTGCATCATAAGCATCCCTATAGGAAATGAAGGAACTAAGAGGGCCTGCAGGGTGCCAATTATCAAAAATGGCAGAGGTGTTCAACCCATTACCCAACTTGTACACAATATGACTTCTAAGAATTTCTCTATTTTTCATGATCTTCCTCCACCCCCAAGCAGTATTACTGAAAGCATGCATTTCCCAAAAATTTCTTCCCTTGAGTCTTTCATCAGCAATCCAATTCACCCAAAATGATCTTTTATTTGTAACAATATTCCAAGCATGTTTTGCCATTAAAGCATTATTCCAAGTGACAAGAGATTTAATCCCCAACCCACCTTGAGCCTTTGGCATACAAACATTAGACCACTTAACCTTAGCCTTACCTCTTTTTAATTCACCATGGGACCACAAAAAGCTCCTAAATAGACCCTCAATATCATCAGTCACTCCCTTTGGTAGAATAAAAACAGATGACCAATAGACTTGGAGGGAACTAAGGACAGATTTTATCAATTGCAGTTTCCCTGCAAAGGACAAAGACCTATTTTTCCAGTCCAACAGTTTCTTCTTAACTTTATCAATTAGAGGCAAACATTTCTTTTTATACAACCTAGTAGATATTAAAGGTACACCTAAATATCTAACTGGCAATTCAGCAACTTTAAAAGGCAACATTTCAGATATTTGGTTTCTGACCTCAATCTTTACATTGCCAAAAAAGCTTTCACTCTTTTCCATACTTGCAACCAAACCAGAAACACCACTAAACTCTTCCAAAGCATCCTTTAAGATACTTACAGAATGCTGATCACCATGACAAAAAAGGATGAGGTCATCTGCAAAACATAAGTGAGTTAGTTTAGTTTTTTCACACTTCCAGTGATACTGGAAATCCTTCTGTTCCTTAATTTGCCTCTTTATCATCAATGATAAGACCTCCATCACCACAGTAAAGAGATAAGGGGATAAAGGGTCCCCTTGTCTTAATCCTCTCCTTCCATGAAAGAAACCATTATGCTCACCATTCACAGCTATAGTATAGGCAGGTGTAGTCACACATCTCATAATCCAGGCAATCATGCACTCATAAAAACCAAAAGACCTCAAACACTTCTCCAAAAATCTCCATTCAACTGAATCATAAGCTTTCTGAATGTCAATTTTAAAAGCACATTTTGGAACCCCCCTTTTTCTATGATAATTAAGCATCAACTCTTGGGTAAGGAGAATATTATCACTAATCTGCCTTCCAGGAATGAAGGCAAACTGATTCTCATCCACAATCATATCAAGCACACCTTTCAACCTATTAACCAACACTTTACTAATGCACTTATAAAGTACATTACAACAGGAGATAGATCTGAAATCAGCAACCTTTCTAGGAGTATGATTTTTAGGAACAAGTGCAATAATAGTGGCATTCACTTCCCTTAATAATTTTCCATTCCAAAAAAACTCCTTAACAGCCTTACAAACCTCATTTCCAACAATATTCCAAGATTTTTTGAAAATTTTTGAAGAGAACCCATCTGGGCCAGGGGCCTTATCATCATCAATATCAAAAAGGGCACTTTTAATCTCTTACTCAGAAACATCCCTACACATATAATCAGCCTCAGAACTTGGAACTTTTTTAACAAAAAGAGAAACAGGTTCCCTAATACTATCAACAGCTTTACTAGTGCCAAGTACATCTTTAAAGTGCTCAACAAACTGACTAGCCACATGATTACCAAAGAATAATTGCCCCTCCATATTCTCCACCATTTCAATTCTATTCTTATTTTGTCTACCTCTAACAGCTTTATGAAAATATTTGGTGTTTTGATCACCTTCCTTCAACTACTGAATTTTAGCCTTCTGTTTTAAGAATAATTCTTCATCTTTAACTGCCTCATTAAAAGCTTTCAATACAGCAGCCTCATGAACCCTCAATTCATAATTTCCAGGGTCTTCAACAACTGCCTTCTGAATATCACCCAACTCCTTTTTCAAAGTCTGGACTTTATCAAATAAATTCCCTTGTTTCAAATTAAGCTTTCTCAATGGTTTCTTCAAATTCTTCAACTTGGTTACCACAGAGTACATGGTACACCCATTTATTTTCTTATCCCATTCTTTCTTTACCAGGGGACCAAATTCCTTTTTATTCACTAAAAACTTCATAAATTTGAAAGGTTTTGGCCTTGCTTTTTCTATTTTAAAAATGGGAATAATCAACACAGATGGACTATGATCAGATTTTAAAAATGAGAGAAAATAAGCATTTGCATTAGGGAAAACAATCATAAACTTCTCATTCCCCATAACTCTATCAAGTTTTTTCAAAATCCCATCAACTCTACCAGGAGATTTTGTCCAAGTAAATTTTAACCCAGACATACCTAAGTCATCCACCTCAATTCTACTAATACATTCCCTAAATTCATTCATGCTATTTGTAACATAAGAGGCTCCTGCAGAATGCTCCTCAATATTTAAAGTGGCATTAAAGTCCCCCAACAGCACCCAAGGACCATCCTTTACAAACCTCTTAAAAAGTTCTAAATTCTTCCATAACTCCCTTCTAGGAATCATTCTATGAAACCCATACACAAAAGAACAGAAAAAACCTTCACCACCATTCACAGGCTCAATAAAACAGTGCATTACTTGAGCATGTTGTTCAATTACCATTACTTTAACTGAATTTGGATCCCAGCCCACAATAATCCTAGTGCCCTCAATAAAGCAAGACACATTAGAGATCCAATTCCAATTACCCAAAACTCTATTACAAATACCAGCAAGCTTTTTGTCCACAACATGAGTTTCCAAAATACTGCAAATACTAAATCCCCCATTTTCTCATAGACTAAAAATTTGATTTTGATTAGAGACATTACAAAGGCCTCTAATATTCCAAGCAACTGCTTTTAATATCATTATAAAACAGTTGGGGGTGGGACTTACCAACATTCACTTGCTCATCTAATTGAGCAGCATCAGATTCATTAAGTTTCACATCCTGAGCAGTTCCTCCATCATCTGACATTACATCTTCATCCAGAGTAGCAGCTTTCACTCCTTTCTCTTTACATTTATCAATATAGAAATCAAATTGACCAACTGCCCATTGGACTAAAAGCACCTTGCCAGGCTCCCTTCCAGAATCCACATATTCCATGACTTCATCCTTTTAAAAGTCATAAATTCCATAATCATTATCCCAACCCTCTTCATATTCCATTTCTTCATTCATTTCCTCCAAGGCACCAAATCTATTACTAGTTTCAAGTTTACTTTTATCCTCAACCTTGTTTTCCACAATAGTTTCATCAATTCTACCATCCTTCACAACTTTATACTCCTGTTTTTGTTTCCCTCCTGCCTTCTTTTGCCCAGGCTGTTTAACATAACCAGCCTGATCATCAATTGAGAAATTATGAACACTTGATGTAGCATCCTTACCCAATCTAGACCTTGTAGGACCTAAGTTACCCTTTATAGGTTCATCATACAATATACCACTATTTTTCCCAGCACCTTTAGATTTATTACTCTTTGGAAATGCATTATTACCACCCTTATCCATTCTCTCAAAGACACTTTTCCTTTCTGCCTTGTTACCATTCTGAAGAACACTACTCTGTTGAGCACCACTCCTATTCTGATAAAAATTTCTCTGTTGACTACCAGCATTCCTCTTCTTATTACCCACCCTAATAAAACCATCATCAACCTCATCATCATCATTCACTACAATCTTGTCAACAACATTAACCTTTAAGGTCTCTTTAAGTATAGCAGCAGCCTTTTCTTCATCAGTTCTAGGCCTAATCTTACATAATTTAAGACTATGCCCAAAAACCTTGCAATGAGTACAAAGAGGAGGCTTCCATTGATAACTAACTGGAAATTTCAAGACCCTAACTGGATTCAATCTAGTAGCAGGATATACTACTTCTACTTCATTAGGCAAATCTTCCCCAGCATCCACCTTTACCAAAACTCTTGCATAGCCAAGTCTGCCAGATTTCATAACACATCTCTCCCTGGTTACCTTGTCCATTAAAATAGGCCTCCCAATACAACTAAATAACATACTAATACTCCTTGCAGACTACAAATCCAAACACAAATTCTGAATGCAAACCCAGAGAGGAATCTTACCAGGCTCACACTTATTAACTGCCATTCCAGGCTCCCACTCATGCAAGAACAAAGGAATGTTACCAACCAACCAAGGGCCACTTTCTAAAACCTCCCTCATTCCCTTTTCATCTTTAAATTTGAAAAAATAGTACCCTGCTGCATTTTTTGAAACATTCAACTAGTCATATTTTCGCCACATTCTCCTTAGATTAGAATTAACCACCTGAAAATCCATTGAGGTACCAATGAAATAACCATACAAGTGGTGAGGAAAGGCTTCTGCATTTTTAGTAACATCTTCCATAGAAAACATCACCCTCTTCTTTCCATCTTGACAATGAATTGGTGGAATGATTTCCACCTTAATATCATCACCAGAAACATTTCTTTTAAACAAATTCACACCAGGGCCATTACCTTTTTGCCACACATTCCCTTGTTTTTCATTATCATCAACACCCCTAATCTTACCACCCTTAAGATCAGCCTCACAACCACCCTTAAAACCCTTCACCAAATTATTAACATTCTCTCCCTTACCTTCCTCCTCCATTTCAGAACCAGAATCATCACCTGAGATAATATCTTCTATAACAACGTCATCTAAACTCCCTTTAAAACCACTAATCCCATTACTCTTATTAGAATCATTCATATTAAACCTTGCATTTTCCAAATTAATACTAATTTGCTCATTAACAACCCTACGAACATCATTAATAGTATTCTCATCAGGAAAAGAAGAAGGTATTTTAGCATTACTTACATCCTGTTTGGCATTTTCCTTAATGACGTCAGCACCATCAACACCTTTAGTTTCAAATAAGCTTACAAAATTTTTCACAGTGTTTTTGGAAGGATTTGTTGCCATATTATCACCCATAGCACCTTTATTATCCCCCTTATGATTCAAATTCTTACGAATCAATTTCTTTATTTTCCTGGATTTTTTCAATTCTTCTTTCTTCAGGCTTGAAGAAATCTGAGATACATCTAAACCATCATCAATAGCCTTACGCAAAATCTTCCTTCTCTGCGCTCGATTAAAAGAAGAGTTCAAAGATCCAGATTCAGGAAACCCCGAAACAGGAGTAGAAAATACTTCAGGATCTGGATTTTTTCCAGGATCCGGTGGTACATCATGAGATTCAATTGTTTTTGTTGATGGATTCATTGTTATCAAATGAGAATTACAAAGAAAGTAAGACAAAAAAAGAGAATTTTGGACGGATTTTACAAGAACAGAAAATCGCCAAAAGAGAGAGAAAATTAGAGAGAGAAACTAGAGAGAGAAAAAATTCACGAAATAGGGTTATTGTATTTAATAATCTCTTATATCCCAGTTATTGTATGTGTCCGGTATATACGATTTTAACCATATGAGCAACCACGTTCAATATCGTAGTGGGTTACAAATGTTCAATGCTCCCAACGATCACCACTCTTATTGCAATAAGTTGAGAGGTGATATAAATTTCAAAATTACAATACATCTACGTGTTTTCTCTTTATTTAACATGCATCGTTGATTACTTTTGATCTAAAGACTTAGTTTTGACCCTTGGATCTCACCAATTTTTGAAGTTTTAAACGAGTACAATCCATTATACATATGGGGATGAGAATATAACGGTTTGGAACACTCACATATTGTTTTTTTAATTCATAAAAATTATGGGGGCCCATGTGATTTAATTAAAGTTCAACAGGACGCCTTATATTCACTTTTCCTTATATATATATATATATATATATATATATATATATATATATATTAGTTTTCCGGTGAGAACATGTTGAAAATGAAAACAGTGAAAATAGTTTCTAGCCATTAGATGAAAATAATTAAGGCCTATCATGATTGAGAGCATTTTTGAAATATTTACTGAAATTAATGGTAAATGTGTCTTTTTACATATATTTTAAAGGACATAAAAGTAATTGAAAATAAAGAAAAAGAAAACAAAAGTAGTTACTTTACATATATTTATATATTTCATATATTTACATATATTTCATAGTTTTATTGTAAACTAAAAATTGGATGAATATTTATATAAAATAAAATAGTAAAGCGATTGAAGATACGTAAACAATTGAATCAAACTTTTACATAAAAATGTCTGATAGAAAACTATTGATAAAAGAAGAAAACATTAGAATTAAAAAGAGGGTCAACCCCATAAACAACTTATTATATATTAACTCAAAATTTAACATTGTGCATCCACTTTGGAGTTATATCCATTATTCTTTTAATATGACTTGTGCGTTATCGTCCAATATCTTTATTTTCTACATAAAGCGTCCCTCTAAATATCCCCATACTTGGATGAGAGCTAATTATTGAAAGAATAGTCTATATATTCGTTGGTATGGATATTGGGTTAAAACTTGTTTGGCTTTTTTCGATGTTAACCAATCATCATTTGATAACATTATGTTTTTGTTTCTTCAAAAGGTTTTTAATTTCATTCAAGAGTTTTCTTTTTCTCAGTTATTGCATAAAGATTGAAGTACAAAAATTTGAGTGCCAATCATTTAAAAAACTTCTTTCCTCTAAGTTAGTTTGGCTAAATGAAAACAACTAAATCCTTTTAATGCAATTTATAATTATGTATGTAGTACTAGATGGTTTAATATTCAGATCTCTTATTCCTGTCTTTGATATACTTGGGCTTATTGTATCATCTTAGTGTAATATTTCACTTGCTTCACATTTTTAGTACACTAATCTTTTCCCTAGCGAGATTACGTGATCAAGACAAAGAATGATGGGCTGAAGCTACACAACTTCCTGTAGTTTACAACCATCTCGGGAGTATTTGCAGGTTCCATTGCATGTGCACATTTGAACTTACGAAAGCTTCAACCAATAGCCCAAAAGTGTATGTATGTACGATATAGCTAAGGTGAGTTAAAAGTTACAAACTTTTGAGATTAGTGATAATAGACTGTACCTAAGCTGTTGACTAACAGGATGTTCTATTTAATGAAGATATACTTGATGCAAACCGGCATAACTATAATAAATGATAACAAACCTATAATACTCTTTTATGCATTACACACATAATCTTACTAGCTAGGTACTTATTATTTCAACCATCAAACTTTATGAATCCAAACTAACCTAATACATCCAAAACACCCTGCACAGACAACTAGTCGCTTACGGTGTCCCAAAAAAGTTCATATCACAACCAAACAAAAGTTCTAATTTTAATATTAAAAGGCTAGATCCCATATCCACCAATTCATGCAGCTCAAATCCCCATGTCTGCAAAGGAAAAAATCAAAGAACAATTAATATCCAACGTGCTAATACATCATATATACAACAATTGTACCCGATAGCGGCATAAACAGGGTATGTTATCTATTCAGTTTATAAACAGGGTATGTTATATAAACAGGGTATGGAGGAGATGTGATGTAGACTATGTTATCTATTTAGTTTATATAGGGGAATGTTTCTAGAATTTGAAAATCTACAATAAGCTTTTTTAAAAAAGAATAGAAGATCAACAAAGCAACACGTGTTGTCATTATTCTAAAACTAAAACATAAAACCAAAGGCTCCATCTGTTTGTTTAAACTATAAGCCTTTATAAAAATAAAAATAAAAAAATGCTCAAACTTCTCATTAAAGATGCGTTTAAAAGCTTGAACATCCCATTGAGTTGATATTAATATCTAGAGAGCCATATTAGCAACTCCCCATGATGAGATATTTACCTTGGTCATCATGATCCTATTCCATGTTAGAGTTTTACAAGGTAGCTTGCCCCACATCGACCAGAAAAGGCTATTTTAGATATAGTTAGTTTAGAAGGCAAAAAGTAGCAACACATGTCGACCCTTCGGTATGGGCATAATAACTTACTATATTTTATTATATCAACTTACCATACTAGTAATTGTATACTATATTATCGTGTCCAAAACTTATTTTACTTCAGATAAAAAAAAGTAAGCATATATAATATGAATAGTCAATCGGTATGATGTACAAGTATAAACACTACGATACAGTATAAAACTTATTTTTAAAAGACATGAGAATACTTGATAGAAAGAACACAAAGTCAGTTGAACAAGTTACCATATGGTATGTTTATCTGGGTGCTGCATGCAACCTTAAATGCTTCCTCCACCTCCACAGCTACACCCTGGGGCAAGTGACTGCAAATCTTTGCAAAGGATGCTACGCGCTTCATGGCGTAGTCAGTTACCATACCACAATGCTTCTCGTATAAGCCCACCTATAACAAGATGGAATACATTTAGCAAAACAAATGTAACCCCCCCCCCCATCTCTCATAACAGGCGTCCTGTTTTGACTTTTTGGAGTCTATCATTTTCAATGTTGACTTTAACCTTTTTTAGCTGTGTTATATGATGCTACAAAAATTATATCAATGGAAACACATTTGTAAAACCCAATCCGTTGATATCATTTTCTACCAACAGGGTTCGTTCATGTGGTTGGAGCCCTTGCCTTCGGACAGAGGTCAAGGATTCGATCCTCATGCCCAACAAGGTTGGGGGTCCTTTTTCTTCTTTGATAGAAACTTCCCCCATACACCATCGGACCCAACACCCGTGGAAAACGACAATAGGCAATACTTACTCTTTTTTTTTCTACCATTCATATCATATCATATTCATATTCAACAAGGTTTAGGGTTTAGGGTTTGGGGTTTAGGGTTTGGGGTTTAGGGTTTGGGGTTTGGGGTTTGGGGTTTGGGGTTTGGGGTTTGGGGTTTGGGGTTTGGGGTTTGGGGTTTGGG